>NC_064923.1:161067525-161391025 GCF_023897955.1 Schistocerca gregaria | reverse complement strand
GAAGCATTCGGGTTACAAGCACTTGCTTTTATTCTTCATTTAATCCACTTGCAAATCGGAGCGGCTGGTCTGCTGTGAGCTTATTTTTTTCTCTGGCCCAATGAAAGCTTGTGACACACTCTGCTTGCAGTCGGGCGGCACCTGGCGCCGTGGAGGACGGCATTCCACGCGTCCACCAGATTTGTGTGCCTGAAAGATAAGGGCAGCGTGACCCGACCTCTTCTGTCTCTCCCAGTTCATTATCCGCGCGTAACACATTAAGCCCCTCGCGCGGTATGAGCAACGATGCGGCGGCCGCTTCTGCTAGCGCCGCTGCGGGCGCAGAGGGAATTATAAATGCCGCACATAGCTGCCTTAAACGCTCGTGCCAAGTGGGAGACCATCATCTCCCCGAAAGGCCCTCTCTAAACCTCGCTCATCCGGCCATTTCATTACCGCTGCAAATGCCTTTTACCTCGCCGCTCTCCGTTCGTGAATGGTATTACGTTGCTAATGCTCTTTCTTGGCGGTTGGTAACATTGTTCGTCCAAAATGCGACCCATTACTCACACCTCTTGGTATTGCAACCGACTTCACACGAGATGCACGAGGAGAGAGGGGTAGGCATTATTTAAGATACATTTTACAATGTCTTTGCTGAGATTATTTACGTAAATTCGCAACTGGCAACTACTGCAACCGCCGGCAGCGGTGGTCTAACGGTTCCAGGCGTGCAGTCCGGAACCACGCGACTGCTACGGTCGCACGTTCGAATCCTGCCTCGGGCGTGGTGGTGGTGGTGGTTAGTGTTTAACGTCCCGTCGACAACGAGGTCATTAGAGACGGAGCGCAAGTTCGGGTTAGGGAAGGATTGGGAAGAAAATCGGTCGTGCCCTTTCAAAGGAACCATCCCAGCATTTGCCTGAAACGATTTAGGGAAATCACGGAAAACCTAAATCAGGATGGCCGGAGACCCTCGGACATGGATGTGTATGATGTCCTTAGGTTAGTTAGGTTTAAGTATTTCTAAGTTCTAGGGGACTGACGACCACAGATGTTAAGTCCCATAATACTCAGAACCAACTACTGCAACCTGCAAAATTAGTTTGTAATAATTCTGCGTTCTAGAAACGATTCTAAACGTTAATCTTGATCAAGAGACCCTTGAAGAGGTGAGTAAATTTTACATTCTTGGAAGTAGAATACATAAAGAGGAAGACGCACAAGAGACATTGTAGCTAAAATTACGCAAGCCAAAATCTTTCTATAAAATTAAACAACTACGTGCTTGCAGGAACATAAACCTTGTAGCAGTATAAATAAAAATGCCGTCAGTCACAATTATTAAATTACACGATGCATTTCGGACACTGTGGATCCATCATCAAGCGGAAATATTCGTAATACACAGTTTACTTTTGCCTGTATGTGAGGCGAAATATATGACCCGAACAATCAAATGGACAGTCGGCGTTGGTTTATCCTTTCTGTTCGTGTAAACAAATGTGCGCCTTGAGTGTCTTAACTCTCTCTCACGCCATCTACAGGCCCCAAGGGGCCCACCGGTACCATCCGGCCGCCGGGTCATCCTCAGCTGAGATGCGGATAGGAGGGGCATGGGATCAACACACCGCTCTCCTGGCCGTTATGATGGTTTTTGTTGGTGCACCCCGAAAAATGCCAACAGCGCATGGCTGCTCTGATGGTCACCCATCAACGTGCCAGCCACGCCCAACAGCGCTTAACTTCGGTGATCTCACGGGAACCAGTGTAACCAATATGCAAGGCTGTTGTCCTTGAGTGACTCAACATGCCATAATAGAAAGGGTAAACAAACAGCGGCTAGCCTTAAAAGATTATAAATGGATTGATTGACTGTTCATTCGGTTCTTTATAGAATATTTTAGAGATAATGAATGAATGCTGCACGATCATGAGGTACAAAGATAAGCATGTGGTGCAGTGAAATTCTGGTGGATCAAAGACTTTAAACCAGCGCATCTACAGAATACCTCCATTCCCAGAGACGAAAATGTTAATGTTAGAATTAGGAATCAAACAAGATGGATTATTTCACTGTAAATGTTAGTTAAATAATTTTACATCGCTATTACACTGAAATAATCCCTATTGTTTTATTCGTACCGCTAACATTAACATTTTCATATCTGGAAATGGGGATGCTCTGTAGAATCAGTAGTTTAAAATCTTCCATCCAACAAAATTTCACTTCACCTCATACTTATCTTTGTACCTTATGAAGTAGCCGAGAACCGGCTTGTGTAACAATTAACAACTATTGTAGAATGTTGCACTAGTGTTGCGTGTGTTTGTCATAATTAAAAATGTTTATCCTCTATTGATCGTAATATACATTTCACCTCAGTCAATACCAGAAGTAAATTCTGTATTAAGACGATTTGCACCTGATGATGAACCCACAGGGCCCGAAACGCATCGTGTAATTTAATAAAATACGAAAAAGTTGTGTTTGTAGGCATTCTTATTCTTGTTAATTGTGTACTGACTACAGTCACATTCACAGTTGCAAAATATGGATAAAATAAAAATAGAACTTGAGATTCACGAAAATATTCAGAAAAATTTCTGCTTGCTCTCTATCGCTTTGGAACATGGCCGGTGTGGAAGACAGAAACTAAACGACAGGAAGCGTCTGAAATGAACTTTTGAAGATCCAAAGCGAATCAAAAAATGGCTTAAACAAGCACACAAGGAATCAAGAGGCTGTTTTGGCGGACGCAGTTTTCGATGCGACTGTTTGCTTAAACCTGCAGTTGGAGTCTGAAGGAAAGAATAGCAGGTGGCGTATCTTTAGCGATACAGAAGTTACGGAGGATCACATACAATTGTGACGCCCACGTAGATGGTGATACTGTATGTAATTATGACTTTACTATAACATACTTTTGTTTGACGTTAACTACAAAGTGGTTTGTTTGTTCTTACTAGTTACACGTGATTCGCACAGATCGAATGGATATACGCTATGTGATTAAAAGTATTGGACAGTAATGTGAATGGGCAGGTCTGGAACAATTGTTCTCCTCATGCGAGGGGGGGGGGGGGGGGGGGGGGGGGACGTTCATGAAAAACACACTCTTTAAAAGATTTTTGAAGACACGGCAATGAAATTCTGTACCATGCTTAACATGGAATTAACACATTTACTGTTAAATTCCTTGGATTATACACATTTAACTTTTTTACAGAATTTAAAAATTTTATTTTCATTAAATAATATATGTACCTCTTTCTCAGAAATTATTCGAGAGAGTTCTACAAAATTTGCTCTGTTTAATCCTTTTACATATGGTAAGCTCTTCTAATGATAATTTTTGGACATGTCGTATTCATAGATTCCGTGGAAAAAAAACATAAACTTTTTTTAAAAAAACGTTATTTTCAACAAATGCAATTTAAAGTCCAACCTAACGTTTCTCCCTAATGTCACCTCATCACAAAGTCCCAAAGTTGTACTCAGGGTCCTCTTTCGCTTCAATTCGTCAATTTTGGTTTCTTGTTTTCTGCTTTCTTTCTTTTACCGGATCTTCGACTTTTCACCTGCATAGAGGAGTTGTGAATCTATTTTTTCCAAGTTGTCTTGAGGCCATTCTCTCTAATACCTTTATCCTCTCTACGTCCTCATCATTAAATACAAGAGCTGTATTATAAGTTGCTATATTGACAACTGTAGCAGATGAAAATATGTTTTTAGGGCAGCATTTATGTGTGAGTGGATTTAGAGACTCATTTGTGTTCTTGGTTTTGCGATGAACACACTGTTTTAGAAGTAGTACATGATCTCTAAAACCGAAGAGTATATATATCACACCCTTCTAGATGTATCCCACTCAAGTTTACTTGAAAGTAATCCACAGAATCGTTGGTCACCGAAAAAGTAATGAAGTGTTGCTTCAAAAAGAGGGTGTGGCAAGAAAGTCGAGTCCCACGTTTAATTATTTTTCAAGCACTCTGGAGGCGATTTTATCATTGAAACGAGTTCTACTAAGAAATAAAAAATAAAATGAAGACTGACATTTTCTAATATTCCGCCTTAAGTAAACTAGCCACACGCGCTAGCCTAAATTAATGAGCCTTATGCAAACAAACTGTTTACTTGGTCTCATGTATTCTTCCTTTAGGTCATAATTAATGGGTAAAACTGTCATGATAATGGCAATTAAAGGTCAGTAACTGCCATGATAATTGCGGTAATTTTGGCTCTGAGCACTATGGGACTCAACATCTGTGGTCATAAGTCCCCTAGAACTTAGAACTACTTAAACCTAACTAACCTAAGGACATCACACACATCCATGCCCGAGGCAGGATTCGAACCTGCGACAGCAGCAGTCGCGTGGTTCCTGACTGAGCGCCTAGAACCGCGAGACCGCCGCGGCCGGCCGGTAATTTTGGGCAAAATGACGGCCAAGTGGGTTCGTCTTTACTCAGGCGTTCAATGCTTTTCGCTAAAGTGTCATTTTTAATTAGGTTATTTATGACCCAAAACAACTACAGGCCCACCTCCCCCACTGTAGTGCTATTGGTCGCGCCCCCACCACCGCCTCCACAGCTCTATAGTGTTATTCCAAGACTGTTTCTCTTAATGTGAATCTCACTGGAGCAGCAGTAGCAGCAGCAGTAATGATGCAAATTTCCCGCGTCGCGTAACACTCAGCATCATTGGCCTAGTTTTCGTGGATGCTCAGCACCACGCTATTTTCTGGTTGGTTGGTTGGTTGGGGAAGGAGACCAGACAGCGTGGTCATCGGTCTCATCGGATTAGGGAAGGATGGGGAAGGAAGTCGGCCGTGCCCTTTCAGAGGACCCTTTTTACTGTTTTGTGGGTAATTTTTAACAAGATGCACATTTCATTGCTATTTTTCCGATTTACACCAGTTTTAAAAAAGATACACGTAAATATTTGTTTCGTCGCTATTCTCCCCTACTTTGTAAGAAGAAGAATGTAAACATGGGTATCGCGACTAATTTTACCCCTTTTTTAAGACAACACAGGTAAATAAGAATTTCGCTGCCATTTCACCGATTCTCAGGAAACACACGCAAGATACAAAGCTTTAACTGTTTAATAACTATCAACGTATGACACAATTAACAGATTTTAGGCAAATTTTATCGATTTTCTCCCCAGTATTCCGCAAATACCTATAACTTTAGCGATTTTTTTGGACGACACATGAAAATATGAGTTTTTCTTTAAAATATTAATGCCGTTCTCCACAAATAGTTAATTTTTCTCAGAAAGTCACTCGTAAAAATTACGGTCAAACAGTCACAACATCGCTGTAATCTAATAAATTACACGGGTATTTAGCTTTTAACAATTTTTATTTCACGGGAAAATAGGCATCAGACCTACTTTTCAATTAAAACTTTGTGTTACGCTGCTGATCAGCGAAGCAAAAGCGACATGTAAATGCTGCTAGGATCGTATATGTCGGCATACTCCACCCGAACATCCAGTGGAAAAAAATCTCTGGGAAAGATGACGTATTTTTCCCGGAAACGTAAGGGTAAATTACTGTATGTAGGGAGGTATATTGACATTCATTTTCTATTCGATTAGCGTGTGATAGTGAGATGGAAGGGTAATCGATACACGCTTCACCATGCATTGTACAGCGGCTTGCGGCCTCATATCGACGTTTTGGATTGTAAGAATATGGAAGGATAAGCGATATTCTGACAAAATGGAGGCTGTGAGGTGTAATTTTTACCTCTTCTTTTAAGTGTTGTGAGCAAACACATTACTCCCCCAACACACATATCTCACAAAGTGACTACAGTGAGAAAATTAGGAGACATTCAGTAGCCAAAGTTCTGTCTTTTTGTTTTCTTGATAATTATGTTAGGGTGGGACAGGAAAGAAAAAAAACGATAATACTGCTACGACATAGTCCACACCCTGCAGTGGTGTGCGAAATATGTTTTTAGAAATAGGTTCTTATCTATTGGAGGGCTGTGACACTGGTAGGCTACAGCGATTTGCAGAGGACTGCCGATTGGTTGGCTTTAGGGCTGAATGTAAATAAATGTAGGTATTGAATCTAAATAGTTAAAGAGAGGTGCTACTGTTCCATTGCGTCATTGACCACATGTCACTAGAAGCAGCACCAATCGTGAAGTAACCGGGCGTAAGCAGTCACATGGTACTAAATTTCTTCCTGTATGTTAGTGTGCTATTTTTCTCGCTGTGATAGCTCTTTACCCAGCCAGCGACGGATAGAGGGCTAGACAGCCTTCAGACTAATGGAACAATGCTGTCGCATCATGTTGAGGTTACGAGAGAATTAGAAGAACATTGTGACTTCACTGTGGACATCCGGAGCGAGCGTTCGCCATCCAAATTAGATAGATGCAAATGCCGTATATCGGAGACTGGCAGATTTGAGAGAATATGAGGCGGGGGGGGGGGGGGGGGGGGGGAGGGGTGTAAGCTGTACTATCACAAAATCGGTGGTGAGAGGTGAACTCAATACCACTTCTAGACTTCTTGTAAGTTTTGTAAATAAACACATATGTCACTCGAAGTGTCTGCAATGAAAAAGTTAGGTGCTGATACTAAACTTTTTAACAGTTTCCAAGAAACGAGTCTTGTCTTGCTCCCCTCAGGAGGCCAGTCCGAGATCTTAAGCTCACACATCCAGCGTTTTACTCCCAGTTCGCACTTTGGATAATAATGGAACTGTGTTATCCTCCATACCCACCTGTGTCAAGGTTATACTTCGAGTTGTATTTCCTTAGCCGACTGCTAACAGTTCTCTTTAAGACATCAGTGGGTAACTCCATGTTCAAAGTCAATAAATTTATTTCTTATAGCGTCTATTTATTTCCATTCATAGCTGTAACATTCCTTTTCCCATTATATAATGACGCGGAAAGCGCCATTGAATACCTCCTAATATCATTTCGGATCTCCTTTTACCCGGCCTACTGCAGCAACTTGACATAGCATTGACTCCACAAGTCGTTGGGAGTCCTCTGCAGAAATATTGAACCATGCTAACTCTACAGCCGTCCTAATTGCGGAAGTGTTGCCGCCTCAGGATTCTGTGCACGAACTGACCTCTCGATTATGTCCCATAGATGTTCGACGGGATTCATGCCGGGCGACCTGGGTTGCTAAATCATTTGCTCGAACTGTCCAGAACATTCTTCAAACCAGTCGCGCATGGCACTTTGTCATCCATAAAAAATTTCATTGTTGTTTGGGAACATGAATGGTTGAAAATAGTGTCCAAACTGCCAAACATAAACTTTTCCAATCAATGAGCAGTTCATTTGGACCAGACGACCCAGTCCATTCCATGTAAACCCAGGCCGCACGTTATGGAACCAACACAAGGTTGCATAACGCCTTGTTGGCAACTTGGGCCCATGGCTTAGTGGGATCTGAAACCCTGCCATCAGGTCTTTAAACTGAAATCGGACCAGGCCACGGTTTTCCAGTCCCTAGCGTAGACCCGATTTGGTCAAGAGCCCAGGAGAGGTGCTACACGTGATGTCTTGCTGTTAGCAAAGGCACTCGCGTCGGTCGTCTGCTGCCATAGCTCATTAAGGCCAAATGTCGTCTAAGGGATACATTCGTAATACGGTCCAAATTGATTTCTGCTGCTGTTTCACACAGTGTTGCTTGTCTGTTAGTAGTAACAGCTTCACGCAAACGCCGCTGCTCTCGGTCGTTAAGTCGAGATAGTCGGCCACTGCATTGTCCGTGGTGAGAGGCAATATCTGAAATTCGATATTCTCGACACATTCTTGACACCGTGGATTTCGTAATACTGAACTCCTTAACGATTTCCACAATGGAATGTCCCATGTGTCTAGCTCCAACTACCATTCTGCGTTCAAAGTCTCAATTCTCAACGTGTGTCCATAATCACGTCGGAAACCTTTTGACATGAATCACTTGAGTACGAATGTCGTCTCTGCCAATGCACTGGCCTGTTGTCACACATGTATGCGATACTACATACATCTGTGGACGTCCATATCGCTATCCCACAATTTGTCACCTCAGTGTATATTGACCTCTTTGTCAGTGCAAGAGCGCTACAGTGCGGGGGAGAAGTGTGTTCTCCAGTAGCGCCTTAAATTCGTCGTCGTGGACTGCAGCGAGCCCTTACTAAGTTTGGTTGTAGCGATAGGCGTTGCCGACTTTGGTGAGGCACGGCGATCTGTGGACAATACCACACTTATACTCCCGTTTGCATGTGTAAATTTCGTAGACCTGCCTGCCTCTTCAATAATACGATTGCAATTCTTGAATCCTTGAGTACCACATGAGCAACAGTAGGCAACAGCAAAAGGTGTACACCAGTAATGTCATGTGGAGGAATTCTAAACTACAAAACTATGAAACGCAACTGCACTAGATTTCACATATTCGGTCCAAAAGTAAACTTCAAAGTATGACTTCCTGAAATCAAAGACCTCTTCAAATAACAGACATTAAGATGGTGCGCTGTGGCAAATTTGCCTGATTTTTAAATATGCAGCATGTTTCAAAATTCCGGGAACACTATAAAAATTTACTGTAGCCGAATGAGTTGTTGTTGTTGTGGTCTTCAGTCCTGAGACTGGTTTGATGCAGCTGTCCATGCTACTCTATCCTGTGCAAGCTTCTTCATCTCCCAGTACCTACTGCAACCTACATCCTTCTGAATCTGCTTAGTGTATTCATCTCTTGGTCTCCCTCTACGATTTTTATCCTCCACGCAGACCTCCAATACTAAATTGGTGATCCCTTGATGCCTCAGAACATGTCCTACCAACCGATCCCTTCTTCTGGTCAAGTTGTTCCACAAACTTCTCTTCTCCCCAATCCTATTCAATACTTCCTCATTAGTTACGTGATCTACCCATTTAATCTTCAGCATTCTTCTGTAGCACCACATTTCGAAAGCTTCTATTCTCTTCTTGTCCAAACTATTTATCGTCTATGTTTCACTTCTATACATGGCTACACTCCATACAAATACTTTCAGAAATGACTTCCTGACACTTAAATCTATACTCGATGTTAACAAATTTCTCTTCTTCAGAAACGCTTTCCTTGTCATTGCCAGTCTACATTTTATATCCTCTCTACTTCGACCATCATCAGTTATTTTGCTCCCCAAATAGCAAAACTCCTTTACTACTTTAAGTGTTTCATTTCCTAATCTAATTCCTTCAGCATCACCGGACTTAATTCGACTACAGTCCATTATCCTCGTTTTGCTTTTGTTGATGTTCATTTTATATCCTCCTTTCAAGACACTATCCATTGCGTTCAACTGCTCTTCCAAGTCCTTTGCTGTCTCTGCCAGAATTACGATGTCATCGGCGAACCTCAAAGTTTTTATTTCTTCTCCGTGGATTTTAATACCTACTCCAAATTTTTCTTTTGTTTCCTTTACTGCTTGCTCAATATACAGATTGAATAACATCGGGGAGAGGCTACAACCCTGTCTCACTCCTTTCCCAACCACTGCTTCCCTTTCATGCCCCTCGACTCTTATGACTGCCATCTGGTTTCTGTACAAATTGTAATTAGCCTTTCGATCCCTGTATTTTACCCCTGACACCTTCAGAATTTGAAAGAGAGTATTCCAGTCAACATTGTCAAAAGCTTTCTCTAAGTCTACAAATGCTAGAAACGTAGGTTTGCCTTTCCTTAATCTTTCTTCTAAGATAAGTCGTAGGGTCAGTATTGCCTCACGTGTTCCAACATTTCTACGAAAGCCAAACTGATCTTCCCTGAGGTCGGCTTCTACTAGTTTTTCCATTTGTCTGTAAAGAATTCGTGTTAGTATTTTGCAGCTGTGATTTATTAATGAGTAGCATTACAAAGTAATAATATACCTAATTAGGAAGAGCAAACTTTTAAGTTTTTTCTTTCTCATTGCAGGTGTGACATTTAGTTACATGTATGGTCGCTAGGTGATGATATAATCAAGATGCGCTTTCTGGAGCTGAAAAGGCTGTCTGCGTGCTGTAAATTGACAAAACAAAGAATACAACGGATTTCCAACGAAAATTTAGAAAGAGGTACGGGAAAGCAGCATCAACAAGAAAGGCAATCTACAGTTGGCACGTAAAGTTCGTTGAAAGTGGGTGTTAATGTGCATGAAGAGTAGTGATCGGCCAGGTGTAAATGCAGATGACACTGAATGAGTGAGAGTAGCTTTCTCAAGGACGCCGGCAAAATCTCTAGGAGCCGGCCAGAGTGGCCGAGCGGTTCTAGGAGCTACAGTCTGGAACCTCGTGACCGCTATGGTTGCAGGTTCGAATCCTGCCTCGGACATGGATGTGTGTGATGTCCTTACGTTAGTTAGGTTTAAGTAGTTCTATGTCTAGGGGACTGATGACCTCAGAAGTTAAGTCCCATAGTGGTCAGAGCCATTTGAACAAAATCTCTAGGCAGAGCTTCACGTGAGATGGAAATATCAAAAACACTGTGTGGCCTTTTTTGCGTAAGAAATTATAAATATAGAACCTTACAGACTACAGTAAGAGCATAAGTTATATGCTAAAAACAAAGACCAGCGCTTCGAGTTTTGCTTTACGTTGCAGGTCGAAGATGATGGTTTGGTGAGCTCGATAATTTTTTTCGGACGAGGCAACATTTGATACAAATGGGAAATTAAACAGGCACAATTGTAGGGTTTCGGGAACAGAAAACCCACATAACATTGTTCAACACGAGTGAGATACTTCGTAGGTCACTGTGTTTTGTGTCGTTTCTCATAAGAAACGTTATTCGTCTTTCTTCTCTGCAAAACAAAGTGTTATTGTAAGAGTCCTTACTTTAGACGTTGCAGAACTGCTTAATGCCATTGTTCTAAACGGAGTCAGAGAATTTTGTTCTTCAGTTAGGTGGTGCAAACCCACATTTTCAATGTGATGTTCGGGCATATCTGAACAAAGTGTTGTCCAAGCGTTGGATTGGTCATGCTGGAGTAACATACCAATATTACCCCCTTCTGTTTCTTTTTATGGGGTTATGTAAAGGATCTCGTTTATGTCCCTTCTCTTCCAGGTGACGTTGTGGAATTGAAAAAGAGAACTGAACAAGCAAAAGCCACTGTGTCAGAACACATGTTGGCCGGTGTGTGGCAAAAGTCTGGTTCTCGCGTCGACGTGTATATGATCAGACATGATTCCCAAATGGAGCACATGTGAAGTGAATGTTTTTGAAAAAAACGCACACGTTTTCGCTGTCAAATTATGTATTTTGTTACTTTGTAATGCTTCTCATTCGGCTACAGTAAAGTTTTTTTTAATGTTACCAGGCTTTTGAAACACGCTATACTTCGTAGTATTCCTTAGGGCATTTCAGTACTATGCACAATGATTATCAATAAGAAACACTACCATCTGTAATATTTTATACCAACCCCACCTGCGACGTAACACAGTCCCTGTAGTTACATGGTTATAACGTAGCGTTTTAGTTATAATTTTCTTGTTCATGAGTCTTTTGCTATCGATTAGGCGCGAACTTATGTCTCTGCTGCCGAGATATTTTGACTTGTCACAAAATAAATGAATTTCTCAGAGTTCGCTATTCTGCTGGAAACCGACGAGAAGAGCTGATGCAAACGAGAAATGACTTGGCGTTTTGTATTTTATTTCGCTTAATAGGTATGGTGAGCTTAGTAAAATTACGTTGCCGACATTATTTGCAGAACATCTTTAATAGCACTATCCCTTAGCCGAGAACCTTTAAAGCAGAAAAGAAGTCTGGAATACCAAACCATAAGATATCAGATTAGATTGATATGTAGAGATTTTTGTTATTAGTAACTGAAGAAAACTTCAGAAGCCAAGACCGCTAAAATAAGCATTTCATTGGATGACCGGTTTCGACAGAGCACACCATCTGATGTGCAAGAGAACAGAAACCGATAGGAAAAATATTTTACAATCATGATATCATAGGTCGATAAACCGTCTTGTAACACAACGTATGGAATTATAACATACTTTGTGCTTTATAATATTACATCACATTATCCATCAGTGTTGGAAGTCGTTTTACATGGTGTTGACAGGGTGTTTCCGCAAGAGCGTGCAAAAATAAAACTGAACGTAGAGGATGCTCTACTGAAAGGTAGGGAACCTGGGGGTCAGAGACGCCAGCTTAAGCTGCCAATAAGAATAAAATCACATTATTGTGTACTTTTTTATTTACAGTACTCACAGTTAACTGAAAATACCATCATTGAATCAGTCAACGTACCATTTATACTTACAAAATGTGCTGAAACCGACGGCCATCAACCTCAATGCAAGCATGACATCGGAGAACAAGATTCTGACACGCCCTGACAAATATCCCTGGCGTGATTCTAATTACACCGCAGACAGCTGCAATTCTGGCACTTTTTTGTTTCCTTGCAGGAAATAAAGAATGTACATGTCCGTCAACAGCATAGTACGTGTAAACGACCGATGACCTCAGCACTTTGGTCTCATAGAAAATTACCTCCACGTGTAAACTTGTACAAATGTTAGTTGTAAATAAACTGGAAAACAGTAATGCCAGACAAAGCGGTAGACAAGTTTACTTACATTCCTCACTAATCTGGCTTCTCCGGCCCCAGTTGCCTATCTCAAATTGTACAGTGGAGCAATCTCTATGTCCCATCACATTTTTGCACGTTCTTATGTAAACACTCTGTAAACTTCTACTATCATAAAGATCACTAAGTCAAATATAAAATTACTATGTAGAAATATAAATATAACTGTATTGCACCGATTACAAATGTTCATGTTCACCACCATCTGATGACTGACAGAGAAAGTAGTGTAAACGAAACGACCTCCACATATGTCCACCAGGTGGCGCTATGGCTGTTGAATGGATTATCATTGTTCGCAGCTGGTGGTCGTGCGGTAGCGTTCTCGCTTCCCGCGCCCCGGTTCCCGGGTTCGATTCCCGACTGAGTGTTGTGTGATGTTCTTAGTTAGGTTTAATTATTTCGAAGTTCTAGGGGACTGATGACCATAAATGTTAAGTCCCACAGTGCTCAGAGCCATTTGAATAATTTTTTGATTATCATCTTGAATGCAGCATGAAACGTAGATAAACAAATTCATATGATCTTTAAGGGGGCTACGTTGATGAAACTGACCAAAAATATACATTTTCGATTTATTTTTTATTTGTTAGTTCAACTGATGGACAATAAATAAGTTCCCAAAGTTTCAATGTTGAAATCACATTTGAAGTGCCTGAAAATTAATTAAAAACGTGACGCGGCCTCCCTACCACGCCCACATTTTGAAACAGCTCAGTGAACACCGATTCTGAGTAACAGTCGCGACACTTCACCTCGATTTTGTTGCCTACAGCGCCAGCAACGCTCCAAGCGGCCGGTAGATTAAACTGTGAGTTCGGCACGATCGTGAAAGCGAATATTGATTGTTTATTTTTATTTATACAATAGTTTTTATCATCGGGAGCGTTTGTAGCGCAATAAATTGCAGCAACAACAAGAAGAAAACACCTCAGCTGTCGTTTTTAGGTTTCCTAAGGATCGTGAAAGGTATATACCATCATGTTACTAAACTGTATCGTCAGGATTCACTAGCAAATTATATGTATATAAATGATGAATTTTTTTGTTTTAGGAGCAGAAAATCGCTAGTTAAAAGCAGACGAAAAGACCGTATGAAGAAAGACCCAGTTTGCGTGTATAATAATATTATGTTTGTTCGCTACATTTCGAACAAAACTAGTTCATGAACGCAGACAATAACAAACTCATGTGGAATGCAGTACCCACACTGTTTGACATTCCAAATAACTGACGATGAAGAGGAAACTGCCACAAAGATTCGACAGTTCTTATTGCCATTTCAAAAGTTATGAAGACAAATTTGGAAGCTTGGTTATTTGCAGTGAAAATGTTTGTTTATTTGTGAGAGATTGTGAAAATCAGATGGCTTCAGTTTTTGATGAACATTCTCACAAGAAAACTGTGTTGATGGCTATCCCAAGTTTTCCTCCTGGATGTTGTGAAGAAACTAAGCTTCTGTTGATCAAGATATTTGTTAAACTGAGACTCGTTTGCCGGCTCAAATATTGAAATCAAGACTTAGTTTCTAACAACAAGAAAGAAAATAAGAAACTGAAGAAGTTGGCTCATTTGGGCTGCTGATTTCTTTGGTATGTATTTCATTCACTTCTGTTGTTAGTCACTTAATTTTCCTTGCTTCTTTCGTGTGATGATATTATTTTGTTAGCACCTTGTTCACTGACAGATTGTTTGAAAATTATTCAAATATTTGGTTTTTCGTGAAATGTAATGTAATCAGCTCATTATAATGTTTTCAGCATATTTCTCCCTCTATTTGGCAGTTGCTTGTCTCACTTAGAATAATATAAAGATGAAAGTCGTACTTGTGGCAACAGGCGACAACGTCAAAAATAGTAGGCCTACAGAACTATAAACGAGCTGTCGATCGCTTTTGCATGTAGAGGTAAATGTCTGTTCTTCTTACATGTGAATCTGTGTGTTTATATTCTTTTCATATCAACGTGGTAAGCTGCAATTCTGTCCAATGTCACAAGTATTTCTTCACGAACGTATTGTAGCTTGCCACTCTATTCATGTTTTTTGTCCATACTTGCGCTTATTTTAGAATCATTTTTAGAAACATATATGCCTTCTGATACTACACAAACCCTTGGAAGCAAGAAAATAACTCAAATAATTCTTAAATTACGCAGGAAATGGATGGAAATAAACATGCTTAGGACGCGCCTGACGTTCACCTTACGTGCCGCTTGGAGCGCTAGTGTCGCTCCATCTGTCAAACGGCAACAACTTTTACAGCAGTGAGTGTCGCGACTGTTATGTGAGAGAGTGGTATTACTTTCAACCAGACGTGTGCGGGATACATCTAGAAGGCCGTGATACATACTCTTTGGTTTTATAGATCATCTTCTCAAAAAGCTGTGTTCATGACAAAACCCAAAATCCAAATGAGTCTCTAAACTTACTCATATGGAAACTATGCCCTAAAAAACGCATCTGCATCTACTACAGTTGTCAGAATTGCAACTTATGATGCATTTATTATATTTAATGATGGGAACATCGGGAGGATTAAGGTATTAAAAAGAATGGGCTTCGAGAAAGTAAATTTTACTCAAGACATCCTGAGAAAAATAGATTTACAGCGCCTCTCTGCACCTGAAAAGTCAGTTGAAGACCTCTTAAATGAAAGAAGACAGACAACAAGAAGCCTTGAAGGGACAGACGATGCATAGTACAAATGTGGTGCCCTCTGAAGAAGTAACTTAAGGAAGAAAGGTAGGTTGAACTTTAATTTGCGTTACCTGAAAAGTTTGTTTTTTAAAGTTTATATACCTTTTCCACAGATTCAATGAATGCTAGTATTATGAAATTTTGTACACTTATTTCTTGTAAACCTAATAAACGTTGTCGCTAGAGCATATTTTGAAATTCTGATTGCAAGCTGAGATATGGGGCAAAGTGCTTGGAATTTTGCATGAATTTAAAATTGTACTTGTGGAATTGTAATTTAAAAAATTATGAAAATTCTCCTAGTTACCTATTCCAAAAACCTCGTGAGAGAAGCTTACAACATATAGAGAGATGAAACCGAGAATTTTTTGTAGAAATCTCTCGAATACTTCGTGAGAAAAAGAAACATACATTATATTTTGAAAATAAAACTTCAAATTTCATTTTTAAAAAAGTGGAATCTATATAATCAAAGGATTTCATATGTAAATGTGATACTTTCAAGTAAAGCGTGGTACAAAATTTCATTGCCATACCTCTAAAATTGTGGATTTCTGCATTTTTGAAATAGTGTATGTTTTTCATCAACGTCCTCCCTTAATACATTATTAAGGACCATTTTTATTTACATTAATAAGCAATACAAATTAGAGAAACATTAAAAATTTTGTGTATAAATGACTTTGATACATTTTATAGGATAAAAATGTGCTATAGATATATTACATTATACAGTTCCACAGGTTTTGTTACAAGACAATTTATCGAGTAATGATATCGTGATTGTCAAATATTTTTTCTATCAGTTTCTGTTAATTTTCTTGCAGATGCAATGATGACAGCATAGCTCTGTCGAAATTAGTCGTCCAATGAAATGCTTTTTTTTTAGTGATCTTGGCATGTGAAGTTTTCTGCAGTTACTATACATGAAGATCGCAAGCATGCTGACAATGTCAGGAATGTATTAAAAAATTATTATGTAAGACTTTCACTGTCCCACACAAAATATTAACAAACAGCTTTTTATCTTCCTAGGGATGAATGTCCCGATAGAATTTTCTTGTTGCTTTCAGTCCTGAAGGGATAAGGATTTGAAACGACTCAGTCTTGTTCAACAGTACGTCGCAAGAATTTGATCTGTGCGAAAGCTGCAGCCCACACATCATGTAACCATGAACGATCATGTAGTAAAGTTCCTCAAAAAAAATATGGAATGCGATTTCTTTTCGCTATATTCGACTTCGCTGTTTCACTTACAAAGTTGCTGAATATCACGTTATTTTGTACATTATCACTGCAGTGCTTACCCGTTGATAAGTCAGTTGGGCTAGAAACTTCATTCAGTTCTACATTGGTGCACTAAGTCATTGTGTGGATTCTTCCTCTAGTTCCGAAAGCCGAAATTAATATGACCACAATTTTCAGGGCGTACTGTGTGTGGCAAAGAGCAAACACTTAAGTTCGGGTGAAAAAGATACCAATACTTTGTTTCGTTTATCCTATGCCTTTCTCCCACACTGCTGCCGACTGTCTTGTCAACAGCGTAGTTATATGTTATTTGAGATTGTCGTGTTGTTGAATTTCTGACCAACAGGGAACGGTGTTTGGTGGAAAAAGAGATAGTAGTCTCTAGGTGCGAGAACAGGGGTGCAGTAAGGTTGGTCAAATTGCCTACAGCCGAAGTCCTGTATGAGTTGTATTGCCTTGTTCGAAGTGTGAGATCGGGCAATATTATGAAAGAACATAGTACCGCTTGTGACTTTCCTGGCTTATTGTGCATTGCGAGACGCAGTTTCATAAGAATCTCAGAGCAAACATTTGTTCATGTTGTGTCATCTCGTGATTTTTCTTTTTCTTAAAAAAAAAGGAAAAAAGAAAGCACCTGTAGAATGCTGTGTCTACCACTAGGACTGCACTTTTCGACGTGTCAAGATTTGCTTGGGTTTACGCAGTGCGCCTCGAAACAACAATCATCCACAGTCACTATATTTCCTAGAAAATCGTCACTAACGTTGATGAACCGTGTCAGAACGTCAAGTGCATTGCCCAGACAGATTTCTGTGTCACTCTGTAAGAAATTTTGGCTCCCAACGAGCAAATGGTTTTCGGACATACAGTTTCTCACAAGCAGTTTCATTTGTCACCTTAAATTTTCTGAAAATGCTTAGAGAGATCGGATTCTCTTAATTTACGGCTTCCCTTTACGCATTCTTCAATTGTATGAATCAGTCCTTCATAAACGGACGCTGGATGCCCACTTTGTTCGTAACTGTGAACTTCATCACTTCCGTCATCGAACTGTCAGATCCATCTCCTTACCGCTGAATCACTCAATGGGTCTTCTCCGTAAATCTCGCACATCTGCCGACGAATGTTGACTGGTTTTGCATCTTGACACATACACGGGGACCAGAGAGAAATATAGAAGTGTGGTGTACCTAAAACTTTGGTACATGCTGTTCCTGGTCTAAGGTAGTACGTGGAAGAAAAAGCTTGTGCCTCCTCTGATCTAGTCAAATAATCGACTACATACTAATGTTACCTGTATGCCAGGCCATATCTGTGTAGCTTAGAAAGTACCTAAACAACAACACATCCTCTTTTGAGTCAATGCCGTACTCGTCCTTAGTTGATAGCTTCCCATTGACAGATAGGGCCAGTTTAACACGCAAAGGACACAAGCCGCAGCTTGGGGTGTCAAGTTGAGAGGAACGCCAGAGACATCACAGTTGAAAGATTTCTATTCAGGTGGTATCACAATTAGTAGCGGCCTCTTGGAACGTTAAGCTGAGAGTGGGTGGCAATAGAGACCAATTGCAAGATTTGTATTCAGCGCGTTTCACAATTAGCAGCGAAAATTGGCATGGCTGAAACCGTACGCCGGCCGGAGTGACCGTGCGGTTCTAGGCGCTACAGTCTGGAACCGAGCGACCGCTACGGTCGCAGGTTCGAATCCTGCTCCGGGCACGGATGCGTGTGATGTCCTTAGGTTAGGTAGGTTTAATTAGTTCTAAGTTCTAGGCGACTGATGACCTCAGAAGATAAGTCGCATAGTGCTCATAGCCATTTGAACCATTTTGAAACCGTACGAGAGAAAGAGAAGGATGGGAGGAGGAGACAAGGGGGAGGGACGCCATACGGTAAATCTCTTGCGTGGAAAAATGGTTCAAATTGCTCTGAGCACTATGGGACTTAACATCTCAGGTCATCAGTCCCCTATAACTTAGCACTACTTAAACCTAACTAACCTAAGGACGTCACACACATCCATGTCCGAGGGAGGATTCCAACCTGCGACCGTAGCGGTCGCGCGGTTCCAGACTGAAGCGCCTAGAAATGCTTGGCCACACCGGCTGGCCGTGGAAAAATGTTCTCGAAACAGATCTATTGGCGGATTAGTAGGTTTACTCTATTGGAGAACTATATGCCCCTACACTGAGGTCACAAAAGTCATGGGATGGCAATATACAAATATACAGACAGCGACAGTATCACGCACACAACGTATAAAAGGGCAGTGCGTTGGTGGACCTGTCATTTGTACTCAGGTGATTCACGTGAAGAGGTTTCCCACGTGATTGTGACGACACAACAGGAATTAACAGATTTTGAATGCGGAATGATAGTTGCAGCCAGACGAATCGGACACTCCATTTTGGAAATCGTTAAGGACTTCAGTATTCCGAAATCAACAGTGTAAAGAGCGATCCGAGAATACCATGTTTCAGGCATTACCTCTGCCCACGGACAACGCAGTGTCCGACGGCATTCACGTATCGCCTAAGGGCAGCGGCGTTTACGTAGAATTGTTAGTACTAACAGACAAGCAATACTGCGTGAAAAAATCAGCAGAAATCAATGTGAGACGTTCGAAGAACGTGTCCGTTAGGACAGTGTGGCGAAATTTGTCATTAATGGGCTTTGGCAGCAGACGACCGACACGAGTGCCTTTGCTAACAGCATGGCAACGGCTGCAGTGCCTCTACTGGGTTCGTTGGCGTATCCATTGTACACTAGACGATTGGAAATCCACTGCCTGGTCAGATGAGTTCCGATTACAGTTGGTAAGAGCAGATGGCACATGTAGAGTGCGGCGCAGACGCCACAAAACCATGGATCCAAATTTCCAGCAAGACACTGTGCGAGCTGGTGGTAGCTCCATAACGGCATGGACTGGGTCCTCTGGTCGAACCGATCACTGACTAGAAATATCATGTTCAGCTACTTGGAGACCATTTGCAGACATTCATGTACTTCTTTTTCCCTAACAACAATGGAATTTTTGTGGATGGTTACGCGCCATGTCACCAGGGCACAATTGTTCGTGATTGGCTTGCGGGATATTCTGGACAGTTCGTGGGGCCAATATAAAACCCATCGAACATTTATGGGACATAACCGAGAGGTCAGTTCGTGCTTAAAAGCCTGCACAGGCAGCACTTTCGCAGTCACTATAGGGGCAGTAAGGTTCAATATTTCTGCGGGGGACATCCAACGACTTGCTGAGTCCATGCCACGTCGCGTTGACTCCATATACTACGCGGCGTAAAAGGATTGCCGACACAATGTTAGGAGGTATCCCACGACTTTTGTTACCTCAATGTAAATAGTAGTTAGTTAACTATTGACATTTCCAGGTGCCTTGAATGTTGACCTTTACACACTGGGGGTCACAGGAAGAAGAGATTGTATGAGCAGGGAAAAAGGGGAAAATGGGGAAAAATTTGGAGATGCCCGACACGCATTACACGACGTTCAGCTTGTAATTTGTGTCAGTAATATTTGGCTTAAATTACGCGGTGCAGATATAAATTGAAACGTACTGTTTTCATGAGGAGATACTCTCTTCAACTGTGAAGCAAATATTTATTTCGCGTTAAGAGCCATGTATTGTAATCTGCCTAAACAGTGGAACTTCCTAGCAGATTAAACCTGTGTGCCGGACCGAGACTCGAACTCGAGAGCTTTGCCTTTCGCGGGCAAGTGCTCTACCAACTGAGCTACCCAAGGACGACTCACGCCCCGTCCTCACAGCTTTATTTTTGCCAGTACCTCGTCTCCTACATTCCAAACTTAACAGAACTTCTCCTGCAGACCTTGCAGTTGGTAGAGCACTTGCCCGCGAAAGGCAAAGGTCCCGAGTTCGAGTCTCGGTCCGGCACAAAGATTTAATCTGCCATGAAGTTTCATTCCAGCGCACACTCCGCTGCAGAGTGAAAATCTCATTCTGCCTAAACACTGATCCCACCACTCTATACACTGAAATCGTCAGAGGACGAGGTGTGGGGCCCCTCCCGCCAGCGGTTCGAGTCCTCCCTCGGGCTGGGTGTATGTGTTGTTCTTAGCGTAAGTTACTTTAAGTTACTTTAGGTAGTGTATAAGTCTAGGGACCGATAACCTAAGCAGTTTGTTCCTTTAGGAGTTCACAAATATTTGAACGAGGTGTGGAAGCTATGCTTCTTACAGATGGTTAGAGTCAAAATGAGTATGGGGAATTCAGATTAAGGTGATTCAGGGGTGCATTGTCTGTGCTGGTCTAAACAAGGAACATCAGCGTTAAGTTCCGTCGACATTGCGGTCCTCAGAGAAGATGAATAAGGCATAATTAGGGAACGAAATAGACCATGTCATTTTATGGTAATCTACATCTATATCTACATCTACATCATAATCCACAAGACACCTAATGGTGTGTGGTGGAGGGTATTTGTAGTACCACTAACTGGGCCCTCCAACCCAGTCCCACTCTCAAATAGCGTGTGGGAAGAATGACTGTCGGTAAGCTTTTGTATCAGCTCGAATTTTCTCCTCACTGTCAATACGCGAGACGTATGTGGAGGGAAGTAATATGTTGTTCTCTCGAAATTTCAGTAGTTGAGTTACTCCGTAACGCTCTCGTGCCGACTAAACGATCCCCTGACGAAACATGCCGCTCTTCGTTTGATCTTCTCCACTTGTTCTGACAGTCCTACCTGGTAGGGATCTCAGAGAGATGAACAATAGTCTAGAATTGGTCGAAAAAGCGCTTTATAAGCCACATACTTTGTGAATGAGGTACATTTCCTTAAGATTCTTCCTATTAATGCGAGTCTGGCATCTGCTTTTCACACTATTTGTATTATGTGGTCATTACCGAGAGATGTGGTGTAGCGGTTAGCACGGTGGATACGCATTCGGGAGGACGACTGTTCAACCTCGCATCCGTCCATCCTAAGTTTTCCGTGATTTCCCTGAATCGCTTCAGGCAAATTCCTTTGAAAGGGCACGGCAGGCTTCCTTCCCCATTCTTCCCTAATCCGATGAGACCGGGACCTCGCTGTTTGATCCCCACCCCCCGAAATCAACCAACCAAGTTTATGTGGCCATTCACTCAAGGTTGCTCTGGTTAGTTACTCCTAGATATTTTACGGCATATACTGCTTCTAGCTTTGAGAGGTGAAATAATGAAGGCAG
Source organism: Schistocerca gregaria (assembly GCF_023897955.1). Taxonomy (NCBI): domain Eukaryota; kingdom Metazoa; phylum Arthropoda; class Insecta; order Orthoptera; family Acrididae; genus Schistocerca; species Schistocerca gregaria. The sequence goes on along the minus strand of NC_064923.1, from coordinate 161,369,285 downwards.
CAGAGTATTAAATAGGTAACAAGACAAGACCTAATAGAACTCCTTGATTACCACAGGAGATACCAAATTAAACTGATGAAACGAGAAAATATAAAAGTGCAGCAAATGAAGCATGCGAAAGGCAATACAAACGTCCAAAAATGAGACCTATAGGAAGTGAAAAATGGCTAAACAGGAATGACTGGAGGACAAATGTAAGAATTTATAATCATATTTCACTGGGGGAAAGTCAAATACCGCCTACAGGAAAATTAAAGAGGCGTTTGGGGAAAGAGAAGCAGATATAGGATTATCAAGACGTCAGATGGAAAACTGCCCTAAGCAAAGAATGGGAAGTTGAAAGGTGGGGGGATTGTAGAAAGGGCTATACAAGGGAGATGAACTTGAAATCTATACTACAGGAATGGAGGAGCATGTGGTTGAAGATGAAATGGGAGATTGATACCGCACAAAGAATTTGACAGAACACTAAAAGACCTAAGTCGAAACAAAGCTCTGAACTACTAATAGCCTTGGGAGACCGAGCCATAAAAAACTCTTCCACCTGGTGTGCAAGATGTTTCAGATAGGTGAAATACCCTCAGAGTTATAGAAGAAAGTAACAATTCCAATTCCAAAGAACGCAGGTCCTGAAAGGTGTTACCATTGCCGAATTATCAGTTTAATAAGTCATGGTTGCAAAATACTAACAAGAATTCTTTATAGAAGAACGGGAAAACTGGCATAAGCCGACTTCGGGAAAGACTAGTTTGGGTTCCAGCGAAACGTAGGAACACACGAGGCAGTACTGATCATACAACTTATCTCGGAAGATAGATTAAGAAAAGGCAAATCTACATCTATAGCAATTGTACACTTAGAAAAATCTTTTGACAATATTGCCTGGAATACTCCTTTTGAAATTCTAAGGTAGCAGGAGAAAAAACAAGGACCGAAAGCCTATTTACAACTTGTACAGAAACCTGATGGCAGTTATAAGAGCCGAAGGGCATAAAAGGGAAGCAGAGGTTGAGAATGGAGAGAGACAGGGTCATAACTTATCGCCAATCTTATTCGGTCTGTATATTGAGCAGGCTGTAAAGGAAAGAAAAGAAAATTTTGGAGTAGGAATCAAAGACCAGGGAGAATAAATGAAAACTTTGAGGTTTGCTGATGACAATGTTATTCCGTCAGAGACAGCAAAGGACTTGGAAGAGCAGTTGAACGGAATAGACAGTGACTTGACAAAAAGTTGTAAGATGAACTTCAACCAAAGCGAAACAAAGATAATGGAATGCAGTCGAACTAGAGCAGGCGATGCTGAGGGCGTGAGATTAGGAAACCAGACGCTTAAAGCAGTAATACGTTTTGTTATTTGGGCAGCAAAATAACTCATGGCTGAAGCAGAGAGAACACAAAAGGTAGACTGGCAATATCAAGGAAAAAACTCTGTTCACATCAGATATAGATTTAAGTGGTTGGAGGTCTTATCTGGAAGTATTTGTCTGAATTTTAGTCGTGTATGGAAATGAAACATAGACAATGAACACTTTAGGCAAGAGAATTGAAATGTGGTGTTACAGAAGAATGCTGAATATTAGATGGGTAGATCAAGTAACTAATGAGAAGGTCCTGAATAAAATTGGGGAGAAAAGAGATTTGTGAAACAACCTGCCTAGAAGAAGGGGTCTGTCGATAGGACACATCCTGAGACATTAAGGGATCACTAATTTAGTATTCGAGGGAAGTATGGGGGGAGGGGTAAAAATTGTGGAGGGAGACCAAAATATGAATACAGTAAGCAGATTCATAAGGATGTAAGTTGCAATAGTTATACAGAGATGGCTTGCACAGGGTAGAGTAGCATGGAGAGTTGCTACAAACCAGTCTTGAGACTGAAGATCACAACAACAAAATTAGTTTCGATCTGGAAAGAAATAGTGTCGGGGTAAGAACCACCAGCCTTCTATTGGGGTGAGAGTGATAACCTAGAGAAAGAAGAGAGGAGAAAGGAAATGCACAGAAATAGGGGAGAGGAGGAAATGAATTAAAGGAAGGTTGGACTCAATACTTTACTGGGCAACGCAGGGCACAATCCATGCCAAACATCTGAAAGCTTAGTGACCATTACCATGTAACTGCCAGCTGCCCATTGAGCACGTGCAGAGAGGTACTGTATGGAACTAATTCATTTGGCTGCATTCAGTTTGCGAAACGCGTCCGTATTTGTACTGTGCAAGTTCTATCGTCTTTTGTGTTTGTATTATTAGTGCACAGGTGACTTCAGACTGAAATTATGAGACCTTTTAGTAATTCACAATTGAAAGGCAGAAAATTGAATAGTCAGTTTCAGGGGATTGTGCATAATGCTTTAATATTTGTGGAAGATGAGTCATCTCAGAGAAGAAACATTCTGGTGCAGCAAGTTCAGCTGGGAGCCCAAGTGGTTTCATGCCACTGGTGCAGGAAACAAATTTGTAACTTCGGATAACAAATAAACGCTAAACAATTACAGACATCTATAGTTTTGATGAGGCCTTTGTTAGAATAATTGTGTTATATGCTTCGTGGCCCCACCTTGCGTGCACTTGCAACACCCCGTCACCGCCCATGCGGGGCGCTTATAGGTCAGTGTGACGCTCCCTGGCGGCTGTTAGCGCTGCCTCAAGCGTGCGGCAACCTGGGAGTCATGGTTATTTTAATTGTAGGGACATGCCCCTTTGCGTAGAGACTTTCGGCTCTCTATCCCAAAATGTAGGGATGTAATTCCGATCACACTACTTTTTTAAAAAAACGTAAGGACCTTTTGTTCCCCAGAATAAAGATTACAAATTAAGAACTAAAGAAGAGAAAGTTGCCAAACTTGGACGTAAACTACAGTGAACGTACATTAAGGGGGGTAGAACGTCAAACGGGCCGGCTTGGAGCAGTAGAGGCACCACAGGACATTTTAATTTCCACTGTCTATACTTTTTACAAATAAATTCATAAACTTTTGTCAGCATGCCCAGGAAGGATTCAGAATTCACACTCTTAGCGGTGGAAGTTCTAAAACAGAACGAAATAATTTTTTTACGTGTGAATTTTCATGATTTTTTTTCACGTACTTATGGCAGCATTTGTTGCTATAGGTACACTTTTCTGCATAAGTAAGAGAGATTCTTCGATGAATTTTGCACAACATAAAACCATACTTAAAGGTGTATGGAACTCTAGAATTTTCCAAATCTAATAGAAACTGTGGTAAAAATTGAGGTAATTAACTACAAAATTTGTGTTTTTTCTAAACATGAAGTTTAAAATACAACAGATTATTCATTTTTTCATGAATTAAATAAATTCTAGTTTCATACACCTGTAATTATGGTATGTATGCTGCGCAAAATTCATCGAATAATCTGTCTTACTTATGAAGAAAAGTGTACCTATAGCAACAAATGCAGCCATTCGTAAATGAAAAAATGATGAAATTTCACAAGTAAAAAAAATTATTTTGTTATGTTTTCGATTTTCCACTGCAATGAGTGTGAATCCTGAATCCTTCCTGGTCATGCTGACAAAGTTTTATGAATTTATTTGTAAAATTATAGACACTGGAAAATAAAATGTCCTGTGATGCCTCTCCTGCTCCAAGTCGGCCCGTTTGACGTCCTACCCACCTTAAACTAAACTTTCTGCAATACGACATAATGATTAGAAGCAAAAAGTCCGCTGTTGAGGAAACCCCGACGTAAAGAAAAATCATGACTACATGACAATCAATAGAAAGTGCTTCGAATAGAGCCAACAAGCGACGACAGAAACCAGGGGACCATCAGGCAAGTTTTAGCGTGAATAATGTATTTTCTGCGCCATTATTACTTTCACAGTTATATTCTTAACTTCCGTGGTGACTACTGCATTTTCACAGGTTGAAAATAGAGGATAAACAGCTCGTGTACATCGATTCAGTTCCTTTAGCGTTAATATAATCTTCTAAAGTTTCTTTTTTGAGTTGTTTATTATGGTTCCAGCACTGAAAAAGAAGAGAGAGTTACTCACTAAACAGTGACAGTCAAAGCCAAAAACGGAAGTGCGGCAAGAGGAAGAACAGTTTAAAGGGTGGTTAACTGCAGGGTGTGTGATATTAGTTCGTGTGATGGAAGAAGCGAAATCCTGAAACGCGTAAATCGCGATTCGCACAAAAGTCGAGTGTCACAATTTAATAAGCGATCAATGCTTTCATCACAGTTGCATCAACCTACTACAAACACCATAAATCTTAAGCTCAAAGATGACACCAAAACTGCTGAAATAAGACTGGCGACAGCATTTGCCAAGCACTCACTGTACTTGTCAGAAACAGATCCGTAGCTACTACAGTCGCCATCTGGGGGCGCGCATTCCACTAGGGGCGCTGTGCTTTGTTCTCGCGACACGCGGAGCTCTTATTCCTTATTTTGTTACATTTTCTACATTGGTTATACTATGTTTTTTACCTTTAGTCTTGTATGGGTTCCCATGTACAATGTGCGTACCTATAACACAAGCAAACAACGAGCTTTTGGGCAACTACACTTTATCTGTGTCTGCCAAAAAGATCCAGCGAAGTACTCAGCAATCACGTTTTATTTAAAGAAATAACCAATCAACTGAAAAATCTAAGTCAATACAAAGAATATTCACAAAAATCGAAGAGTACAGCAAACTGTGCGTGCGCTCGTCACCACAGAATAATGCCGTCCTTGACTGTGCATTCACAAATGTTTGTCCCAAACAGACCCCCTCCCTGGTAGAGCGGACTTCTGGGAATATAGGGGTATTTATATTTCACTCGATCTCCAGCTCTCGTGTGTACTGAAGGCATTGCTTGAACTTCAGCCTCCGGTGCTGTCAGTGACGGTTCTACTTCCTCTTGTGGCACCAAGATGGTGTCGTCCATGTCCAGTAGTGTGGAAGGTGTCAGTTCACGTCCAGTGTGTATGCCCTCTTCAGTCGGTAACATATGTGCAGGTTTGACCCATTTCAAAGATATCATTTGGCTCTTCCCATTTTGATCTATATACAGGGCATGTCATCCGAGGAGAGCACTCTGTAGGGCCCATAATATGGGTGCTGCAGTGGCGACTTGATAGCGTCCATTCATTGGTCACACGTGTACATGACTAAAGAGCTTTCTGCATGAACGTAGCTATTTGATCAGCAAAGAATTCTTCAGTCAGTCGTATGGGTTCACCATAAACCAATTCTGCAGTGGTTACTCCTAAATCTGTTTTCAATACTGTATGAAGGCCCAAGGAAACCAGTGGCAAAGCTGGTGACCAATACTGCAAGTGGCACATTAACGCGACTTTAAACGTTCTATGCCAGCGTTCCACCATTCTGTTGCCTGTTGAGTGGTAAGCCATGGTATTATGATGGTGGAAACCACAGAGCTTGGCCAGTTCTGCGAACAGCATTGATTTGAACTGATGCCCCTGGTCTGTGGTGACATGTAAAGGGCAGCCTAAATGTGCGCTCCATGATGAAATACCCCGTTTCCGTGGAAATCTCCGATGATGGAGTTTCCAACGTCCATCTGCTGAGGTGATCCACTGCTGTGAGGAGGTAATGGTACCCTTCCAATAGCAATAGAGGTCTCGCAACGTCCAGATGTACATGTGTGAAGCGTTGTGTCATATGTAGGAAGTCTCCGACTGGTTTGTGCATGTGTCGTCCAGCCTTGGCCCTCTAGCAATCTAAGCACGTTTTCGCCCAACTACGGCAATCTTCCTTTATATTGGGCCACACGAATCTGTCCGTCATCAGCTAGAGCCTGGCATTTATTACCGGATGAGCAGCCCACGGATGTTGTCAAATAATTGCTATTTCTCAGGTGCAAAAGATCTCAGTTTTCCCCGTGATACTTTGCACCAAACTGGGAAACATTCATGAGCAGGTTGTATTTGCTGCAGACATAGCTTGGATGTATTGTCACAATGGAATTGGGCGGGTCGGCGATTTGGTATGTCTCTTGCACAGCAGCTAACTCCTTGTAGTCAATAGCCTGAGAGAGTGATTCCAAAAGGGACAGGAAATCCGCCATTACATTCTCAGCTCCCTTTATATGCTGTAGGTCTGTCGTGAATTGATATTTGGTTTTGTTTGTGGGGCGCTCAACTACGCAGTTATCAGCACCTGTACAAAGTCCCAATCCGTACACGATCCAATCTCGCCATGTTCACGTATGATAATGAAATGAAGAGGACAAAACAAACGCCCAGACCCCGGGCAGAGAAAATCCTCAACACTGCCAGGAATCAAACCCAGGACCCCGTGATTCAGAGGCAGCAATACTACCCACTAGACCATGAGCGGCGGACTTGTCTTGAATTGGGCAATGAATTCCAGTTGTGTAAATGGTCATGATGAGCAGCTATACATGTTCCTCATGACAGCAAATGTAATGGCTTAGGGTCTGTGAAACCTGTGAATGGCCTGGCTTCCATTTGTGGTCGGAAATGTCTGACAGCTTCGTAAATTACGAACAGTTCCCTACCGTAAGCACTGCAGTTAGCTTGCGGCAACATAAGCTTATGGGAGAAGAAGCCCGGGGGCTGCCATTGGCCTTCGACATCCTCGTGTGGAGCTGCGCCAATGGCTTGTTGGCTACCGTCCACAACAATTACCAGTCGCACCTGAGGAACTGGTTGAGACACACCTCATCTTATCGAATGCCGTCAACATCTCTGGTGTCCATTGCAAAGGTCGTTTACCCACTGTGTCCTTGCTGGCTAGTGCTGACGTCAAAGGTGCCTGTATGGCTGCCACATTAGGCTGATTTTGACTGTAGAAATTAACTGCTCCTAGAAACCGACGTAGCTGGTGATAATCGCCGGGGCGAGCCATTTCTGCGGTAAAGACAAGTTTATCTTGCAGTGGGCTGACACTGGCTGCTTCACTGCTTGGTAAACTGTCTTTAGATGCCGTTTTTGCAATTTCTCAGACGCTGAAAAGACCAGAACGTCATCGAGGTATGCGAAGCGATATGATACACCTCTTAGTACTTCTACCAGTATCTCGTCTCCCGCAAAAGGCAAAGGTCCCGAGTTAGAGTCTCAGTCCTGCACACAGTTTTAATCTGCCAGGAAGTTTCACATCAGCGTTCACTCTGCTGCAGAGTGAAAATTTCATTCTCTTAGTACTTCATCGACAAATTGTTGCCACGTTAGTGTCACATTTATCAAACCAAATGGCATACAGAGGTATTCGAGTAAGCCGAATGGTGTCATGACAGCTGTCTTCAGTATATCAGCAGACACTACCGGTATCTGGTGATATGCTTCCAGGCAATCAATGACGCTAAAAATGGTCACACCTACTAGCACACGCGTAAAATCCGTAATATGCGGTATTGGATAGCGATCAGGAATAGTATGGGTGTTGAGTGCCTGGTAGTCTCCACATGGTCTCACATCCCATCTTTCTTCTTTACTAGATGAAGTGGTAATGAACAGGGACTGTCGGATCTACGGACGACTTCCGAGCGCAACAGTCCTTCGAATTGTGCCTTCGCTGCAGCGAAACGATCATGAGCTAACCAATCCGGGATGCTGAGACACTGGTTGACTGGGTGTAGCCTTTATGTGATGGACCATGTTGTGCTTAACTATCTGCACACACGGCTCGGGTTTTCAGTTTGCTACGTGTGCTCTCAGTCCCTGTCTGTCATCAAATGTAGGCGGAGAAGCTCGTCCTAGGGCGTCTAATGCACTGTGTACTGCAACGGATGTTCGACGAGCCAAAATCTACTTCAACTGCATAAAGAAACAAGAAATCAGAATGCAATATTGCTTCTGACATATTGGCTATCACGAAAACCCATGGTAAACGTTCTTGGAAACCAAGGTCTACGTCCATCTGGCATTTTCCAGAAGTCAGTGGGCTTTGATTGAGATGGAGTAAGCTTCACGTCGCAATTTCTAAACAGCAATGCAGTAACTTCCGAAATCGGGGTCGATTACATACGTACGGTCAGATTACACGCCTGTGACAAAAAGTCGATGGGACAGGTGGTAGGTGCTGGTGCTCGAACTCGTGACCCAAGGCGTCTATCGCCGACTGCTATCGCCACTCTACACCAACATTTACCTGGATACTCTGCAAATCACATTCAAGTGCCTGGCAGATGGTTCATCGAACCACCTCCACAATTCTTTATTATTCCTATGTCGTATGGCGAGCGGAAGTTTATCATCATGGTGATCGTTTCTCCACATGTCGGTCGGCGTCAACAAAATATTTTCGCAGTCGGAGAACAAAGTTGGTGATTGGAGTTTCGTGAGAAGATTCTTCCGCAACGAAAACCGCATTTGTTTTAATGATGCCCTTCCCAAATCCTGTACCATTACAGTGACACACTCTCCCAGATTTCGCTATAATACAAAACGTGCTATCCTTCTTTGAACTTCTTTGATGTATTCCGCCAACCCTATCTGGTAAGTATCACACACCACGCAGCAGTATTCTAAAACAGGACGGACAAATGTAGCGCAATTAGTATTCTTAGTAGATCTGTTACATTTTCTAAGTGTCCTCCCAATAAAACTCAGTCTTTGATTAGCCTTTCCCACATTTTCTATGGATCAAGTATTTAGCTCAATTCACGGCCTGTAGATTTGACTGACTTAACATACAACCGAAGTTTAACGGATTCCTTTCAGCACTCATGTGGATGTCCACACTTTTCGTTATTTAGAGACAATTTCCAACTCTCGCATCATGCAGATATCTTTTCTAAATCGTTTTGCAATTTGTTTTGATCTTCTGATGACTTTAGTAGTCGATAAATGACAGTGTCATCCGCAAACAACCTAAGACGGCTGACCAGATTGTCTTCCAAATCGTTTATATAAATAAGGAGCAATAAAGGGCCAATAAAACTACCTTGGGGAACGTCAGAAATCACTTCCGTTTTACTCGATGACTTTCCGCCAATTACTACAAACTAAGACGTCTCTGACAGGAAATCACGAATCCACTCACATAACTGAGACGATATTCCATAAGCACGCAACTTCACTACACGCCGCTTGTGTGATACAGAGTCAAATGACCCCTGGAAATCCAGATACACGGAATCAATTTGAAATCCCTTGTCAATACCACTCAACACTTCAGGAGCGCAACGAGTTAGATGTGTTTCACAAGAACGGTATTTCCTAAATCCGTGTTGACTGTATGTCAATAGACCGTTCTCTTCGAAGTAATTCATAATGTTCGAACACAAAAAATGGTTCAAATGGCTCTGAGCACTATGGGACTTAACATCTGTGGTCTTCAGTCCCCTTGAACTACTTAAACCTAACTAACCTTAGGACATCACATACATCCATGCCCGAGGCAGGATTCGAACCTGCGACCGTAGCGGTCACGCGCTTCCAGACTGAAGCGCCTAGAACCGCACGGCCACACCGGCCAGCTTTCGAACACAATATGTGTTCCAAAATCCTGCTGCATATCAACGTTAATAATTTGGGCCTGTAATTTGGTGGATTACTCCTATTACCTTTCTTGAATATTGGTGTGAACTGTGCAACTTTCCAGTCTTTTGGCACGGATCTTTCGTTGAGCTATCGGTTGTATATGATTGTTAAGTATACTCTGAAAGGAACTTGGGCTGGACCAGAAGACTTGCTTTTATTAAGTGATTCAAGATGTTTCACAACTGCGAGGATATCTACTTCTATGTTACTCACAAAACACTTCAGGTGAGCAACGAGTTAGATGTGTTTCACAAGAACGGTATTTCCTAAATCCGTGTTGACTGTATGTCAATAGACCGTTCTCTTCGAAGTGATTCATAATGTTCGAACACAAAAAAAATGGAATGGGATTTTCACTCTGCAGCGAAGTGTACGCTGATATGAAACTTCCTGGCAGATTAAAACTGTGTACTCGACCGAGACTCGAACTCGGGACCTTTGCCTTTCGCGGGCAAGTGCTCTACCATCTTTTTTTTTTCCGTTCCATGTGCTCGGGGAGGACGTCGTAAGACACCCGTTTAAGTTCGTCGTTGATCGATTAACTCAGTTTTTTTTTTTTTTATTACAGAAGGCGGATAACCCTCTGACCGAACACGCTGAGCTACCGTGCCGGCAAAAAGTTAAACTTTTCGCTCGAAGGAAGACTTGAACTAAGGACCTCTCGTTCCGTAGCTGCTCTGCTCTACCATCTGAGCTACCGAAGTACGACTCACGCTCGGTACTCACAGCTTTACTTTTGCCAGTATCTCGTCTCCTACCTTCCAAACTTTACAGAAACTCTCCTGCGAACCTTGCAGAACTAGCACTGCTGAAAGAAAGGATATAGCGGAGACATGGCTTAGCCACAGCCTGGGGGATAGACACGAAGCCCACGCCTAGTACAGCAGTACAAGATTATATGCCAACTAGCTCTGCAGATGATGAAGAAATTGATGAAATGTATGATGAGATAAAAGAAATTATTCAGGTAGTGAAGGGGGACGAAAATTTAATAGGCATGGGTGACTGGAATTTGAGTGTAGGAAAATGGAGACAAGGAAACATAGTAGGTGAATATGGATTGGGGCTAAGAAATGAAAGAGGAAGCCGTCTGGTAGAATTTAGCACAGAGCATAACTTAATCATAGCTAACACTTGGTTCAAGAATCATAAAAGAAGGTTGTACACATGGAAGAATCCTGGAGATACTAAAAGGTATCAGATAGATTATATAATGGTAAGACAGAGATTTAGGAATCAGGTTTTAAATTGTAGGACATTTCCAGGGGCAGATGTGGACTCTGACCACAATTTATTGGTTATGAACTGCCGATTAAAATTGAAGAAACTGCAAAAAGGTGGGAATTTAAGGAGATGGGACCTGGATAAACTGACTAAACCAGAGGTTGTACAGAGTTTCAGGGAGAGCATAAGGGAACAATTGAAAGCAGTGGGGGAAAGAAGAACAGTAGAAGAAGGATGGGTAGCTTTGAGGGTTGAAGTAGTTAAGGCAGCAGAGGAGCAAGTAGGTAAAAAGACGAGGGCTAGAAGAAACCCTTGGGTAACCGAAAAAATATTGAATTAAATTGATTAAAGGAGAAAATATAAAAATGCAGTAAATGAAGCAGGCAAAAAGGAATACAAACGTCTCAAAAATGAGATCGACAGAAAGTGCAAAATGGCTAGAGGAGTAATGTAAGGATGTAGAGGCTTATCTCAATAGGGGTAAGATAGCTACTGCCAACAGGAAAATTAAAGAGACCCTTGGAGAAAAGAGAACCACTTGTATGAATATCAAGAGCTCAGACGGAAACCCAGTTCTAGCCAAAGAAGGGAAAGCACAAAGGTGGAAGGAGTATATAGAGGGTCTATACAAGGGCGATGTACTTGAGGACAATATTATGGAAATGGAAGAGAATGTAGATGAAGATGAAATGAGAGATACGATACTGCCTGAAGAGTTTGACAGAGCACTGAAAGACTTGAGTCGAAACAAGGCCCCCAGAGTAGACTTAGAGAAAGCTTTTGACAATGTTGACTGGAATACTCTCTTTCAAATTCTGAAGGTGGCAGGGGTAAAATACAGGGAGCGAAAGGCTATTTACAATTTGTACAGAACCAGATGGCAGTTATAAGAGTCGAGGAACATGAAAGGGAAGCAGTGGTTGGGAAGGGAGTGAGACAGGGTTGTAGCCTATCCCCGATGGTATTCAATCTGTATATTGAGCAAGCAATAAAGGAAACAAAAGAAAAGTTCAGAGTAGGTATTAAAATCCATGGAGAAGAAATAAAAACTTTGAGGTTCGCCGATGACTTTGTAATTCTGTCAGAGACAGCAAAGGACTTGGAAGAGCAGTTGAACGGAATGGATAGTGTCTTGAAAGGAGGGTATAAGATGAACATCAACAAAAGCAGAACCAGGATAATGGAATGTAGTCGAATTAAGTCAGGTGATGCTGAGGGAATTAGATTAGGAAATGAGGAACTTAAAGTAATAAAGGAGTTTTGCTATTTGGGGAGCAAAATAACTGATGATGGTCGAAGTAGAGAAGATATAAAATGTAGACTGGCAATGGCAAGAAAGGCGTTTTTGAAGAAGAGAAATTTGTTAACATCGAGTATAGATTTAAGTGGCAGGAAGTCGTTTCTGAAAGTATCTGTATGGAGTGTAGCCATGTATGGAAGTGAAACATGTACGATAAATAGTTTGGACCGGTAGAGAATAGAAGCTTTCGAAATGTGGTGTTACAGAAGAATGCTGAAGATTAGATGGGTAGATCACATAACTAATGAGGAGGTATTGAACAGAATTGGGGAGAAGAGGAGTTTGTTGCACAACTTGACGAGAAGAAGGGACCGCTTGGTAGGACATGTTCTGAGGCATTAAGGGATCACAAATTTAGCATTGGAAGGCAGCGTGGAGGGTAAAAATCGTAGAGGGAGACCAAGAGATGAATACACTAAGCAGATTCAGAAGGATGTAGGTTGTGGTAGGTACTGGGAGATGAAGAAACTTGCACAGGATAGGGTAGCATGGAGAGCTGCATCAAACCAGTCTCAGGACTGAAGACCACAACACAACAACATAACAAGTATTTTGATGCCTACTATTTACATATATCAAAATGAACTACGAAAATAGGAGGAGTGATCCTACACTTCACTTCTACCACTTAAAAAGTTCTTTCAAAAGTGTAAAAGCAAGGTTTCGTTGTAGTGCGGGAAATTTAACTTCAAAAATAATGTTCTCAACACAATAAACAATACAAAAATACCCTCACTGATAACACCTTCAGAGATAAAACTCTAAGCAAGCATATGTTTACACTGTTCTCTATGCTATGTTTGATGAAGACGATGTTTTACTAATGTTAAGGTATCACAAACATTGTTTGGACGATGTCCTTGTGCCCAGTATCATCTGCATTAAAATTAAGCAATTTAGGAGGACCTATAACATGACAGCTTGTACAATGTGCAAGAAAGTAAATGTCAGTTATACACTGATAAACCAAAACATTAAGACCACCGCTCACCGTGACACTGGATGCCTCCTGATGATACTGCGAGCAAGCGATGCGGTAAAAAAAGTATGTAACAGGCGGAGACGCGGAAGGGGGATCACCCTAGCAAAGATATAGGCCACAAATGAGGAAATCCAATGAGAATAGTGACTTCGTCAAAGTGCAAATTATTATTATTTCTTTCTTATCTCAGACGTTATGTCTGGTCAAAAGTAGAAAGTGACACGGACCTTGATCAAGCGTGACTTCCTTTTAACTGTATGGTATATGTTATATTGTATTTAGGAACTTTCGGGTAATTGAACATGTATCAATAATTACGAATTTCTGTAGTTGTATATATAAGTTTGGATAAAGCTGTATTGCATTGATGTACTGGTGGATATTGTGTAGTATGACTCCTGTAGTTGATAGTATAATTGGTATAATGTCAACTTTATCCTGATGCCTCATATCCTTGACTTCCTCAGCCAGTTGGATGTATTTTTCAATTTTTTCTCCTGTTTTCTTTTGTATATTTGTTGTATTGGGTATGAATATTTCGATTAGTTGTGTTAATTTCTTCTTTTTATTGGTGAGTATGATGTCAGGTTTGTTATGTGGTGTTGTTTTATCTGTTATAATGTTTCTGTTCCAGTATAATTTGTATTCATCATTCTCCAGTACATTTTGTGGTGCATATTTGTATGTGGGAACGTGTTGTTTTATAAGTTTATGTTGTAAGGCAAGCTGTTGATGTATTATTTTTGCTACATTCCCATGTCTTCTGGGGTATTCTGTATTTGCTAGTATTGTACATCCACTTGTGATGTGATCCACTGTTTCTATTTGTTGTTTGCAAAATCTGCATTTATCTGTTGTGGTATTGGGATCTTTAATAATATGCTTGCTGTAATATCTGGTGTTTATTGTTTGATCCTGTATTGCAATCATGAATCCTTCCATCTCACTGTATATATTGCATTTTCTTAGCCATGTGTTGGATGCGTCTTGATCGATGTGTGGCTGTGTTAGATGATACGGGTGCTTGCCATGTAGTGTTTTCTTTTTCCAATTTACTTTCTTCGTATCTGTTGATGTTATGTGATCTAAAGGATTGTAGAAGTGGTTATGAAATTGCAGTGATGTAGCCGATGTATTTATATGAGTGATTGCTTTGTGTATTTTACTAGTTTCTGCTCGTTCTATAAAGAATTTTCTTAAATTGTCTACCTGTCCATAATGTAGGTTTTTTATGTCGCCAAATCCCCTTCCTCCTTCCTTTCTGCTTAATGTGAATCTTTCTGTTGCTGAATGTGTGTGATGTATTCTATATTTGTGGCATTGTGATCGTGTAAGTGTATTGAGTGCTTCTAGGTCTGTGTTACTCCATTTCACTACTCCAAATGAGTAGGTCAATATTGGTATAGCATAAGTATTTATAGCTTTTGTTTTGTCTCTTGCTGTCAATTCTGTTTTCAGTATTTTTGTTAGTCTTTGTCTATATTTTTCTTTTAGTTCTTCTTTAATATTTGTATTATCTATTCCTATTTTTTGTCTGTATCCTAGATATTTATAAGCATCTCTTTTTTCCATCGCTTCTATGCAGTCGCTGTGGTTATCCAATATGTAATCTTCTTGTTTAGTGTGTTTTCCCTTGATTATGCTATTTTTCTTACATTTGTCTGTTCCAAAAGCCATATTTATATCATTGCTGAATACTTCTGTTATCTTTAGTAATTGGTTGAGTTGTTGATTTGTTGCTGCCAGTAGTTTTAGATCATCCATGTATAGCAAATGTGTGATTTTGTGTGGGTATGTTCCAGTAATATTGTATCCATAATTTGTATTATTTAGCATGCTGGATAGTGGGTTCAGAGCAAAGCAGAACCAGAAAGGACTTAATGAGTCTCCTTGGCATATTCCACGCTTAATCCGTATTGGCTGTGATGTGATATTATTTGAATTTGTTTGGATATTAAATGTGGTTTTCCAATTTTTCATTACGATGTTTAGGAACTGTATCAATTTAGGATCTACTTTGTATATTTCCAATATTTTTAGTAATCATGAGTGGGGTACACTATCAAAAGCTTTTCGGTAATCAATGTATGCGTAGTGTAGCGACCTTTGTTTAGTTTTAGCTTGATATGTTACCTCTGCATCTATTATCAGTTGCTCTTTACATCCTCGTGCTCCTTTGCAACAGCCTTTTTGTTCTTCATTTATAATTTTGTTCTGTGTTGTATGTTTCATTAATTTCTGTGTAACGACTGAAGTTAATATTTTGTATATTGTTGGCAGGCATGTTATAGGGCGGTATTTAGCTGGGTTTGCTGTGTCTGCTTGATCTTTAGGTTTCATATAAGTTATTCCATGTGTAAGTGTACCAGGGAATGTGTATGGATCTGCAATGTAACTGTTAAATAATTTAATTAGATGTGGATGTGTTGAGGTGAACTTCTTTAGCCAGAAATTTGCTATTTTATCTTTTCCAGGGGCTTTCCAATTGTGAGTAGAATTAATTGCTTTGGTGACTTCATGTTGCAAAATTATCACTTCAGGCATTTGTGGTATCATCTTGTATGTGCCTGTTTCTGCTTCTATCCACCTTGCATGCCTGTTATGTTGTACCGGGTTTTACCATATGTTGCTCCAGAAGTGTTCCATGTCTGTTTTGTTTTGTTATGGATTGTCTATTTTAATATGTGTGTTATCTATTGTCTCGTAAAATTTCTTTTGGTTTGTGTTGAATGTTTGGTTTTGTTTCCTTCTATTTTTTGTGTTGAATGTTTGGTTTTGTTTCCTTCTATTTTCACTTATTTTGTATCTTCTAAGTCGTTTGGCCAATGCTTGTAATTTCTGCTTCTTTTCATCTAATTGCTCTATCGCTTCTTGTTGGGAGATTTTACCTAGCCTTTTTCGTTTTTTTCTGACATTTGATGTCTTATAAATTGTGCTAGCTGTCCAATGTCTTTTCTCATTTTTTCTATTCTGATCTGTATCCTGTGTTGCCATGCTGGTTTTGTGGGTTTCTTCTGTGTTTGTTTGGTTCTGATCTCTGCCTAGTGTGTATATTTAGTGTAGTGTGTGCTCCTATATAAACCAGTAGTTGTAACTCTTCCATAGTTGTGTTTTCATTTATTTTGTTGTGTATGATTGTGTTGATAGTTTTTATTGTTGTTTCGACTTGTGGATTATTTGGTGGTCTATGCAAGAATGGTCTAATGTCTGTATTTGTGTCTTTGTATTCTATATATGTCAGCTGAAATTTTTCTTCTATATCTAACATGTGTGTCACTTCGTGTTCTATTTGTACTTGTTCTGGTGGCAGTCTTAAGATTTCGTTTTCCTCTCATTGTTTAATTCATGTGTGTTGTTCTTTGTTTCTTTGCTCTGGGATGTGTGAGTCCATTACTGTATTTTCTTCTTCTCCTGATTGTGCATTATTTTGGTCCAGTATTTGTTGTACTTGTTGTTTGATGTTTTCTAATTCTGACTGGGGTATCCTGTTATTTTTGATGATTACACGGATCTGATCAGCTAGTCATTGTTCTGTTAAAAATTTTAATTCATGGTATCTGGTAATAAATGTTGTGTATACTTGTGATCTGTATCCAGTTGTGTTGGTTCCTAGGTTTGTTGCTTGGTAATAACAGAACATGAGGTGTCGATTAACTTCTTCTGACCATCTCATCCTCTGTCTTTGTTTGCCTTCTAGGGTGGTTGCAAAACACCTCTATTTGAATTTAAATCACTTTCCAGTTGGCTAGCAGTGTCGTTACCATTGTGGGCGGGCATAGGGTTGAAGCGTCGTCCCCGACCATGACGGCGCTTGTCCAAAGCTTATTATTATTATTATTATTATTACGCAGACCCTGTGAAAGAGCTTCTCGAAGCTGGTCAAATGTTCACGTGCTGCTGTCATGACCACCTACAGAAAGAAGTAGGACAGTGACATTACCACTACGTGCTAAATGGTTGGACTTACACGACTCTTCACAGAACATGTGGTTCAGATGCTTGTCTGCTATGTAAAGTAAGACAGATGTGGCATCCCTGCTGAAAGAGCAGAATGCTGGTTCACTCACACGTGTTTTGGAGTACACCATTCATCATACCTTGATGAACAAAGAGCTCTGCAGCACACCACCCCTAATGTTCACCCAACAACATAGAAGACATGCTGACCGATGTGAACGACCTCCATCCTTTCATTCCTGAAGTCTTCCCCCAACAGAAATGTCATCTTTCAGTAGTATAATTGTCTGTGTCTAGGAACCAGAACATTGCTACAGTGCTTTGAGGAGCATTATAGGGAACTCACATTGATGCCTCGGTTACTAAATTCAGCTGCACTGCTAGCGGGTGCCAATAGAACATACACAAATCAGCAGCTTGTTATGTGCGTGAATTACATGACCTGTGCATAGGCATCTAACTTTACAGAAGCTCTCCTGCGGAAGTTTGGAAGGTAGGAGACGAGGTACTGGCAGAAGTAAAGCTGTGAGGACGGGCGTGAGTTGTGCTTGGGTAGCTCAGTTGGTAGAGCACTTGCCTGCGAAAGGTAAAGGTCCCTAGTTCGAGTCTTGGCCCGGCACACAGTTTTAATCTGCCAGGAAATTTCATATCAGTGCACACTCCGCTGCAGAGTGAAAATCTCATTTTAGAGAAATCTTGTTCTTCAAAGGTCGCCAGGGAGGAACAAAGCTGCCAATCAGCCTTAGTAAGCTGCCAATTGGGCATGCATGTGGATGGGGTAGGAGTCACCAAACTGATAGCGTACAGAAAATGGTCGCTCAAGTAGGTGTCAGAAAGAACGGACCACTCAAGACAATGGGCAAGCTGGGCAGTGCAGAAGGAAGGTCCAAGTGGGAATAGGTGTGCGAGAGGTTGTACAGGAAAGTGGGTTCTCCAGTGTTAAGGCAGAAGAGGTTAATTAAGGTCAGCCAAGAGGGCACCTCTCTGACAGAGCCTGGGAGAACCCCAAAGGGGATGATGCGCATTAAAGTCACTGAGTAGCAAAAATTAATAAGCTGAAGAAAGTCTGCCCTGGTGACATCGAATGATGGAGGGATGGGGGAAAAAGTCAGGATGGGAAAGAAAAGGCAAACTGCAATACACAGCTTGAAGATGGGTAGTCAGGGAGATGGGTTGACTATGAACGTCAACCCATATGAGCAGCATGACACCCCCACGAGATGGAATGCCGACCTCAGGGGCAAGGTCAAAACAAATCAGTAGGAAATGTGAAAGCACAAAGCGGTTGTGAGAGTGCATTTTCGTTTCCTGAAGGCAGATTACAAGGGGACACTGCGATGCTAAAAGCAGTGGTAAATCCTCTTTGTGGGACCAAAGGCCGTGAATGTAGCATTGGAGGAGAGTCATGATGAGGAAGAGATGCAGGGGTGTCACCTCGGCAGTGCTGTACTAGTACTAGTCTTAGTTGTAGGAAAGAGGAAATTTTATTGAAAGTCAATGAACGTGCGGTTGGACGATGGAATCTGGGGCTGCTGGCAGTGTGTGGAAACAGTTGATAGTTAGTAGGACAGGAAATGCAAACATGGCACTTGCGAGCGTGGTGCTGAGACGGCGCTGTTGCGTGCACGAATTGCTTTGTGTGAAGCATCAACGAGGCAGCGAAACATAGTGTTGCTTGAAGTTTTTGTGATATGAGGTGAGGAACTAGGCCAGAGCCAAGTCGAGACTTGCAGATGGCTGACGTTTGGGAATTTGTATCTGCCATAGTTTCTCTCTCTCTCTCTCTCTCTCTCTCTCTCTCTCTGACACTACATCAGAGGCGAGGGGAAAGGCAGTTTAAATTGTGAGGTACTTTTACCAGTAAAGCATTGGGATGGACATGTGCTGGTCCACGCTTATAGCGGCCAGACTGGAAGCAATGTTGTAAATGTTCTATGTAAATCTTACTTTATTTCTATGTACTTGATCAGGCTGTATTCCACCTACAGGGACACAACACCGGGGTGTGACGGAACGGCAGCCACGTACTTGGAGATTGCACGGTCAGCCTGAAGGAGGGCAGTGGCAGCGGTCTGCAGCATCCAGGATGGACCATGTTCGCTTCTCACCTGGCATGCCGGGTTCCAGGCGAGGCGTACGCTGTGGGAGGCGCTGCAGCGCTGGAGCAGCGCCAGAGACAGAAACGGGGGTCGCCATCCAGCAAGCACCGTTAGTAGCAAGTTGTGGCATAGTGTCCAGGAGAGCTCTAGTTTAAGTCTGGCCCTGTCCTGTGAGCAGCAGCGGCCAAGGAGTACGAATGACCAGTACATCCACCTTTGTCCCATGGTCGGACAGAGCAGGCCAAACGGGGCAGAGGGCAGCGAGGACCAGGGACTATAGCAGTCTCCGAAATAGCGGGCAGTGCCATTACGCCAGCGGCTACGCCACAGTAGGCAAGGCTGACCGGGCTAGAGCAGCCGAGTTCCAGCTGAGTGGCTTTGCACACGGCAGCAGCGGTGTTGGCATACCAGGAGTTGCTGATCCGGCTGGACTCGCGGCACAGTGCGCAGGCGGCCACCGAGACTATGATGCACTCATTGATGCGCTGTAAATTATGAGAATAAAGTAATGCCAGCAAATACCACTGTATCACTCTGCACTGCCCCTTGATGCTCTTGAACTTGCTCAGCCTCTTGACGAAAGACGGCAGTGGGTCCCGGCTTCAGCTCGGCCATCTGGAGTCCCGGGTTCAACGATCCCGGCACCCCGCAACAGTGTTGCCAGGAGTGGTGGCGGCTACAATGCTGGTACCGGATTTCCACTCCCACATTTTATGTCGAGCAAATAACATTGAGGTGTGCCTGTGTAGAGTGGTAGTTGATGTGTTTGGTTGCGTTTGTGACAGGTAGTCGCACACTTCTTGTTACATCTTGTCGTTCGGGAAGTGTTCGTCCACACCATAACAGCGAGGAAAGAAGGACTGTCACCTGGACACGGGCACAATGGGGACGGGTGAGTGACGTTTGATCTACTGTTTATGTGCCTTTTTTTGTGTTTTAAGGGGTTAAGTGTCAATTCCAAAAGACTTTTTGAAGGTCTTTTTTGTAAGGCCAGAATAGCCTTTAGATTTATCTGGATTCTAAGCGATGTAATTTTTGTAACTTGTGAGGCCACGGATAACCGTGTAAAAAAAGGCTGCCAAGGCAGTGTTTTATTTGTGAGAGATTTGGTCCTTTGGCGCGTAATTGTTTAGAAAGTAGATGGGCGATGATTCGCCGCAAGGACTATGTTTAAAGAGTGTCAGAGTGAAATTAATGGCAACAGTGGATCTGTAAGCAAGAATAATGGAAACACAGTCAGCAGTGGCAGTGACTACAGCAGAAGCTGTAGCCGCTCTAACAGAGCAAATTTGGGTATTGTCAGAGGTAAGGACACATGACACAGAAAAAATATTAAGAATTAGCAGGCAGATTTGTGGCATTGCAAGTAGGGGAAGGGACGTCGGGTGAAAGTAAATTGCAGACCGTTTGACCCAGCAATCGCGGCATCAATTAACCCCTTTTCGGGTAATACAATGGAGGATGTGTTGGTATTCCTTAATGACATCACAGTAGCTGAGGCCAATGGGAGGTCGCATGTTGTAATGTTGAGAGTGCCGAAGTTACGCTTGATACGGGATGCCAAGTTGTATGTACTGTACCATTACTTGTTGAACAATGTGGGGACGTTCGCAGAGCTGAGGCTGGTTTACACCAGAGGTACCAAAAACAGAATAGTACCAGGTTTTTTCGGGAAAAATTAAGTGTGTTAGTTATGAGAAGAAATGAGACTGTGGAGGTTTTCTCAGACAGGATACGAAAGCTGAATGCACAAACGTACGAACTGTCACAGATTGGGGAGACTAATAAAGTGCTCTTACAAGAGGCCGAGAACAGGACATTAGATGTGTTTTTGCGGGGAGTACTGCCAGAGATGTCGTATTGGGTGAGAATGGAGAATCCCAGTGATCTTGCGGCAGCTCTAAGTATTGCTACATACTTAGAGAAGGTAGATTATGCAACGAAGCAAAGGGTGGAGCATAAAGTTCTGGCAGCAGAAATTGTTTTGGATGTGGCCAGGTAGGACACATTAGTAGGCAATGTCAGTGTCTGTGGGAAAATGGGTCACCGGGCAGTGAACTGCAGGAGTAAAAGTAGGGCGGAACCTCGGCGACAGCAGCCGTTAAACGAGAACGGGACTGCTTCAACCATCGGAGGGTGGTCCCAGTGAAATTAGGTAATGCGCTTGTAGGTGCAAAGACAGAATGCTGCTTATTAGGCTTGGTGAACGGAAGGGAACAGAGATTTCTGGTTGGCACGGGGGCACACGTGTCTCTTATTAGTCTAGACCTGGTTAGCAGGAGAAGGCTTTAACCACCACATTATAGGTTACGTGGGTTGGGGGATAATAAAGTGGACTCATTGGGTACAACAGTACTTCAATTTGTGATCGCAGTTTAGTGAGCAGGTAGAAGTGTCACCATGTGTGGGTGAGGGGTATTCGGTGATTCTCGAACTGGAATTCCTTGACAAACATCGTGAGAAGATAGATCTTTGGCAACAAATTGTGGAACTCAGTGGTACAATGTTTTGCATGGGGGAAACGGTTGCAAATGGACGAATGTCGCAACGCGTACTTAACGCGGAGGTGAAGCCAACTAAACTGCGAACGGATTCATTAACACTTTCGCTGCGACTGACACTTATAAGCGTCACAACAACCCACAAACCAGTGCGACTGACTCTTATAAGCGTCCGCGCTAACTGTCGGATTACTCAGTCTAGTTGCAGCGTCTACGCTACCATTAAAGCGTGTAAACTTTTGTCTTTTTGTGGTCAGTTATCGAACGTATGGCGGGTAATGAACCGACACCTGGACCTTAAAATGTGAAAAGGGGCAGCAAAAGTGTTAAATTGACAAAGGAACTGTTACTAGACGACAGTGATTTTCTGTGAAGTGAGGACGAGGCATACCACAGAGATTGTTATTTAGAGGCTGCAGAAGAATTGCAGAGTGATGACAGCGTGGAAGCACAGCTTTCGCATCTCTTTCGTGACAGTTTCGAATCTGACGATACGGATAACGACTACTGTGTGGAAATCGACGACGAAAAAGAGCCCTACCTGTCACACGGAAATAATCCAGGTGAGTCCTGGCATAAAGAACCACATAATATGCAGTATCACCCATTTACGAAGGAAGAAGTTTTGCAAATTCATTCTGCTGGCAATTCTCCGACGGATTTCTTCAGAGTATTGGTAACAGACGGAGTATTGCAACTTGTAGTTGACGAAACGAACGATAACGCAGTCAACATATTGCTGAGCGAAAGGATCTAGGATCTGTAAATTGAAACCTCTAAATATAGGCGAATTACTAGTTTTCCTGTGTGTAAGCAGTAAAGGAAACAAAAGAAAAATTCGGAGTAGGTATTAAAATCCATGGAGAAGAAATAAAAACTTTGAGGTTTCCCGATGACATTGTCATTCTGTCAGAGACAGCAAGGGACTTGGAAGAGCAGTTGAATGGAATGGACAGTGTCTTGAAAGGAGGATATAAGATGAACATCAACAAAAGCAAAACAAGGATAATGGAATGTAGTCGAATTAAGTCGGGTGATGATGAGGGAATTAGATTAGGAAATGAGACACTTAAAGTAGTAAAGGAGTTTTGCTATTTGGGGAGCAAAATAACTGATGATGGTCGAAGTAGAGAGGATATAAAATGTAGACTGGCAATGGCAAGGAAAGCGTTTCTGAAGAAGAGAAATTTGTTAACATCGAGTATAGATTTAAGTGTCAGGAAGTCTTTTCTAAAAGTATTTGTATGGAGTGTAGCCATGTATGGAAGTGAAACATGGAAGATAAACAGTTTGGACAAGAAGAGAATAGAAGCTTTTGAAATGTGGTGCTACAGAAGAATGTTGAAGATTAGATGGGTAGATCACATAAGTAATGAGGAAGTATTGAATAGGATTGGGGAGAAGAGAAGTTTGTGGCACAACTTGACAAGAAGAAGGGATCGGTTGGTAGGACATGTTCTGAGGCATCAAGGGATCACCAATTTAGTATTGGAGGGCAGCATGGAGGGTAAAAATCGTAGAGGGACACCAAGAGATGAATACACCAAGCAGATTCAGAAGGATGTAGGTTGTGGTAGGTACTGGGAGATGAAGAAGCTTGCACAGGATAGAGTAGCATGGAGAGCTGCAACAAACCAGTTTCAGGACTGAAGACCACAACAACAACTACTGTGTGTTTCGTTAGATATGGATAACGTTAAACATCCGCGATTACAAGACTACTGGAAGAAAGAAGGGCTGTTTGAGAGTAGAGGAATAGCGATGAGTATAAGCAGAGACCGGTATTTGATCTTAGCACACTCTCTGCATTTTGCAAAAAATCCGCTTCCAGGAAACCCGAAACCAGACGATCGTTTATACAAGATACGACCTATATTGAATTATTTTAAAATGAGAATGTCTCAAGTGTATTACCCGGGAAGAGATTTATCAATAGATGAATCAGTGATTCTTTGGACAGGAAGGTTGTCATTTAGACAATACTTAAAAAGCAAACGTCATAAATATGGCATTAAAATGTAGATGTTCAACAATCCAGACGGTTTCATAAATAAGTGCGCTTTGTACACGGGAAGTAGTGGAGATATGGAGAAAAAGGTCATGCTGAAAAGGTCATTTTGCATTTGATGGCAGAAAATCTGCATGTTGGTCATCAAATATACTTGGACCATTATTATAACAGTTTTTATTTAGCTACAACTCTGTTGAACCTAAAAACACTTTCCACAGGTACTGTGAAATTAAATAGGAAATATACCCCCGAAGACGTTGTATCGGTAAAACTTGGGAGAGGAGTGGTATTCTAATGGAGTTATGATTGGAAAATGGAAGGATCGACGAGAGGGTTCCCACATTTCCACAGAACATCTAAATGTTATGGAGCAAGTGACGAATGCGCGGCAGCAAATAGTCACGAAACCTTTGCCTATTAATAATAGGTATAATGCGTGTATGTCTGGGACTGATAAACATGATCAGATGTTATCACATTATTTATGTGAACGAAAGACTATCCACTGGCCGAGAAAACTACACTTTCATGTCACTGGCAAGCTAGTTTTCAATTCTCTCTATCTGTACAACAAATACGAAATAAAATGACGTCGTACGATTACAGAATGAACATTATAAAGGGCTTCCTTCCACCAATGGACTTTCCACGAAATGTGAGCAAGAAACATCACTAACACATGATGTGCAAAAGGGGAAGTTACTGCACGGAAGAAGCAAGTTATGAGGAAACGTAAGAAGTGCGCGGAACAAGGCAAGCGCACTGATACACGATACGAGTGTACAACCTGCCCAGACAAACCTGGATACTGCTTGAACTGCCGTATAGATTCCCGTAAGTAGCAAAAACGCGATAATATCTGGAAAATTCCGATTATTAAAGGCAACTTTTATTTCATTTGACATTGCATGGTTTCTTTTTATGACATGAAAGGTTAGGACTTTTTTCAGGAGTACTCAGAAAATGAGGTTTTCTTTTGTGTTAAGTCGACTTTTTTCTTATTGCATTGTAATGCGTTCACTTCAGTTTTCTGCGAAAGAATCTGTTGTGCTAAATTTGTTTTAATAGCACCGTAATTGAAGTGATGGGTGACACGAGAGAAGCCTCCACGTAGGGTGTGTTTCGCTTACTAATTTCTACACATCCTGGTGTCCCCTGGATGTCTATGATAAATGTAGGCGGCTAATTCTCTCATACCAGGACCAAACATGCTACTAAATTGACGACGTCTATCAGAGTTAATCTTAAAAATGCGCATTTGAAGCAAATATAGTTTCAAGTGAATCCAGTTTCCTTTTTCTGTTTTTTCCGTCTAAAGAATTTCCTTTCGAAATCCAAATTTTTCCTGAATGCAGTGGATTTATTGCTTATTTAAATTGTATTTTTTGTTACATTATCGACAAATCACGAACATTTGAATGACGCCTGTGACCACTATAGGTCTGAGACAGCAAACAGACTTTGAAACATGACCACAATACAGTCGAAGCTTATTTGAAGTAATGCATCTAAGGTGTTATCATTAAGTCAGTATAGAACATGATCCTACAGATATTACAAGGTCTTGACGTCAGCCTGTAGCTCAGGTGTGTTTAGGAGAGTCGGCTCCGACGGCACCTGCCGTTTCATTGTGTAACCGGCCCGCACTCGCACGTTGCCGGGCCGCACCGATGCCGCAGCGAAAGTGTGAAAGGTCGACCAGCAGAATAACATACCGGCAGGTACAGGGAATGGGTTTCGATAAATGCAGACTTACCAAGGGAAACTTTGTACATGGTGGAGACACTCTCGAGTAATGAGGAGTTGGATAATGCGCGCTGTTTTGTGCGGAGTTTAGCTCACGCAAGTTATGTGGAAGGAGATTATAGGATTCCTGTAAGTACAGATAACTTCGGCAGAGCGGATTTTAGCTTGTCTAAAGGGTTGGTATTGGCCACATTGGGGGTTTTTGATGAAGATGACCACGATAGGGAGGATTTGGAGGCGAGCCATAAGCGAAACGTCGATGCAGCGCAACCGAGGGGAAAATTTAAGCATTTGCAGGGAGACGACAGGGTCGCACTGAAGGAATTGTTATTGACATGTAGCGAGTTATTCGAAACACAGGGTAGGTTACGGGCAACACCGATTACCAAGCATCACATACCAACGGAGGATAATACACCATTGTTTAGGAAATCATATAGGGTAGCACGTCATATGCAACCGCTACTAGAGGAGTTCATAGAACAACGACTACGGGATGGATTCAAAGAGCATAGCGATAGTCCGTATTCAAGCAGTGTAGTTCTCGTAGCTAAGAAGTCGGTGAATGGTACAAGGAAATATAGGTTTTCTTGTGGATATAGGTTTCTGAATGCGAAAACCATTTCGGACGCATATCCGATTCCAAATATCACGAACACATGGGATAATCTGGGTCAATGTAAGTATTTTACGACAATGGATTTACGGAATGGATACCATCAGTTGAAAGTAGCGCCTGAGGATACAGCAAAGACAGCTTTTACTGTTTCCGGGAGACACTATCTTTTCAGCGATTATTAGATGGGATTTTAAGGGGATTGAAACCAAAGACATGTATGGTTTACCTAGATGACATTAAGGGGATTGAAACCAAAGACATGTATGGTTTACCTAGATGACATAGTATTTTCAAGGATATACCAGAACACGTATCACGGTTAAGATAAGTCTTTAGAAGAATGCGGTTAACATTAAGTATAGAAAAATATAATTTTGCGCAGACGCAGGTCAAATATTTAGGTCACGTAATTAGTGAACTAGGGGTTCAAACCGATCCTTGGTCGACAAATGCAGTTCAAAATTTCTCAACACCACGTACCACGAAGCAGTTACAATCGTATATTGGTTTATGTTCATTTATCGTAAATTTGTAAACGATTTTGCTAAAATAGCCGAGCCGTTAACAAAGCTTAAGGTGTTAAAAGTCAATGGACGGAGGAATACCAGAAAGCTTTCGATTAATTAAAAATGAGATTAGTTTCTGGTCCGGTCTTGGTGTTTCCAAATTTTGAAGAAGACTTCATGTGACATTTCAAATGGCGCAGTAGGATGTGTTTTGGGACAAATGGTGAATGGACAGGAAAATCCGGTGGCGTATGCTTCCACACAGTTAAATAGGGCAGAGCGGAATTGTTCCACAACGGGAAAGGAGATTTTGGCTGTAATATATGGAGTAACGTATTTTTGTTGTTACCTTTATGGTAGGAAGTTTAAGGTCGTGACAGATCATGCAGAGTTGAGATGGTTACTGGGACTCAAGGATGCTGCTAGTCGGTTAACACGGTGGGCCCTAGAATTAAGTGAGTTTGACTTTGAAGTAATTCATACGCCAGGGAAGAAACATAGGAATGCAGATGCATTAAGTCTGCAAGTTAGACGCATTAGAAAGAGTGGGTGAGAGTGTCGCGGAAAGGCAAACAGCACAAGCAGAGGATGAGGAGTGCCAGGGTTTTAGAACTCAACCACATTTCATTGTGGAGGGAAATTTGTTGTGTGGAGTTACCAGGTGTGGTTCAAAATGGTTCAAATGGCTCTGAGCACTATGGGACTTAACATCTTAGGTCATCAGTTCCCTAGAACTTAGAACTACTTAAACCTAACTAACCTAAGGACATCACACACATCCATGCCCGAGGCAGGATTCGAACCTGCGACCGTAGCAGTCCCGCGGTTCCGGACTGCAGAGCCTAGAACCGCCCGGCCACTGCGGCCGGCTACCAGGTGTGGACCATGGGTGGTGGTACCAAAGAGTTTGAGAGAGGAAGTCTTAAAGCAGGGCATGGGGGTCGTCGAGCAACGGAAAGACGAGTAGAAGAATGATTTTGGTTGTGCACTCGGAAAAAGGATGTGGTACAATACGTAGCAAATTGTGTACCGTGTGCGCAACAAGTGGATGTGACGCGCGCAAGAATTCCATTGCAACAGTTACCAGAGGCATCGAACCCTTCAGAGTTCATCGGACTTGATATCTGCGGGCCATATAACAAATCACCGACAGGTAATCGTTACGTTTTAATTATAATTGATCGATTTTCGCGGTTTCTAGCCATGGTCGCAATACCAGACCAACAGGCAAGTACGGTACCATAATGTTTAGTCAATAACTGGTCATTGAAGTTTGGGTCGCCTGATACCATAATTGCGGATCAGGGAACGAACTTCATGTCCGAATTAATATCACAGTTGTGTCGGTTAATGAGAATTAAAAAATTATGGACCAGACCATTTCATCCGCAGGCGAATGGGAGAATGGAACGAGTACATACGGCAATTTCAAAAACGCTAAGTTATTATATGAATGGAAACCATGATAACTGGGACGTTTACCTTCCGTAAGTGGTATCAAGTTATAATATCAAAATACATTAGGGGGTCGGAATATCACCATTCGAGACGGTCTATGGAAGAAAGATGCTATCACCATTTGACTTTCAATGTCCAAAATCGGGAGCTAAAGGGACACAGTGAGGATATTTGCACGGACAATATGGGAAGTCTGGAAGAGGGTACAGAAGGTCAATACAAAGGCATTGGAAAGGTTGGGACCTTTACCACAGTACAGGGTAGGTCTATTGGTACTGATCACGAATCCATATACACCTGAAGGAGAGACGAAGAAGTTCTTGACAAAGTACCACGGACTGTACCAGGTCGTGGAGATGACATCACCTGTAAATGTTGAAGTGCAGCTGCCAACAAAAACATCCATTATCCACGTGAGTAGGGTAAAGCCTTTTAAAGGAATGGTGGACGGATTACCTCAATTACAAGGAAGTGACCCAACTGCAGAGGCTAGGCTAGGCAAAGCAAACGGAAGGAGGAGATCGCGGTGGAGGGACAACAGCAGACACACAACGTTCCGTATGCTTTACGGTCACGTAGGGAGTAAAATATTTTATGTGTAATGTTGTAAGCCTTGTTTACATTTTGTGTTTTGTATCAGGGGATAATATGCATTTTTTGTGTTTTGGTGGATCAGATAATAGTTGCGTTTTTTTTTTTGTGTAGTAACGGGAATTTTTCGAGGATGTCATACGATCTTGTAGTAACTTGTAGTGGAAAAAAGGTGGTACAAGCATGTTCGTTCCTTTTCTTCGCAGGGTCTACGTATGTGGACGTGCTGGATGATAGCCATGGGGATAGCTATCCGGGAGGGGTTCTGGAGATATTACCAATTCAGAATCTGACATATTTGAACTCCACATTAAATCCAGAGTTTTTGGAAACTTTGCATTGCACATGCACATGAAGGATCTATCACGGTTAATAAAGTATTAGAACAGCATTGGAGCAACAGGATAATGGCAGTGAGCATTTCAGCCACAGGATGTACTGTTTTTCTATTTTTTTCTTGAGTATAGCTTTGTGGAGAGAGTGGCGACGTGCACCAGTAGAGGTGGTGCCAACACATCAGTTGCCTACGGCATGGGAATCAGTGTGAACAGTGTATATGTGTATAATTAATGTTTTGATGTTCTCGATAGTTTTAGTCCGTAGAACGTAAGTTTGGTGAACAAAGGTGCGTTACGCCACCACAAACCACGTCTGTTATATTTCGATTTGCGACGAATCTTGTTGAGAGGAGGGAAGTGTGATGCGTATTAGTCTGTGTCCCAGGAAAGACGAAATTTTATTAAAAGTCGGTGAACGTTGGACGATGGAATTTGGGGCCACTGTCAGTGTTGAAACAATGAACAGCTAGTAGGGCAGGAAATGCAAACATGGCACACGAAAGCGAAGTGCTGGGACGGCACTATTGTGCGCACAAATGCCACTGCCATTATGCTGCACTTATTGAAGCACTGTAAATTATGAGAATAAAGTAACCGCTATATCACTCTGCACTACCCCTTGACACTCTTGAACTTGCTCGTCCTCTTGAAGAAAGACGACGGTGGGTCCCAGCTTCAGTTCAGCCATCTGAGTCCCGGGTTCGAAAACCCTGACACCCTGCAACAGCAGCTGCCGAGCGACAGCTGGTGAAGAGTTGCTACAGCAGGGCCCAGGAGCAGGAGGATCCTGCTCCATGGGGTCCACAGAAACACCGGCTTGGTTGTACAGTCGGTCTCTTGAAACAGTTGGTGGTGGGTGCTGACGATACAGAGGCCAGCCAGGCTAAGGTATCTCATTTCAACGCTTTCGAAGAGGATCTCAGAGTTGGCAAAGGATAAGGCCACTTGGGTCTGGTGGACTACTTCGAGCCTTTCCCGTTAGAGGAAGACTCGCGTGTTGGTTGGCTGGACGTATGGAGGAAGTCTTCACAGGAGTACTCCTTCTGTTCTTTCCAGCCTACCGTTTGTGTAGCTGGTGACTTCGCCCCTTGAGGCAAGAGTTTGACAGCCTGTTGCACAGCTACGATGTTGCCTTGTCGCTGGGTGATTTCACAACTTCAGAGCTGAATTGGAGTCTGTATGGCCGTGTCCTTCATGGAGCGAAGGGGTAACAAGAACAGAACTGTGTGCGCCAGACAGGAGAATGCAGGGTTTGCGACTAGCCAGTAACCTCCAAGTTACTGAGTAGGACATTTTTTTCCTTTACCCAGATCTCTAGGACAGCCCACTCATCAAGACATGCAGAACAATCCCGAGAGGCGGCATGGCCACCATCACAGTTGGTACAGTGGGGAGGAGGTCGATAATCGCACTTGTGCGTATTCCTGTCACAGGTGACACATTTGGCTGGGTGTCGACAAGGCGTTCCAGTGAGGCTGAAACGATGACACATCGGGTTCACGATATACGGCCTGACACTGATAATTTTATAGCCTTCTTTGATCTTTGACTGAAGCAACAATCTATCAAAGGTGAGTAAAGGATTGCAGGTGGGTACTGAGGAGGAACCTACCTTTTACATTACACAATGGACAGCGATGACACCCTGATCGGATAGATAAGACAGGGAGTTCTGCCTCGTTAGATCATTGATCAGTCTGGTGTAAATTACACCACGGGAAGAACTCAAAGTTCTATGGGCTTCGACACGAACAGTGTATCCGTGAAGAAGTGTGGCAGCAAGCAGTAGTTGTGCTTGAGGGTCAGAAAAAGGAAGTGAAGTGCCATCTCGTAAATGAGAGCAGGATTTCACTGGGCCAGCAGTTGCATTAACACCTTTCTGAATAACAAACGGATTTACCCTGGTGAAGGATTGACTGTCTTCAGAATGTGAGACCACAAGGAACCTAGATGCACGAGGAAGGGTCTTTGAATTATTAGCCTCTTTATGTTTATGTTATGTAGACATAGATTGGGAAGATATTTGACTCACTGCGAGAAAATCTCCCACGATCGCCAGTATCTCTGAAGGCACGCTCCTTCCACCTGGGAGCCCCTTCACAAGTGGGCGCACGTATCTTAGGTGATTGTTCACAACTCAGGTAACACCTCCTGAACAACTGACACAGGGACAAATCGGTAATTTGGGAAGGTTGCAGCTCAGGCAATCCCCTGGGACTGCCCTGTACCACGGGGTACGTGCGAACCTTACCTGTCAACCTGGGGCTGGGAATTACACGTTACCCAGTCACCTGTTACGCTTCAGACACGTGCGCCGGCCTTCAGGAATGCACGGGGAGGAAGAAGAAAAAGTGGAACCTCAAACACCGAAGCAGAGGAACGAGCGGAGAAGGGAAATAGAGAAAGGAAAAGGGAGCGAAAAACAGAAGTGAGACTGTTCTTACACCAGCAACAGACAATGCTGAACATTCCCAATAACAACCCAGGCATGTTCGCCAAGCGGGGGAAAAAAGAATAGAAAGAGGATAGACATGCAGCACAGAAGGAAAAAAATGCTACAAAGACTGGGGCACCGTGGTAGCCAGGCACAAACCCGCCACAGAGTGGCAGCCCCCTGGGGGAGAAAATCAAGTATTTCCAATTGAAAACTCTTAAGTTTCTCTAACATAATTAATGCTTTATTTAAAATAAATAATGTGCTGATAAAGCTCTAAAACGTGGTGTTTCACTCAAATTTTAAAAATGTAGAAGGAAAGAGCCTACAACTGAGCTCTTTCTTACCGATATTTCAGGAAGTTTATAAAAGCAAATATAATTCAATATATTGTGCCAACTTGATATTAACAAATGGTTTGGATTTCGGAAGTTATGCTTAACTGTGATAGTGTTAAATGTATTTTGCAAATACTACTTTCAGTTCGTATGTTATGTCTTTTCCAGGATATCAAAGTGTAAACAGAAAACAAATGAATTTTTATAATTTTTAGTTAAGAAAACGATTGATTCACCTTAGTTTTCTGTGTTTTATTTCGGTTGACCACTTTTGTTCTTACATTGGTATAACAATAAAAATACATGTGCCTAGATCATCTGCCAGGGCTCATCAACACAATTGTGACCTCAACCACTACATTACCCCTGTCTTCCTCCACACATTCTTCCCTCTCTTTCCATCCATGTCAACTGATTTAACATGTGTAAGTTTTGACTAATTGTTGATAGAGAGTAAGTGTAAGATTTAACTAATTTCTAATATACAGTAAAAGTAGAAAATAATGATGCAACAATTGCCTATACCCTTTAAACAGTATGGTCACCTAAGTGTGTGGCACAGAATGAATTTTCACTCTGCAGATGAGTGTTTACCGATTTGGAACTTCCTGCCAGATTAAAGCAGTGTGCAGGACCAAAACTTCAGTTGGGACCTTTAGCCTTTCATGGACAAGAGCACTTTATCCATCAAAGACAAAATGTCTTGGGTTTGAGGTCTGCTCTGGCACACAGTTTTCCGAAGTTCCATCATATGGTATAGCTCACTATACAACTGGAGTACCTCATAAATTCAAGAACAGAAACGAACCACAGGAAGTATATGAACTAACTTTATTTTCTCAATAGTGTTACAAAGAAATTTACAATATTTTTACAATCAATAACTTTAAACAAAACACAGTAACAATGCTTTTTTTAGAACTGAAAATTAAATGTGAATAACAAATATTGAGGGTGCGAAAGAAGGCAATGTGCCACAGTCTGCACTCAAGTTTGATACAGTTTGACATCTGCAGCACCATTCATTAAGGCATATTAATCAAACGTGCATTTCTGGATGTCACTTCTATAGAAATTGTTGTAACAAATAGTGGTCCAAAGTTAATGCAAGTAGTAGATGAACATTCCTCAAATCTTTCACAAAAATAGCTTCAAAAGTCAGATATTTACACAAATTCTCAGAAAGAAATTTTCTGAAACAATATTTTTGCACATGCATGCCATTTTATTTACAATTACATATGCAGTCCCATACCTACTTCTGTAATTGTCACTATAATAGTAAACATATGAATGTACTCCGTGTTTGGGTATTACATAGAATATTTTGCTTCAGCAACATAAAATATCTCGTGCAATTAGCACTTTATGGAAACAAAGTAACTCTTACTTGCCACTGAAGTTACAATGTCGAAACATTAAACCTTTCATTCAATTCAAAGAACATCCATTACATCATTTCTTCTAGCAAATTTCATCCTTGGGTTAGGCATATTAATGACCCAATTTTCATCAATGGCCACACATTCTTCAAGGAATTATATTATGAAAGTGCTGATGAAAGTGTACCAAACAATGAAGTCATAAAACATGTCCTATACTTTAAAGTAGATCAACGTAATATAAAAACAATGACTAATAATGACAGTTTTCTCATGCAATATACTCTTGTGTAACTGTAATGTTGAGTACGAGAAAGAGAAAGGTGTGCCATAATGACACTAAAGTAGTGAACATTAACACTGTTCCACAAAATATTTGAAGAAATAATCAGCATTTCATTATTATTGACCCTGGCAACATATAAACCACACAGAAAAGATCATTCTGACATAAGATGTGTTAAATTGCGATTAGCAACAATTGTTGATTATTTATCCCTTTGTAGATGAATGAATAATGTCTTTTAACGCCATGTTACTGAGAGAGTCCACGGCATGTAGTCATTCTCTAGAACTTCTCCTTTGACATTCCACAGATGAGTAGTAAGAGAATGCTATGTCAATACACCATTCTAAGCAGATAACTTTTGATTACAATGAACAGTGTCACTGAAACAGTTGCGAATTTCTTTTTTCTCATTTCATGATCTATGGGACCATCTGAGCCAAAGCTACTTGATCATGGATACACATATCACGTTAACTAGACTGATGATCAATGTGTGCCACATAACACAATGGTTAGGGGGGGGGGGGGGGTATTTATTTTGGGGTAAATTGGTAGTGAGTGCAAACACAACAAGAGTATGCCTTAGAGACATGTCAGAGAGCTGCTATTATATACAATACACATAAAAGACTCAATTGATAAAATCAGTAGCTCTAGAAGATTGGTGGATGATACACCACATACAGGTATGGTTAATACCCATAGTCCGTATTCTGACATACAAAAACATTTGCAGCACAACCACGCTCAGAAGATAGTTCCACCAGTTTCCTTTTAATTTAATCAAATACAAAGTAATTAGCACACATGGACAGAAGTCCTCTGTATTGCTTGAATATAATGTCTGCAAAATATAAAATACTTTGACATTACAATGCAGAATGTTATAAATCAGAACAGCCACGTGAACCTTATATTATGAATGAAACACCATGGCTGCAATTCACTTGCAGGATCAGATTAAGGCACTGAACATCTTTATAAAGATATTTAAAATGACCATTGGCAGCTTCGAATAAATATAACACAAGACAAAGCAATTTAAAAAAAGTACTTGCAAAACACCCTGAAGTATTGTGTTTTTTTTTCTTTAACTGATATTAAGATGTACAGTTTATGGACCTTGACAGTTCAAAGAAGATCTGCACAGTTCGTGACAGATTCATCTGTCTGTCAAGTCACAGAAATTCTCAGTACACACTAATGACATTGTCTGGACTCTATGGAAAAGTGGTACTTTAACAACTGTTCTTAAAATTCCAAAAATCTGTGCTGACTTAAAACCATTATTTCCTCATACTCACGTACCTCCACAATTAAACACTTTCTACACAGCACATTTGAATCACCATGCCAGGAGGGGGAGGGGGGGGGGGGGCAGGCAATTATCGCTGATCCATCATCTACGCTGCCATGCACCATATAGTAACTTGGGGAAGTGTCATGGAACTGTATTGAGACAGTTACTCAAAACAAAGTTAATGTAAGCATATCAGATTTTCATCTGTGATTTCTCTAAAGATGAGCAACATTTCAAAATAATACAATCCTCCTCCTCCTCCTCCTCCTCCTCCACAGAACCCGCTGACATAAATAAACATGACTTTTCTCAAGAATCGCACAGATATTCTCAAGGTTTAGTTAGGTGCCATAAAACATTAATTTCCCCACATATAGTAAGGCAATCCCAATTTTTTGCACTCAGATGTTCGTTAAACAGTAATGTTGAGGAAGTGGACAGGTACAACTTGTCTGCCCATATGCCACACTTCAAATATTAATAGTTGTACAATAGCTTAACTTTTGATCAGTATCAAAGAATATTTAAGGCAATATATGTAATAAAATGTGACTGTTACTGTTTAATCATTTGTTATGTGCTCTGAAATTTTCAGAGACTCCACTAGATACAAGTTTTATTTTATTTTTAGTTTTTTAATGCATATGCAAGTTATACCTATAAGTGTTCTGGGCAATAGTATTTACATAATTATTGAAGCTAGATCGAAGTGAAGATAGGATCTGGCCAAACAGTAGTGCTCTTCAGCATGTGGTAGATACAAGAGCAATTACATCCTCCATTTAGATTGGTTGTGTCAGTATATGTACTTATTGCATCACAATTTGTATTCTGAAAGCATATTTCATGATAAGTGCCATCCATATTCAATTTTCCCTGTTGGCACCTTTTCTTTCCTAACTACATCACTGTAGTTCCCTAATATCTGTGTAATGGCAAAATCCTACCAAGAAAACACAATAAATTATGAGATAGAATTTTTGTTCAGTACTTTTTTACCTCAAGAAGGAGAGATGAGGGGAACAGAGTGGCAAAGTTAAAAAGGGAGGGCAAACCACTCAGACCCCAAGACAATAGGCACCTACCCGTAGTGAGGACAAGGAAGAAGCTGACACTTTTGAAAGTTAGGATGGCATCATCCCTCTTTCTCTTCTACACACATCTATTAGCAGGACAAAACATTTCTCCTCCAGAAGGTAATTACTGACCAGGAATTATGTCTATTAGTTTATTACATGTTTCAAAAAGGTAATCTCTCATGGAAATGTTCCAACATTTCTCAATATTAAATGTAGCAAGCAGTCATTGGACATCAAAGAATGCTTCATCAAATTTCAGGAACTGGCAACTGATGATAAGCTTACCACTAACTATTTCTTCACGAAGTTGACAAAGGACAGCTGGTTATAGCTTGACATATTAAATCGAGTGACTCAGCAATAAAAACAAATCAGGTTTATAGTGTAAACCAAGGTTCAGCCACCTTTGTCTATGCCTTTCATGGTTTCTTTTAAAGCACTACAGGCAGTTTGGTGGTAGCGGACAAGGCGGAGGGGAGGGGGGCAACAATGCAGTAGACATTGTATTTTGTACATACAAAACAACTAGGTGCAATAAACTCCAACAACATAGCTCAGCATGATTTAAGCTCAATAATGTGAAAATGTCTCGTTTAATTTTGTAATTAAGCATACTTATTGTTAATAAGAAATTTGATAAAATACAAATTCTGAAAGAAAAGGAATCTGCTCATCAAATGTCTAGTTTAGTGTGTTTCCGTGCATTCAATGGGCAAAGATTAGAATAGAATCTTCCACATGTTTAATGCTCAGTTTCAATTGTAAGCTAAATATGGCTGCAGGGTGTAAGAGAAGCATAATGAATAGAACAGCCTGCCAGGCGATGTATAGTGATGAAACACTTAAGTGAAAACTGGGAATTACATTTATGAATTAGTTTATATTAATTCAATAAAAAAATTATTAGCATGTACATTAACGTTGCAGATATGGTAAAGGAAAATCTACTGACATAAAAGTTTCCGATTTTCTCCTGTGTCTGTATTCATTAATAAAGGCAGTACATATATTCTCATAAATAATTTTCTTCAACATGCTGATAAGACGCTCTATCTTAAGTAAGACTTGTACATTAAACTTCATCTGAATGCTGACATGGAACCACAGTTTCTCCACACAAATACGCCATGCCTTTTTCATATTACGTTACCAGAAGATAAGAATTCCGTGAAATCAATGAAGTTAATGGTCATTAGATGTATAAAGACATCTAGAAGCTTTAAATTTGAGAATTTAATAGTCTTCACAAGTTTCACATTCCTTTCAATGTGTCTTATGTTTTCATTAACTCCCTACAGACAATGTCCGACTTTTGTGGTGCCCCTACATAGTAAATGCTATGGTACAAGAATATATAATTCTGGAAACATGAATCAAAAGAGAAGCTCTGCTCCTTACTGCCGGAATCATGATTTATCTTTACCAGACAACGAAATTTTTTCCTTAATAAGGAACCTGTAAGTCCAAAATTCACACTGCTGTCCTTCTTCTTCTTCTTCTTCTTCTTCTTCTTCTTCTTCTTCTTCTTGTGTTTATATCAGCTGCATTGTCAGTTTCATTAACTGTCTTTCATCATACATTTTGCCCGCCATCAATCTGGAAACACTTTAGCCTCTTTATGCAGCACTGGTTACTGCTTCTATCCACCACAATTTAACAAGGGCTTTGTTAATTGGACAAATTGTGCATAGGAGAAAACACGCCTGACAAAGCAAATCCTGTGAGTGTCACCACAGTTCAGATCACAAACCACTACAAGACTAATGTGCTTCAGAGAGCGAACTGTTTCAGATAAAATGATAGGAGACAGACGATGAGGCTATCCAATCCAC
Organism: Schistocerca gregaria; assembly: GCF_023897955.1. NCBI lineage: Eukaryota > Metazoa > Arthropoda > Insecta > Orthoptera > Acrididae > Schistocerca > Schistocerca gregaria. Next base: position 161,331,817 of record NC_064923.1, on the reverse strand, counting down.
TATCCTCTAGACAGCAATCACACATCTCCTTCAAACTGAAAGTTCACGTAAGTTGAAGAAGGAAGATCAACTCCAAGCCACAAAGATCACTGGTGTTACAGAACGTACAGAAAAGAAGAGTAAGTCTGTACAAACAGGACATCATATTATTCATACACAAAGTGCTATACAAGAAACCAGGCAAAAGGAAAATTTGTAATGACGGCAGCCTGAATTTGTAATAAATCACCATAGAGAAGCATCAGATTAGAGTACATCCATATGACTGAATTACTGAACAATATGTATTACTTATGATGGTTTTACCAACCTTAGGTCTCTGACTACCTCATCACTGGCCCCTTGAATAAATTGATGAGAATGCACAGGCAATTAAAATGGCATTACATGTCAACAATTTTTATTTAATATCACAATCCTATTACTTGTTAACTTTCTCCTGTCCTTGCTTAATAAGGTTTCTAAATGAATGATTTAACACAGTATTGTAAGTTACTAAAACCAGTATTATATTTATTAAAAGCTTCTTACAAACTTGTCTTCACTTCAGTTTACCATCTTCGCAAGGCAACAATTCACTGAACAGTTTGTCATTCAGAGTTTTCCGCATGTTAGAAATAGTGTGACATTGCACGTTGATTGGTACAGTGCAAATGAATGCATTCCCTGTGCACTAATTAACTGGCACAATCAAGTCTTAATGAAATAATTTGTCTACTTTTTATTGCAAAATAATGCAAACATCTCTTTTCTGAGCCTGAGCATTGTGATGACCGCTATCAGAACCACTATTAATAAATGTCAACACAAAATGAACATACATAAACTGCTTACATATTTCAGTCTTCTGTTCTTATTTCTCAGATCACACAGCAAATCAAAGCATAAAAAATCACATGATTACACTTATTAGAAATACTATACAACAATTCTTGGGTAAAAATATAAGACACTCATTGATGTGATGCTGTGTACCTCTTTGCTGAAACAAAAACGAAGTTTACATTATGTAACAAGTAAAGACGACGTAACAGGTAGGTAACAGTCTAACATAGCTACATACATATTCTCTAAACCACTGTGTGTGTGTGTGTGTGTGTGTGTGTGTGTGTGTGTGTGTGTGTGTGTGTGTGTGTGTGTAGGGGGGGGGGGGGGGGGGGGAGGGAGGCATACATGTATTATTTAGTTTAATCTTGTCTTTACAGCACCTATGTGAGCAATAAATAGGTGGGTAAAGAACATTTCTAGATCCTTTGCTAAGTACTGGTTCAAGAAACTTTGTAAGCAGGATTTCGTGGGGGGCAATCAGTGTTCATACACAAGCGGCTATCAATTCAGTATCTTCAATATTACTATAGCTATCTCCTGCGAGTCAGATAAAACTGTAACCATTGTACCAGCATTCTTTGTGTGTATTCAACACCTCCTGTTAATACTAAATAGAATGTGTTCCATACACTTAAGTTCCAAGATGATACCCGAACCATGAAATTAAGTCTACCACATGGTTTCTCTACAATTGAGCCTATGTGATCATTTCATGCCGTTTCCTAGGAACTGTTAAAACCAGGTATTTCCAAGAGTCCACAGAGTCCAACTGCTTGCAACTGATGATACAGTTACAGGATAGTTCTTTTCTGCATTTCGTGAAATGCACTATTTAATATTTCTGAATGATAAAACAAGTTTCAATTGTTGCAACACTTTGAACCCTTATCAATATCTGACTGCATATTTGTGCAGCTTTTTATAGGTGTTGCTTCTTTATAGATAACTGCAGAATCTTCAAGAAGTCTAAGATTATTATCAATGTTGTCTGTCAGGTCATTAAAATACAACATGAACGAAGTAAATCCTGATACAATTCTGTCAATGGCTCACCATGCAAGCAAACACGCTGTGTCTTCCCTACCATGAAATTTTCATGTCACAAACTTACTTTGATACTTGATATAATACTACTTTTGTTAAAAATTGTTGGATTGGTACAGAGTCAAATGCGCTCTGTCAGTCAATTAATATTGCATCCACCTTACTGCCTGCATCCCAGGCTTTAAGGTTTTCATGTGAGGAATAGGAAGAGGAAAGAAATAGAGCTGTTATTTACGTTATTACTTATAATACAGAACTGATTTACTATTCCCTAAGTGTAGTACAAAATCCAGATTGAAAGACAAAATCATATAATAAATACTGAGTATTCCAAGAGCTCATACAAGTACTGCCAAAAAAGTGAAGATCCAGTTAACTGTAAAAGGAGATAGTAAACATTTGGTATAATCATTTTCATTATTACCATTAATTGATCATAATGATTAAAATTCCTCAGACTATCAATGAAATACTTCTGAGTTAGTTTCTCATTGGTTTATATTGTTCCAAATGAAAAGACATAGGATGGCTTTCATTATTAATACAGTTTTGTTCCACATGACTGCAGTGAAGTATGGGGGAACCTAAGAAGAAATCGCGCTTGCAAAGATAGATTCAACATACAGAAATAATATTTGGACTTTCATTACGAAACAGTTGCAAGTGTTCCCAAGTGTGTGCAATGCAAGTAAACCATCCATAATGTCTTGTAGCTTGAATAAAACAACTTTCTAACTGACGTTTTACAACAACCAACATGCAGCCATCCTAACTCAACAACACCTACCAACCAAAGAAACAGGCTACACAGTGAGCACTATAAAAAGATTTGGGGTTGGCTGGCAGCTGGTATTTACCAGTCCACCAACTGAAATGTCACAGAGTTATTTAAATCTAAGTACAGTGACATTTCAGACACCAGAAGTGTGATGATCTGACAGATCCAGGCCCTATCTCGGGTTGCTTTTATTTCTATTACATTGTTAATAATCTGGAGCAGGCTCATCCAAAAATTGAGAGATGTAACATCCACGTGATACATTTTTGGCTACAGTGCGATGAAAGGAAATTGTGCCTCTGGCAGTTATAAACATTGTCTACTCGAACATATCAATGTGTATTATACAAAGACAATGATAATTGTAAATTCCTTTTATGATCTGCGTTTGTCTTCCTTTGTTTTTACCTTTTGTTGGGTGGCTTTTGTAGGTTCAGCACAAAAGACGCATATCAAACTGAGGTCTCTTAAGACATTGTAATTATTTGTTAATTATTACTTGAAAATAGAGTCCATTATTATTATAAACATGAGTGAATAATTATTTTTAACTGTAATTCCTCTCTCAGTAAACATTATCTGTGTTTATTGTTTCTTTCCGTTTCAAGGGGCGCAGCCACTGATGATAGCGATTTGTATCGCGTTTTTGCCTGTTTTCCTTAGAAACAAATCAAGTGTTTGCTTGATGAAGTCTAAATAGTGCACAATACGAAAGTAGAGATTCTGTTAAGTTTAATAAGCATTTAAAATACTTATTTGCTCTAACAATAGAAAGTCTCTATGAATTGTCTGCCGCCATCTTAACAATTGCCTCAGCGGCAAATTCAAATTACGCAACTCTACAGACATAAATGCCGAACGTAATACAAATGTGTAAAAATAAATGTGCACCGGTGGTCCCGAACTCATTTTAATGAAAATAATTCCAATCAGATTGGTTCTTTAAAAACAGTGCTCATAGCACGATCGTTTTAACAAAACTTTTCTAGCTGATGTATGGAGCTGAAATTAATTACGCACGAGTTGCGAAGAATATTATTTCAGGTAACATACATCAGTGTTGCGCGCGACTGACATTCGGTGGTTTTAATGATCATTTTGCTCAACATAACTTATTTCCATCACAATACATAGTTGTACAGAATCCATTGTATGAACTGTGATTTAGTGACACTTATACAACTTACAGACAACACTCTAGTACGACATTAACTTGGAGTTCTTTAGCAACTTCATCAAATCTTTAGCCGGGAGAAAAATTATTTAGTAATTACTCAATGTAATAAAACAAGATTATCATTTCCATTTACAAATTAAATACCAAACCACTGAATAACCCAGCGAACGCCACAGAGAGCTGCAGATAGAGTGAGACCGCACTGCGCTGCTCTGCACTGGACTGTCCCGCGGTCAGATCCACGTAAACGAAATATTCTATTTTAGAATTAATTTTATGTAAGGGATATAGAGTGTAATTCTTACTATTAGTAGTTAAAAGTAAGTATTTTTTGTTATACTTTGTGCTACAATTTTTGTATCCCTTTTCAGAGTTTAGATATCGGATCTTTAGTTTGTTGTTTTGTATGTAATAATTTTAACTGACCAAGTCTGAAAACTTAATAAAATATAATTAAAGTTATAAAGCTTGTTAAAGAAGACAATTAACTTTTTACACATTTTTCTTTTACGAGGAAACGATTTTGTCTAGGCTTGGTACAATATCCGTGAGACTGCTAACCTCAAAGAATTGGTCAAATTTTTATCGCCAAGGAATGAACGGTTATTACTTTTAGCAAGCTTTAAAGGAGAGGAAAAGCACTCGCAACTTTACGTGGAACCAAACATTGATAGAACTTTGGCCGCGTGCTTGTGCAGAAGAGGATATTTCTCTCATGGAAGACAGCTCTAAAAGTCATCCAACATTTTACATATAAGAAAACGGTCCTTCAGGCGGATATGGCACTGTAGGTCAATCAGCTCTACTTGAAGCACTTGTGAGGCGTCCTCTGCCCGAAGGGAAAACGGGCGAACAAATATATCTATTGGCTGCCGTTCAGGCTGTCTGCACGGCCAGCTAAGCGGCACGGCTCGGCCACTGCAGCAACATACAAATTCACACGGGGTGCTGGCCGTGGGTGATCACGGGCAATAGCGCCCCAAGGACACAGTTTGGACGAGCCTGATCTACAGATACTAGGCAACTTATGCACAACTTACAGATAGGTCTAACAATGTTTTCCCTATTCCATTAATGAAAAAGTCACTTACGTGACTGCACAGCCGTCATCACAAAAGGTAATCCCATGCATACTAAGAAGGAAGTAATATCAAAGCAGCTGATTAGATTAGTTCAAAAGTTTGAAGAAAGGCAACAACAAATCACCTATAATAAGACCATTCCCAGTAAAGCACTGTGGTGTTCAAACCATTTCATGTTAATGACAACTTTACTTTTAAATACAGTGCGGAAAGTTCCGACAGAATGTAAACAATTTAAGAGTACAGATAACAACTCACCAAACGATAAGGGTGTGGAGTCATCAAGAGAGATGTAAGACTGGAAACTTTGCTAGCTCCCCCACCCCACAAACATGTACACTGCAATTAATTGTGCGTGTGCGAGTGGAAGGGGAGACTGCTCATTCCAGCTTTAGCTTGAAAACGGTATGTTCAAAAGGTAGCAAAATTTTCAGTCCTGACTATGTAGCTGTTAACACCTCAATGCCTCTACTATTTGGCCAGTTGTTAGGTTTCTTCCCAAATTATTTGCTCTACTTGTTCAAATTAGAGCAGCACCATGTTTACTAGGTCATCAGAAGTAGATCAGAAAGTCATATTGTGCAAAGATGGAGAAGAAAATTAAACTCTTTTTTTTTCCAAAGGTACTATTCCAGTTGCCATAACTGATTTAGTGAAACCAATGAAAACCAGAAAAAAAGAACATTAAAGCTCACTACTTAACGAATGTATGGAATCAAATATTCGGATTACAATTCGAACACCACCTTTGTTTTGCACATGTTATTTACAATACAAGATATAATGAATAACTAGTGGACAGATACAGTGTACACACAGCTAACTCAAGAATACTCACCACGATAAGTCATCAAATTTACTGAAGTATTTGAACTTCACAATGTCCTTGCTTTGCCATGCTCAGAATTTTCACCTTTTTCACCTTATTCATAAGTTGTTGTAACTTAAGTTCTGTTTTGGCGCCATTCTTTGAAAAATCTGCAAGGAAATTTAGTGAAAGTAATTCTGTTGCTACCCTTAAATACAGATACAAATACTAAATCAGCAAAAGTCATGAGCAGACCAATTACTAATGATATAGATAATTAAATTATATCAGCTTTAGCCACAAAACCACAAACAGCCCAACTCTGCATCATAGTCTAGGAAACATTTGACAATTCTGAAAGCAATTTATATCATCAATTCAAAATTCACACATCTGACTCCCTTTTGAATCAAAAGCTAAACAATGGTATCTGCTAAAGCCCTACAGGCGTGTGGCTAATTCAAGTTGTCAGCGTGAGTCTGCAGTGTGCAAGATAGCAAGAACCTTCACATAGTACGGCACAAGATGATGTAGATAGCTGGTTTGGAGTGAAAGGGATAAAACTGCATGGTCATCCATTAAGTGGCAAATCAGGAGTGGTTGTCAAAGGAAGGAGGCAAAAGGTAAATCCTGGAAAGCTCAGAAAAAAGACAGTACACACAAGTCAAAGGAAATATGAAGGTGGGAAGAGTGGGGGCCAGGCTGGACCACCAGGCATAGATCGCTAAAGGACCAGGAGGGAGGGTGTCACCAACCTATCGGGTGGTCAATGAGGCAAAAAAAGCCCTTCTTACAAGGATGACTAAAAACTACCTGCTGTGTTGGCATTGTCTGCTAGCACCAGAGGTAGTGTGTTAGGAAGATTAAGATGTCACTTCACAGTGAAAAATTAGGGAAGTCTATGAGTAAGTGGGCCACCATCAGGCAGGCTCTGCATTGACAGAGAGGGGGATCCTTGCAATGGAGGATATGGCCAGGATTCATCCAAGTAACATGCAGGGAAGACTGCCACGTATTCGTGGTCTTCTTAATAGTTTGCAGTTTGTTTGTTTGTGTGGGGGGTTGATCAGGGCAGACCACTCCAAGTTCAGGTCCAGTTTCAGATTCCCAGAATTGGCATCCTGGTGACCAGCTTGGCCAACTGGTCAGGTCATTTATTTCCCAAAATCCCAATATGAACGGGGATACAAATGAAAAGAATTGGCCGTCCAACTTGATTGAGGTCTCAGATAAACTCCTCAATAGATAAAATGAGTGGGTGACGAGAGTAGCACTGGTCTATAGCACAAAGGCTGCTAAGGGAGTCACTAGAAATTAGAATACTCTTGCCGGCGTAAGAATGAAAATGGCTAACGGTTAGTTTAATGGCCATCAATTCAGCAGTGCAGACACTGCAGCCGCTTGGCAGAGAAGGGAGTTCAATATACCGTGTATGTGTGTTTGCAAAACCTGTTCACCTGTCAACTGTTGAGCCATCAGTGAATACCACCTCTGCACCCAGATATGTCTCACAGACAGCCAACAACATGTGGCAAAAAATTGTGGGGTCAACGAAATCTTTTGGACCAAAGGATACATTGAGACTAATCCGAGATGGGGGCACAAGCCAAAGGGGCAGAGGCGAAATTTCCTTCACCAGAGGTGATAGTGGAGGAAGCTGCAGTCCGAACAGAGATGCTGCAGATATGCAGCAGTTTTACGCCAGTTCCAGATCACTGTTGTGGGAGATACAGATCCCTTTCAGGGAAAGGGCACAGTAGTTGGGATGTTCAGAGAAACTATGAACACATATAGAGTAATTCACCAGCTGTTGTTGGCGCACAATAGGTAATGGAGGGACTCCAGCCTCAACTAGTAGGCTGTTCACATGGCTAGTTCGGAGGGCTCCTGTCACAACTCGGAGCCCACAATGAAGAATGGGTTCCCATATCTGCAATGCTGAGGATGATGCTGAACCATTTGAAAGACTCCTATAATGAAAATTCAAGACGTGACAGAATCAGGGCTCTGTAGGTACACCAATTTGACCACCACCTAATGTTACCGAGACAGCAAAGTGTACTGAGGTGTCACCAGCACTTTCATTCAAGTTGGTGAATGTGGGGAAACCACATCAGCTAGCAATCAAAGACCATTCCAAAAAAGTGGTGTGTCTCAACTACAAGAAGTAATTTATTGTCTAGGTAAAGCTTTGGGTGTAGGTGGGCAGTAAGAAGGTGACAAAGTGCATGACAAGTCTTGGCAGCTCAAAAATCGAAAGCCATTAGTCACAGCCCATGGCAGCACCTTTCCTATCGCACTCTGTAAGCAACTCAGCAGCAGCCATACTAGCGCAGCAGCAATAAAATTAAAAGTCGTCGGCATATAAAGAGGGCAATACCAAAGCCCCTACAGCCACCACTAGACCATCTATGATCACTAGAGTGGTGGAGAAGCTCAGCACAGAGCCCTGCAGGATCCCATTCTCTTGGATATGGGGGGCGGGGGGTGGGGGAGGGGGCGGGGTGTACTGAGTGAAGCACCCACTTGAACCTGGAATGTATGGTGCGACAAGAAGTTCTCGACAAAAACCGGGAGTAGATAACCAAGAACACAGTCATTTAATGTAGCAAGGATGTGGTGACACCATGTTATGTCATAAATAAGCCTTCTGGAGGTCGAAGAAGACTGCAATGAAATGCTGACAGCATGCAAAGGTCGTCCGGATGGTGGATTCCAGGGGAGCTAAATTATAAGCAGTGGCTCAGTTTTTGCAAAAACAGCCTTGAGATGCAGCCAAGAGGCCCTGAGACTGAAGGATTCAACACAGCAGTTTACTCACCACAAGTTCAAGCAACTTACAGAAAACACCAGTAAGGCAGATTAAGTGATAATTGCCCATCTCTAGAGAGTTCTTACCAAGTTTCAGTACCGGAATCACTGGATTTTCTCACCAGTGAGATGGGATCTCACTCTTGTTCCAGATCCAATTGAAGAGGGCAGGGATTTGGTGTAAAACTGCTATGGTCATTAGCACCTGGTCTGTGACTTAGGAAAAGGTAAAGAAACCAAATTGGAAACCAGCAGCAATAGTAGTAAAACTCAAAAAAAGAGGGAAAACTAAAAACAGAAGGAATGCTTAAAAAACCACTATAGAAGGGGGGTTGTTTGTCCCCAAAATGAGCTTCAAGTAACTGATGTCATCTCACCGACACTAATAAACTTGAGAACGCAATCAGTTGAGTGCGTGTCATCTGCTAAAATGGAAGATATATCAGGGGACAGCTGTAGATGGGCGCGTAACGGAGTAAAATAGGGGGCACTCAAGTAAAAGGTGTCTCACCGTCCACAGTTGAAAGCAATGGGGACAAAGCGAGGGAGGATCGCCACTTAAAAGATGTCAATGGCTAAAAAGACAGTGCCCGGAGTCTAGTTAAAATTACCTCCTCCCGACGACGAGTTCGGGAGGAAGAAGTCCAAGCACAGGGAAGAGCTTTCACGTCCCACAATTTATTATTGGAAGTGTCGACCAATGTGAGTGACATAAAAGAGCATCACCACGACGTAAAACACTTCATAGAGCAGCGAAGGGAACCAATTCGAACAGCAGGCTGAAGAGGGACTGTTGCCTTGGCCGCTATATCAGCTGCCTCATTTCCACAGATACCAACATGTCATTGGGATCCAGAGGAATGCCACAGAGATGCCCCCCAAGTGGAGCAAGTGGAGGCAGTCCTGAATCCGGTGGACCAGAATGTGGACAGGGTAGAGAGCTTGTAGACTGAGGAGAGAGCTGAATGAATCTGAGCATATAATATATTGCATCCGCTGATGGCGACAGATGTATTGGACAGCCTGGAGAACAGCGTAAAGCTCTGCAGTAAAAACCGAACACTGGTCGAGAAGCCGAAATCGTTTGGGGATGTCACCAACAATATAGACACTCCCAACACCAAACGATGTTTTTGAGACATCAGTGTAAATAAATGTGGCATCCTTCATTTGTGAACATAGAGCAGCAAATGCCCAACGATAAACAAGAGAAGGGGTACCATCCTTGGGAAACTGACAAAGGTCACGGAGCAAGCAGGTCCGGGGCCGGAGCCAAGGCAGTGCTGTACCCCAAGTTGTCAAGAAAAATTTAGGAAAGTTGAAGAAAAGAGAACGTAGCAGTTGACGGAAGCCGACTCCCGGTGGTTGTAGAGAGGAAGGGCAGCCTGCATACCCTAAATCCAAGGAGGCGTTGAAAAAAAATGTCATGGGCAGGATTAGCAGGCATGGAAGACAGATGGCTAGCATAACGACTCAGGAGGACAGCTCGCTGATTGGACAGCGGAGGTTCAGCAGTCTCAGCATAAAGGCTTTTCACAGGGCTGGTGTAAAAAGCTCCAAATGCTAAACGTAATCCACAGTGGTGGACAGAGTCGAGACGCCCAAGAATAGACGGCAGAGCAGAGGAGTAAACTAAGCTTCTATAGTCCAATTTTGTGCGCACTATGGTGCAATAGAGGTGGAGAAGGACCACTCGGTCTGCTCCCCAGGAAGTACCAATCAGGACATGGAGGGTGTTGAGGGATCACAGACAGCGAGACGAAAGATAGGAAACATGGGAGGACCACCACAGTTTTCTGTCAAACATAATACCTAAGAATTTAGCGATGTCCGTGAACGGAAGGTTGACAGCGCATAGATGTAAGGAAGGCGGAAGAAACTCCGTACAATGCCACAAATTGACACAAACGGTCTTACTGGGAGAAAAGCGGAAGCTGGTTTCGATGCTCCAAGAGTGGAGGTGATCAAGACATCCTTGAAGACATCGTTCAAGAAGGATGGTTCGTTGACAGCTGTAGAAGATCACAAAATCGTCCGAAAAGAGGGAGCCCGAGACATCAGGCACAAGACAATCCATAAATGGATTTATGGTAATGGCAATTTTAATGGCAAACAGTACAACACTTAGCACAGAGCCCTGGGGTACCCCTTTTCTTGGGAGAAAGTACGAGAGAAAGTAGTGTTAACCCGCACTTTAAATGTGCGAGCTGCCATAAATTCATGAAGAAAAAGGGGTAGCCGACGTCGAAAGCCCCAAGAGAACAGTGTGCGGAGAATGCCTGTCCTCCAACATGTATCGTTTGCTCTCTCCAGATCAGAAAGTATTGGTACTGTTTGGCGTTTCCTGAGAAATTGTTCATGATATAAGTGGAGAGAGCAACAAGATGGCCAACGGCAGAACGATGCTTTCGGAAACCACATTGGGCAGGTGTTAAAAGAATTTGGGACTCCAGCCACGAGGCTAAACGGCAATTCACCATACGCTCCAAAACCTTACAGACACTACTCGTGAGAGAAATGGGGCGATAGCTAGAGGGGAGATTTTTGTCCTTTCCAGGTTTAAGAACAGGAATGACGAATGCTTCCTGCCATCTTCTGGGAAAAGTACTGTCAGTCCAAATTCGATTATAAAGGTGAAGGAGATAGCGCAGACTATGGTATGATAAATGCAGTAACATTTGGATGTGGTTACCATCCGGATCTGGGACAGAAGAGCAAGAAAAAGAGAGTGCATGTTAAAGATCCCACACGGAGAAAACAGTATTATAGCTTCCTCGATTTTGAGAGGAGAAAGCAAGAGGTCGCACTTCCGCTGCACGTTTCTTCAGGAGAAAAGCTGGCGGGTAATTTCAAGAGCTCGAAATTTCAGCAAAATGTTTATCCAATGTGTTAGAAATTGCGACGAGGTCCACTAAGGTATTACGCGCGATAGTGAGCCCAGAGACCGGGGAGAAACTAGGCGCGCCAGATAACCGTCAAATCCGACTCCAAACTTCCGAGGAGGGAATGAAGGTGTTAAATGAGCTAGTAAAAAAGTCCCAGTTTGCCTTCTTGCTATTGCCCATGACATGACAGCATCGCACACAGAACTGCTTATAGCGGATACAGTTGGCCAAAGTAGGATGGTGGCGGAAAACGCAAGGAGCATGTCACCGCTCACGTGTTGTGTCAAGGCACGCCTTGTTCCACCAAGGAACTGTGATGCGCTGGGGCAAATCAGAGGTGCGAGGTATTGAATATTCTGCAGCTGTAAGAATAATTTCTGTAATATGAATGACCTCATCGTCGACGCTAGGAAAGTGACGGTCATCGAATGTTGCTAGAAATGAAAAAAGTGTCCAATTGGCTTGGGCAAACTTCCAGCATCTTGGGAGCATATATGGCAGTTGTGGCTGCAATCTAAGGACACATGGAAAGTGGTCATTTGTGTGTGTATCAGCAAAAGCGAACCATTCAAAGCACCGAGGTAGTGGAACAGAGCCGACTGAAAGGTCCAAATGAGAGAAATTTTTTGTGGAGGTAGACAAAAATGTAGGGTCCCCAGTGTTGAGGCAAACAAGATCCGCTGGGTGGAAGACTATCAAATCAATGGTGAGCCGCACAGACAGGGACACAGAGATCCCCAAAGTGGGTGGTGGGCATTGAAGTCCCCAACCAGCAAATAGGGGGGTGGAAGCTCACCAATAAGTTGTAGGAGATCAGCTAGCCATTGGTGTGGACGACGGAATGTATACAGTACGAAGAGAGAAGGTGTATCCACAAAGGGAAAGATGGACGCAACAGCTTGGAAGGAACTGTTTAAGGGAACTGGGTGATAATGGACACGAGTACTCCATGTGCCAGAGTGCCATTAACAGACGAGAGATCAAATCGGACTGACTGGAAATGAGGGAAAAACAAAGCGATCGTGGCGACGCAGCTTTGTTTCCTGAAGACAGACGATGACCGGCGAGTAGGATCCTAAGAGGATCAAGAATTCATCCCGACTGGCTCGAATGCCGCGGAGATTCCAATGGATAATGGACATAGGGTGGACAGAAAAGGGAAGAATGTGACCAAGGTTGCCCTCAACCTTCCCTACCCTCTGGCTCCTACCCTTTTAACTGCCCCCGGTGTAAAACCTGTCCCATGCACCCTCCCACCACCACCTACTCCAGTCCTGTAAACCTGAAGGTGTACAAGATCAAAGGCAGAGCCACGTGTGAAAGCACCCACATGATTTACCAACTGACCTGCCTACACTGTGAAGCTTTCTATGTGGGAATGACCAGCAACAAACTGTCCATTGGCATGAATGGACACAGGCAGACAGTGTTTGTTGGTAATGAGGATCATCCTGTGGCTAAACGTGCCTTGGTGCACGGCCAGCACATCTTGGCACAGTGTTACACTGTCCGGGTTATCTGGATACTTCCCACTAACACCAACCTGTCAGAACTCCAGAGATGGGAACTTGCCCTTCAGTATATCCTCTCTTCTCGTTATCCACCAGGCCTCAAACTCGCCACCGCTCATTCCTCACCTGTCTTTCAACAACATCTTTGCCTCTGTACTTCCGCCTCGATTGACATCTCTGCCCAAACTCTTGGCCTTTACAAATGTCTGCTTGTGTCTGTTTATGTGCGGATGGATATGTCTGTGTGTGTGTGTGTGTGTACGCACGCACGCACGCACGCACGAGCGAGCGAGCGAGCCTGTCCTTTTTTCCCCTTAAGGTAAGTCTTTCCGCTCCCGGGATTGGAATGACTCTTTAACCTCTCCCCTAAAACCCACATACTTTTGTCTTTCCCTCTCCTTCCCTTTTTCCTGAAGAAGCAACCGTTGGTTGCAAAAGCTTGAATTTTGTGTGTATGTTTGTGTGTCTATCGACCTACCAGCGCTTTTGTTTGGTAAGTCACATCATCTTTGTTTTTAGATATATATATATTGTGTGTGTGTGTGTGTGTGTGTGTGTGTGTGAGTGAGTGAGTGAGTGAGAGAGAGAGAGAGAGAGAGAGAGAGAGAGAGAGAGAGAGAGAGAGAGAGAGGTGGTGGGTGGAGGGAATTCCCTCTTTTAAGTCTATTATTCCAAATCTAAGTTTTATCATTTTGATGTAAATTGTTATTCACATTTAATCTAGTCCCTCTATTACAAAAATAATTTAGAATTTTAAGAGAATAAATTGAAAGTTTCCATGATATTAATTATAATCTCACCTTTAATTGTACAGGCAACAACAGCTACTGGGGTATCCATGAAATCTGGAGGCATTTTCCTGATGTTTTTGAAGGACACTTCCTCTGTGTTGCCATAATCAACGAAGATCACTGTTACCAAATTTCTTTCTACATCTAAACAAGCTGCTCTGTACCATGCACCTAGAATTTAATGGAAGTTTTACTTTTAGACTGATGGCAACTTTCACTTGAAAGTAGTAATAAATTTATAACCCTAACTTAACCTCAGAGAAAGCCACTTTCATGAAGTTTTGCCTCTTCTTACATTATAGTTGTGTGTATCAAAATCTTAGTTACTATGTTCTAACATTATATGAGTAAATGCCAAAAAGTTACTTTTTACTCAATAATAATTACATACAGAGTACGAAGATTTTTTGGGTCAAATGGTTCAAATCGCTCTGAGCACTACGGGACTTAACAGCTGAGGTCATCAGTCCCCTAAAACTTATAACTACTTAAACCTAACTAATTAAGGAATCACAGACATCCATGCCTTGGGCAGGATTCAAACCTACGACTGTAGAAGTCACGCAGTTCCAGACTGAAGTGCCTAGAACCGCTCAGCCACTCCGGCCGGCTTTTTGGGTCAAATAATAATTATTAGTCATAATTGTGAAGTAACAAGTATCTAAGACAAAAATTTCAGAAGTAATAAGAAACTTGTAATGGAGTGCAATACTTTCAAAACTGTAACTGTATGTGTGTCCTATAAGTTAAGCAGACACTTTGTATGACAAAAATGTAGCAAGGTGCTTCATAACAACAGATAAAGCATTCATATAATTCTTTACAGTTTTGAATATTACATAAACTTTTCTTGGGTCTGGCAAGCTACCTGTTCGTTGTATTTGATAGTTCGTTTTTTTACGTAATCCTACTCACAGCGAGCACTGTTCCCTTACACTTTTATTTCTTCTCTGGATTCATTTTTTCCTTCTTCTTCTTCATTTCCTTTGTTGTCTCTTCAACAGAAAAGTTTAATAGCACTGGTGTTCCATTGCAGCTGTATCTCCTCCCTTTTTAAACACAATTTTGACTTCTTTTCATTATCCCATACAAGGCTACCTACTGAGAGTATTCTTGCTCGTCATTCTCGCTCTTCTCCAAATCGGGAAAAAATTTTCCAATTTACACTCCATAATACTTTCCATAATACAGATAACCCGTAAGGTTTTTGCATTTTTGTAATTTGTCTTGCAGAACTGCTTCCCACATGCCTCTACATTTTCTGAAACTGATCACGCAGGTCTTCCACAAACTAATGTGTGTATTATTTTGGCCATGCTTGATCTTGTGAATTCTGGGGAAGTTAAGGATTGTTGGCACTCAATCAGTCACAAATACTTTTAAAAATTATTTAATGACATAACTAGATTCAGGATATCATGCCCAACTTCATATGGCTAATGTTTTTGATTACATTAATGTTTTCGTCAGCAGCATATTTTCCACTCTTACACTGCACATGAAGATTTGAATAGACACAAGGTGAAACAGTTGTGTACACTTACAATGATACAGTGTATGGCACTTTGTCTCGTTCAGTCCTTATGCACTTTTCAGACAATGCACAAACTGTTGCAGGGAAAACAGCACACACATTACAAATATGGCACCATGACACACACACACTCTATTCGTCATCAGTTTCAGCCTCAGCCTCAGGTGTGCTTCACATCCTATCATTGTTTACAATCCAAAGAGAATCCATTAAGCAAAGAAACCCAATCCAAGATAAGATGCCATCTGTACCAAGGGATGCATGGCACATGGGAAAGTGTGTCATTAACAGAGTCTCCGGGAATTGGCAGCACACCAGTCACTTGGATAGAGACCATGCTGGACATGCCCCATCACATCGGAACTGGAAATAACTGGACGCCTCTTATATATCCATAATCTCACACCAATACAGTGGGCACAGTAAACGTAACAATGGTCAGGAAAATGCCAGCTGACAATACAGTAACTTCCATGTGCTTTAATAAACCTTTCAAAGTACAAACTGCAAGAAGGGAGCAGTGGGAGAATGAGCCATGACACCGTTCAGGAGACATACTCTACTTTACTGACAGGTTGAAAATATGGGGGCCATGGTATACATGGAACAGTCTACACAAGAGACTGGAGAGGGAGGGGGGGGATTTTTTAACATCATTACAGCTTAAGTATGTTGAAGGAAACACATAATTAAAAATGTGGGGACAGGGAGGATGAAACTTCTATCTATTAAGAGTTTATATTTAGTTAACTTCAAACTGATAATACTGACAATATAAACAGGTTATTTCCAATATAAGTGTACCTATGTTATGGCGTATTTTATAAAATGTTAAAAATATTTGTCATTAGGCTACATAGTGTGTGTATCTAGTGTGTTGAGTTTGGTATCTGTTTCCTTTCTTCTGTTGTCATTGATAGGGTCTTGAGTAGTTTATATGTTTTTCTGTTGCAGTGTGGATATCCTAGTTCAGATTTCTGACTGCTGTGTGTCCTCGTTCCATGTTGTGTGTAACTTATGTGAAGATCCCAAGAAATATATGAAGAAATCGTTTGTTAGATAATTCCAGTTGCTCATTTAGAATATAACTGGGCTGAACTGAGGGTGAGAATGTATATTCATAGTCGTTCTAGGGGTCCATTTTCTTACCTTTGTTAGTGGTATGTATTAACTAAGTTATCTTCCATATTAGAACCAGTGTGTTCATGTTTAACCATCTGTGTGGGAATTGCAAATTTACTTAAATTTTTTTGTCTAATGGTATCTCTGTTCACGCTACATTATAGTGAAGCTTGTTATGGTCTAGCTTGCAAATGTGTGTGCAATTTATAGTATGCAATAAAACACCACCTGAAAACAACTTGTCCTATAGTTCTTAAATATTAAATTTAGACTGTAAACAAAAGCATCAAATGCAAAGCCTAGATCTGAGGCTGGAACTAACGTGAAAAACATTACAAAGTGTTTGTGCACTATAGTGATTTATTCCAAACGTGTGTGCTGTTTGCACTGCAATTGTCAGTGAATTGATTACGAAGAGCACAAAGACCAAACAATATAAAGTGCCATCCACTGAATACATTTAAATGTAAAGAAGTGTTTTTCCTTATATCTAACCAAATGCAAGCACATTAGCATGTTTATACTATCAAAACAACATACAAACTGATGCTAAATATTCAAATATTCTTGACCAATGCAGGAGTGAACAAAATGCCACTGACAAAAACAATGTAATGTGGCCATTATAGTGCAAAACTAGTTACTGTGCAGCAATAAAGCATTTTAAGAAGTATTTGTTGCTGGTGGCATTTTGCACCAACAGTCTGTATTTTAATAAAATAATTCAAATCTACACTTCAGTCAAATCAAACACGAATCTTTCCATAGAACATCACATTTTATTGTTGATACATTTGCATATTTGTGCATTACTTTACAATAAATCTACTTGTACAGCTTCAGTGTTATAGGAAATAAGACACCAGATATTGTTGCAGTCAAGTTCTGTGATTAAGCAATTTTGTTCCATGATCACTATCTCTTCTACTAACATACTACTCCCTAACCAATGCAACACACTACTCCTTGCTGGTGTACTTTCACATCATTTCTTCCTTCTCTCACTGACAATCCTCATATACATATAACGAACATTAATAAATGTCAAACTATTCCTGACTGGAAATGGACGAAAAAAGATCCTACAAAGATGTGTCCAGAAATACATTGTTGCCACAGTAGATGTGCCGACGAACGCATGTTTCTCTGACCATGTGCCATGTGTTCCTTGTATACTGCAAGCTGTGTGATTGATGCACCTTGCTGTAAGTAGCAGAATCGCCCAGTATTCATATCGGGAACAAGTCAAGGTAGCATTTGTGTACACACAAGCAGATGGAACCGGTTCAGGTGCAGTACAACTATACCAAAACAAGCACCCTCACAGACACCAACCACATCAGACATCATTTAAAGCCATTTTTGGGATTTTGTGTGGTCCTTTCAGACAGACAAATGTGCACATAGGTGGCAGACTGTGCTTACACCAATTTGGAGGACGGGGTCCTACAGGACATTGAGTCAAATCTAGTACGAGTTCCATGCAAGTAGCCCTCCAACATGGTGTACCCAAAGTATAATTATGTGTACCCTGAATGACAACCATACAAGGATTATCAGCAGCAATTTCATTCTACAGGTAGGATTTTATCAATAGTTTTTTGCACCAGACCATCCCAATTACAGGATTTCTGTCATCAGTCCTCTTTACCAACAAAGCAATCTATATCGGAACTGGCATTATTAATCTAAAGAATTATCAACTGTGGGCTGCAGACAATCCTTGGAGAATGATTGAGGCATTTCATCAGCATCGGTTCAGCATCAATGGGATTCTTGAGAACCACATAAATGGACCAGTTATTATTCCACAAAGCATTGATGGAAGAATGTACCTGGACTTCCTGTGGAATGCTCTTCCTGAGCTACTTAAGTATCTGCCTTTGCCAGCAAGACAGGTTATGTGGTTTCTGCATGATGGAGCACGACCCCATTTCTGCAGTAAAGTTTGCCAACAGATCATCATCATCATCATCATCATCGTCATCATCATCATCATCATCATCCCTGGACATTTGATAGGAAAAGGAGGCCCTGTAGCATGGCTTGCTAGATCGCTAGACTTAAACCCCTTGGATTTTTACCTCTGGGGGCATCTGAACAGTGTTGTATATCCTGAACCAGTTCCTCATCTGCAGACCCTTCATCAGCATGTTCACAACACCTGTGACACTATTCGCAGAGAGGCCGGAATGTTCAAAAGAGTGCAGCAATCTATGATGAGATGTGTGAATGCATACACTGCATCCATGAACGCCACTTTGAACATTTGTTGTGACGTGGATGTGACACAGCTCTGTACTGTGTTCCAGGATAATTTTTTGTTCTTGCATTCACACTGTCCAACTCCAGACATTTTCATAGGGCCTTTATTCCTGTAATTTGATGTGTATATAAAAATCAAATTTTTGTTGGCTGTCTGTTTTCTGCTGCCACAGCCCTTTAACACCAAATTTCGCTGCACTGTCCTAACGGATATGTTTGCTGTATGTCCCCCATTGATTTTTGGCATTATTTTATGTAGTGTTGCTTGTCTGTTGGCATTGACAACCCTTCGCAAATGCCAATGTTCTTTGTTGTTAAATGAGGGGGAATCACCCACTGCATTGTCAATGAGTAAATTCTGGTATCCTCGGCACACACTTGAAACTTTGAGTCTCTGAATACTGGATTTCCTAACAATTTCCAAAATAAAATATCCCATGCATCTAGCTCCAACTAGCGTTCCATGTTCATAGTTTGTTATTCCTATTGTGCGGCCATTATCACTTCGGAAACCTACTCACGTGAATCACCTGGATACAAAATTACAACTCCGCTAATGCATCACCCTTTTATATTGTGCACATGTGATGCCACCGCTATCTGTACATGTACTTATTGCAATCCTATGATCTGTGTCATCTCAGTGTAGATATGGTGAATGTAAGTAACTCTTTTTGCAAGTAAAAGGAATACGTCTATTTTCGATAACTTTCTACGAATCTTTCTGAAAGATAGCACCATTTTTACAAGACCATTTTGTACACAAATACTTTTTCCTCTTACCTTCGTACTGTGCCAAGCACATTTCGTATTTCCTGGGTAGGAAACTTTCTTTGTCTACTTGGTTGCAATACTCATCCACCTTTTCTTGCATAAATGTCATGATATACTGCATAACAGAACTGCCTTCCTTAAAACCAAAAATTATGTCGGGAGCTTGGACATGACAAATTACCATACTTATTTCTTCCCCAACATTCAGGTCAACAAATTTCAGGTTTTCATAGAAGTATAGAGCTGGAAAAATAAAAAAAAAACCTAATGTACATAATGATTGCAACAGATACCAAAACAAGTCATGTGGCATAGATGGATTGATAATGAATAAGACTGAACGTGTCAAAAATTGCTGTTGTAATTAAAACACAAATAGAACACACCAAGTTGGATTCAACTCACCTGCAAAATGAGCTGTATAGTCTTCAAGGTGTAAAAGCTACAAAAGATATATTAACACTGCAAGTATTTATCAATCTGGATAGTCGTTTGAATGACGCATAACTTTATTAGGTATGTTCCTATTTCAAGTATTGTTTCCTTGCCTTCATCTGACCCAAGATTTATTTTACGTTTGTTCTCACTGAAGAAACATTCCTTACCTCCACATGGTCAAAGAAGTAATTATCTTCCACTGTTCACCTTCTTTGAGATGCAGCAAACAGGAGACTGCTATGTAACTTTATGTGGATCCAGATCACCATCTTATGCTTCTATACATGTGAATGCATTTAAAATGGTCATCGGCCTTGCTTGGGTGTACGAGACAATTTCCCTTCAATCAATTCAAACCAGACGAAGCGCGTGAAAAAGGAAGGGTACCTGTATAAATACGGACGGAACACCTGACGCATAGCAATGGCTACCTGGTAAAGCTTAACTGCTAAGCTTACGACTCAAACAAAACTACTGTAGCTGTATCGTCATACATTCGTACTAAATTATGTCTCATATTATAATGGACCAACTTTGTTTCGGTTTGGAGGTGCGGCCTAAAACTTTTCTCTCACCTTGAATTTCGAGTCTCAAATTTCTGGTGCAGCTTAGATTCAGGAATTTTTTTCCCCTTGATTTAGAGTCTCATTTTTCAGGTGCGGCTTAGATTTGAATGCGGCTTAGATTTGAGTAAATACAGTAGATTCAAATAGCCCCTGTGATGTAGCATACACACTGATCACTTGAGTCATGCTATAGAACATATTGAACAACTGTGTACTTGGTGTCAAGATGGACAGTTAATTATATGCTGTGTATGCAGTAAGCTAATGTAGCAATAATCATTCCTACGTAGAAGACTGTGTGATTGATGCATATTAGTAGGTCAACAATGTGTGGTTTCTCAAGAATTGTATGGTTTACTTGTGAAGGGGATGGAGCAGATGGATGTGTGAAGCAGGTTTTACAGTGAAAATAATTGCAGGGGTAGGACCTTTGGGTCAAGTGGCTTGACTAGGAGATTAAGATGGCAACAGTAGGTGGCATGTGGAGGGCATCTGGAAGAAGATCTCATTTTGGGGGCTTCACCTGACAAAGTCATATCGTTTATTAGACAGTTGAAGAGAGGAATAGTGCATGGGAGATATGTTTGAGAATAATATCCTTATGGCAGTTACAGGAGAGGAAAGCTTGGAAAATAGTATTGAGCAATTTGGTGGTGGAATAGATACAGTTGGCATAAACTCATAGGCTGTAGGGATGGGTGTGTTTGATGTGGAAGTAGTGGCAACTGTCAAATTGTAGGTAATGTTTCTCAATGGTTGGCTTTATGTGGACACACATTTGGATGTCATCCTCAGTGGGGTCACGGTCAATGTTGAGGAAGGTGGCTCTGGATTTGAAAAAAGGTGCAGGGAAAAGGAGTTAAGCTGTTGGATAACTAGAAGAGCCCCCCACCCCAAACCCCCCACCCTTTACACTGCTGAGTCCAGACTATGGATACATCATATATAAATCTGTTCTAAGCCAAGGGCCTGCTTCTCAATCTTGAGGAATATCTCTTCCATGCAGTCCATGAAAATGTTAGTGCAGGACAGGGCCATACTGGTTTCTGTAGAAGCCCCCAATTTGTTTGTAGGTTTGAGCCCTCAATGGTGAAGTAGTAACTGGTCAGAATGGAGTTAAATAGGTTGATAAATGTGGTTTTAGGAAAACTTTCACGTTGGATAGATGGTATTCTAGGGTTGAGATGCTGCACATATGCAGGATGTTTGCATAGAGTGAGGCTGTATCAACAGTAACAAGTAGAGTTCCATGTCGGAAAGGGATGGGAATGGATTTGCGACATTCTGAGGCTGTATGTTATGGACTTCAAGTGCTGGTCAACCAGCAGTGGCAGCCTGGGAGCCAGATAATATAGGATGCACAAGAGGATAAAAGGTGACACTGCATGAATTAGGAGATGTAAGGAATTCTATATTCAGTTATGGGTCCTTATGAGGAACCTAGCACTAAGGATTTTATGCCAGCTCAGTGTGCATGAAAGGAGTGGGGTCAGTAGGAATATTATCTGTATCATGGTGTCCAAGGGCTAATGATACCCCTCTGCCATACATTCCACATGAAAACTTGTTCACATTAAGGATGACAGTAAAGTTGAGTATGTAACTAATAGTGACCTCAAGGCAGACTATTCTAAGGTTTGGGGTTTCAGTGATATTTTTCAGAAATGAATGAGCAGTGCACAATGCCTAGAGAGAATGGTTTTGGGAAAGATGAGGAGGATTCCTCTGGGATCTGGACTGGAAATGTTTTAGGCAGGGTTGGATACGAACCTTGTTGATTTTGGGTTGGGAGTGGGCGGTGAAATGGTATTTCCATTTGGTGAGAGACTGAATGTTAGCCCTCGGAAAGAATTTATGTCCGATGATCAGAAAGAGACCTAGATGGGAGATTCAGGACTGAATGTTGGTCAAGATTGTGTAGTGTTAGAGTAAGTTGGGTAAGGCTGTGCTTGGATGGGAGGTGTGCTGGTACTGGGAGGATAAGTAAGAATGGCAAGGCTGGGTTTGTGGAGTTTCAATGAGTCCACTGGTAGTACTAAAAATTTTGCCTCCTAAAATGAAGCAATGTCCAGCAATTCTGTCCCCATATTTTCTCGTGTGAATCTCTCTTCTGATAAGAGTTATATGCTACTCTTCCATTAAATATCAAAATAACAACACACATTTACTGTATACCCAGCTAATCTAAACAGCTGCTGAAATTAGTCTCAATACTTCTCACTGAAATTTTGCAATATTAATATAAATGGAATAGTACTGACAATACACCACTTGCCATGTGCTAATATTTACTAATATCTCGTCTCCCTGTGATGGATATTTTATTGAGAAAAATAAACTGTGGTGTCAAAAAAACACTATCTGCAGAATATTCCAGTATACAAAAAGATTTATGAAACAAGACTAATCCCATAGTGAAGTCTCAACTTACCTGGCACATCTGTCTTATTAAGTTGCTGCCAAGATGGGTCTAACAAGGATTTTATTTTTGCATTTATGTGTGTTCCATCCATGAACAAATCCACCCCCTCTTTTATGTCACCAAATTTCTGCAACAGAATCAAAGATATGCTCCATTACCAGTAATTCCAAAAACCATAAAAACTCTCACTGGCTTTGTGATAACACAGGTATTGTGTGCGGGTGGGCATGGGTGGGTCACAATTTGTCAGCATATTAACATTTTTAATGACATATAAATAATTGTTTAATTTTAATCAGTGTCTCCAGAAATTACCATTCTTGATGAGAAAAAATTCAGTACAAGACATTTAACATACATACACCTACACACTACTTCATAACTGAAACCTTGGCTATATCACATGCAGAACTATCATGAGCACATCCGAATAAACTGTAAACCGAATTGGCTATTTTTATAGCAAGAAATCATATTAATTGACTTTGTTGCTTTGTGATCATATGGTTTCTTAGCACTGCAGCTTGATACTAAAGAGGGGGACACTAAAAGGGTGGAGTAATGCCAGCAATTTAAATATCATACACATCAATTATGATCAGTACATCAAATGGCTACAGTGCCATGGAATAGTTTAGGTGGTTGGGAGTTAGTGGCGGGTAAAAAGGAAGAGGGCTAGTGCGAACTCAGATCTGGTAAATTATCACAACCTGCGTCAACAAAACTCATTGGCAATATGTAAAATGGATAATCGCTGAACTATCCAATACAAATAAAAGCTGTAAACTTGTTGTCTTAATCACTGGTCAACCATGCCTTATTTATTAAATCTACTGCGCTCTCTTAATGTTTCTTGACTTGGTCTCCAGGGCACACTGATTTTGGCCATCTTTATCCTCATATTTTGCAAGATTCTTCACCCTTCTGGCCATGACAATTTTGCTGTCCTTGAAACCTGTGAGCCTGAATACTGGATTTGAAATTTGGCCTGTTGTAAATCTCTGTGTTCCTGTATTCCAATTTCTTCCCAATCCCTTTTGAATCTCTTGGATCCAACGTACTTTGGTTCTCTTACTCACAAGAAACTGTTTAATTTGACGAGTTAATGTCCCGTGTCCCGTTCTGAACAAGTTTCTTAAGAACATGCTGCTCCTTTTGCTGATACTGACCAATACTCTCCCTAACTGGGTGTACTGTTCGTGGTTCACTCACCTTCAATATTAACTATCTCGTTTTTCGAGACCCCAATGTCCTCTCGGGAATTCTTTGTTCCACAAGTTCTAGTCTTTTAACACTTTCACCGAAGATGTAAATATGAGCCATTAATCACAAAGTGGTAACTTAGTTGTGTTTGTGCTGCTAGCTGAAATCGTACTCTAGCAAAACCTTGAAGTTCGTGTTCTTTACATCTAATACTGACAGCTAAATTAACACACATAAGCATATTTTGCACTTGTTTGCTACCATTACTAACTTTACTTCAAACAACCTTTCTACAGTCTCTTTTACCAGTGCAAAGAAACTATAGTTTAAATAATTAACAAATGCAGATTTTGGTGAAGAAGAAAAAACTTGGCTTTGAAAACACTGAAAAACATTAAACAAAAAACGTCCAAGAATTTTATATTTGTGGGGGCCGGGGGGGGGGGGGGGGGGGGGGGGAGCCTTTCAAATTATTAAGAATACATGTTATAAAAGAAAACGATCCATAATCATGTGTAATCACACAGCAGTCCAACAAATTACAGGATTGTTCACCAGTCTCTGCACTCATTTGTTGTGACTGTATGCTTGCCCAGTTCAATGCACTTTTTATACTTCATGACTTGTTTTTTCCTTAATTTGGTTTGCACTTCCAAACACTGTATATTTCATTGAGTTTCCCCCCCCCCCCCCTCTCTCTCTCTCTCTCTCTCTCTCTCTCTCTCTCTCTCTCTCTCTCTCTCTCTCTCTCTCTCTCTCGGAACTTCCATATAAGCAGCAGTCACTTTATTATTTTCATTTTAGTTTACACAGTGTCATTTTACTGCAGGTACTGGTACTGCAAACTGAAAAATAGTATGTCAATTTTGTTCTTAGACCAGCACACTGTCTTTAGTTCACATATATAATGTGATAGAATCTGCCCAAGGCCACGTCCTACACAAGCGTCAGAAGTGACTGACAGCGAGCAACATCTGGATATGTGACACTCCAGCAACAATCGCCAGCACCAGGCAAAAAGCCCGGGTGTCCTGCGTGCAAGCAGCCATCTCACACTACAAGATGGCTGCTTTGAGCCAACCAGCTATTTCTATAAAATGGCACCCCTGAACTGTAGAATACTGTAGCTGGAGAGTAAGACTACAAAAATTAGATTTGCTTAGGAAAACAAAGCAAGAAAGGAATGCTGTGCCTGAAATTTACAAAGGGAGGAGTCTTCATGGAGAATTTCACGTACCGAACTATCAGTTTAATAAGCCACGGCTGCAAAATACTAACGCGAATTCTTTACAGACGAATGGAAAAACTGGTAGATGCAGACCTCGGGCAGGATCAGTTTGGATTCCGTAGAAATGTTGGAACACGTGAGGCAATACTGACCTTACGACTTATCTTAGAAGAAAGATTAAGAAAAGGCAAACCTACGTTTCTAGCATTTGTAGACTTAGAGAAAGCTTTTGACAATGTTGACTGGAATACTCTTTTTCAAATTCTAAAGGTGGCAGGGGTAAAATACAGGGAGCGAAAGGCTATTTATAATTTGTACAGAAACCAGATGGCAGTAATAAGAGTCGAGGGGCATGAAAGGGAAGCAGTGGTTGGGAAAGGAGTGAGACAGGGTTGTAGCCTCTCCCCGATGTTATTCAATCTGTATATTGAGCAAGCAGTAAAGGAAACAAAAGAAAAATTTGGAGTAGGTATTAAAATTCATGGAGACGAAGTAAAAACTTTGAGGTTCGCCGATGACATTGTAATTCTGTCAGAGACGGCAAAGGACTTGGAAGAGCAGTTGAACGGAATGGACAGTGTCTTGAAAGGAGGATATAAGATGAACATTAACAAAAGCAAAACGAGGATAATGGAATGTAGTCAAATTAAATTGGGTGATGCTGAGGGAATTAGATTAGGGAATGAGACACTTAAAGTAGTAAAGGAGTTTTGCTATTTAGGAAGTAAAATAACTGATGATGGTCGAAGTAGAGAGGATATAAAATGTAGACTGGCAATGGCAAGGAAAGCGTTTCTGAAGAAGAGAAATTTGTTAACATCGAATATAGATTTATGTATTAGGAAGTCGTTTCTGAAAGTATTTGTTTGGAGTGTAGCCATGTATGGAAGCGAAACATGGACGATAACTAGTTTGGACAAGAAGAGAATAGAAGCTTTCGAAATGTGGTGCTACAGAAGAATACTGAAGATAAGGTGGATAGATCACGTAACTAATGAGGAGGTATTGAATAGGATTGGGGAGAAGAGAAGTTTGTGGCAAAACTTGACTAGAAGAAGGGATCGGTTGGTAGGACATGTTTTGAGGCATCAAGGGATCACAAATTTAGCATTGGAGGGCAGCGTGGAGGGTAAAAATCGTAGAAGGAGACCGAGAGATGAGTACACTAAGCAGATTCAGAAGGATGTAGGTTGCAGTAGGTACTGGGAGATGAAGAAGCTTGCACAGGATAGAGTAGCATGGAGAGCTGCATCAAACCAGTCTCAGGACTGAAGACAACAACAACAACAACAACAACAACATATCATCAACTACGAAGATCAGCAGACAAATTCTTCGAATAGACGTGAATGAGCAGAGGAGCATTTGAGTATCTCCTCAATAAATTAAAGACTTTTTTTTTTTTTTTTTTTTTTTTACACACGATCAAGAACTTTTAAGAGCCAATAAATTAGGAAGAATGACTGACTACCCTAAATACAAAGAATGATTCGATCCCTTCTCGTTCCTATTTTTTAACTGATTCAGCTACAATTCTGTACACTAAGTTTTATGTACACCATTTAGACTGCATCACTAAATATTTTTTTAAGGTCTTGCTTAAGTATTTGATTTTGAAGTGTATACACAGACCCAGCATATCACACACAAATTCCTAATAAGTTACAATGAACAACCACAAAATTTTACAGATATTTGATGTTGCGAACTTAATTCATCAGCAGATGGTGTTACGACCCAGTGTTACAGTTGACCTAAATAGTCTGTAAAAGCTACAGCACAAAATAATTTTGAAAATGAAGTCAAATGCTTAGTGAAACGATTTGTGTAAAAGAATGAAATAAAATATATTAGGGTAACGTTTGATGCATATCATTTTATGTTCATGACTTTGAGCATCATTGAAAGGCACAAAGAACATTTTTCTGATCTATTTATTTCTTTTTCACAAATCATTTCACAAAATATTTGACTGATTTCCTTCATTTTTTTTTCTAGTTTTATTCAGAATGCATGATCTTACTGACTCCTCGTTTGCCTTCCTATGATCATCTTTTCTCGAAAATCCTAACTTTGGTACCTAATTCGAAGGAATCCTTTTTGACATTAAAATGCTGCACCAATGTATTTTTTATGTGCAAAATAGCTAGGCCTTTAACAGATGAACCTTTTGACAATTTACACAGCTTGGCAGTAGCTATTTGTGAAATATTTCAATATTTCCTCAACTAATTAATTAAGTTTTTCTTGTTCAAATAACTTACGGGTTTGCTGCCGGGTGACGTCGTCGACCACCATCAATATTTCGACAGGAGCACACCCTGCCATTCTCAAGGCACAAATGCCAATGGCAGGGTGTGCTCCTGTTGAAATATCGGCGGTGGTTGACGTCGTCACCTGGCAGCAAACCCGTAAGTTATTTGAACATTCGATTCGCGGGGAAAAGTTAAGGTTTCACATAAGTTTTTCTTAATTATCCTGATTACTTTCAGGCAGTTAAATATTTTCATGCAAAACTAGACCTCACGCTGGTCACTTTGATACCCCGTTTGCCTGTTCTCTCTCTGTTTGCTATGAAAATTTGGACAAAACCTTATGGTTTAACTTACAGAGAGTCTTGTTTACACTCTGCTCATATGTTTACAAAGACATGTGAAGTGTTAATCATACAATAAAATAGGCCTTTCCAAAAAACGTCATTTCGATATTTTGACCCATTTACGAGATTCAACAATTTTTACAACCACTTGATTCCTGAAGAGCAAGAAAGGATTCGGATGCACTGTTTGCGACCTGTCTGCAGATATAACTACCAATACCTAAAGAATGAAGAAGGATTATTCTAGTCTCAACTTTAAATACAGTTTAGACATATCTGTTATATTTCATATGCAATAATGTGTGGTCTAAATGAACTATACGGAAAGTCTATGCAATGGGATTTTAGCTCTGCACATTCTTAAAAATTTCGTGCAGGCACGTACTCAGTTTTGTGCAGCACAGTAACTACAATGAATAACGAAAATAAATTCAGACCTTTAACAATCAAAGGTATCAAGCTATAAGATGCGGAAGAATCAAATTTTTTTCAACAAATAGTTTTCTTAAAACTGGATGATAAGTATTTCACAGCTGCCGTCACTTCCACTCTCCACTCTCCACTGCTTTACCGAGAAGACACATGGCTGTTGCTCTCAATGTCACACGTGCTGCATCAACAAGATTCAAACATGTTTGAATTCAAATGTCACTAGTTGTAGCAGAGGACAGGCAGCGCCAAGAACGTCACCCACGTAGGACACTTCCGTAAACATTCCTGCGGTGGTGTCTCATCATCTGAAGCTGTCGTGCGCTGTCTGCCTCTTCTGCCACTTATGTAGGATGTGGCCTAACAATCCCAGACATATTCATATTGCAACTGACAAATGGCAGTGGTTTTAGAAGTATATGCTGGCATCAATTCTTCATTTTTAGCATTCTAATGTGAAATTCAGTGGAAGTGTGGCAAACCTCTCCTCCACTCTTCTACTTTCCGATTATCATGCTTTGCATATAGAGAGCAACTGTAATTCCTGCATGAAATCAGTTTGTCCACTGCAAAATCTAATTCCTTTATGCAGCTTTAAAGATTCAATTTCTTTGCAGGTGTTCCTCCAAGTGCAATGTGTTTTCAGATACAATAAGATTTTAGCTAACGCAAAACTGTTGTTATAACTGCCCATATGAATATGGTGTCCAACGTGTATTTCTATAAAAAAATAAAAACAAACTGTAGAACAGCCTTTTCAGCATGAGAGTTTCAAACATCATAAGCATTCCAATGTACATGGCACACTTATTTATAAAACCATTGTAATGCCATATTTGTGCCTTTAGTTTCACATATGTAGCCAAAAGGACAAACACCCCCTCAAAATAATGATTAATTCATCTAATGATAGGTCTCTTCTTGGGTAATACAAATGACATTCTATTATTAAAATAATTTATTTTATGTCATATTTTATATACACTCATCATCTCGTTTTGTGCATCCTTGCTGAGGCTTTTTAACAAAATGTAATGAGCGTAAAATGACTGCTCAAACGCATTGTTCCTCCTCTATTTTGAAGCAGAGGATTTTTTTCCAGTAATCGTGCACTTGGACACATTTCACATTGCCCACGAAATGAAACACCCAAGGAGACAAGTATTCCACTTTTACTAGCATGTTTCCAGCTACAAATTGTATACTTGTTCTTTGTATTATTGCTTAAAAATAAATTTACAGCCTAGTCATTCATTTCTTCAACTATCCTCTCACATCATCTGTATTTAGTAGCAAAACAAAATCCATTCATGTATTCTGGTGAGATGAATAAACAGACATTCTTGTTTTGTGAACAGGTGATACTGCAAATCATGTGTTGCATCATGCCACGTTTCTCCTGAGTTACTAACATCTGCCATTGGGGGTTATCCACAATCAATGATTCCATCATCTTCAAGGTCCATATGTTCCAATTCTACATTGTCACAAAACTACTTGAAAAGTCTGCTTTCACACAATCGTGACTACACAGAGTTTATGCATTCTCAAGATTCCAGGTGTCTTCCTCCGATTCTTTAACATCAAATACAAAATCACTTTTCTAATACAGTCAGTAACTGATCAGTAGCAAATTTTTGTTTCTTCCTACTCTTTTTAGTGTTAGAAGGTCCTGGTATTCATTGATTAGCTGTGATTTTGCACCCTGTATGTCACAGGCAACTAAGCACAAGAAAACAAAACTGTAGGCACAAAAGATTGTTTCTGGAGACTTTGTTCTTTGTGCAAGCATGTGTTCACAGCTGCAGAACTACACTGAATAATCCACCATGCTTATAAGCATTTGCAACAATGTCTTCTTGTTCGTGGAAGTTGTTTTACGTGTTAGTAGCACTTATAAGTGTCAGTTGCAGTGAACTTGATTAGGAACTATGTTCATACTTCCTGCTGCATCTAAAGCTTGAGGCCGGATCTCTGTCTGGTAATGTCATCTTCACAATGTTTCTTTTCCTGTAGTCAGACCAGTTCCTAACACTCTCCCAGGTATTTAAACATCTCCATCTTCTGGATATTTCTCTCCTGCTGTTATCCATTTAGAAGCTGACTTTAAGTTTGTCATGTACTGTGTCTTCTCAAGAGAGACCTGTAGACCTGCTTTAGCCAATATTGGCTAAAGCAGGTCTATGACAATATCACATCATCTGCTAATGTCAGACAATCGACCCAAATTCTTGGTTTCTTACACCGTTAGTTTGTAGAGAACCAGCATAAGGCCAACTACAGGCTCTTTTCCATGCCTCACAATTTCATTTGGCACATATTGCTGTACGCCACATAGTACAATGCTTGTGAACTTTAACCATTTGGTCTCCACATTTTTATCCTCTGATGTTGACTGCTCAGGTACTCTGCAATAGGTTTTCTGTCACTCTTACAAACCAAAACTATTTTGCTAACTTTCTTTGCATTCCTTTTAACTCCTGCAGTCACTGATGTGGTAACAACCTGTTTATAACTGATGCTCTAATCTATTAGTTGACTCTGAAAGCACAGGTCTGTTAGTAGAAGGTCTAATGTATTGCCTCCCAACTCTGTTCTGTAACTACTCTTTATTTCCCATGCATACATTCAGGAAAGTCTCACCACAGGTACCAGTCTGGCAACAGTTTTCATCACAAGGCTCTCCCACTCTGTATCTGACAAACTGGAGTCTTACCCCTATTACAACAACTGCATCAGGAAACTTAGATGGGTATTCTGTACAGCAGAGGCATTCTAGTTTTCTTTTCTTCCTCACCAGCACTCAATACATGTGAACAAAACAGACAGAATGATAGATTCAGTTCACAGTTTCTCTGTGCCCCTTTTATAGTAGTATCGCAGCAGTTTCCTCATTGTCCGACACAATCTATTTCCTTCTTTTGGTAGGAACTAACAGGTTTCCCCCTAAGACAGCTATATATTTCATGTTTATTTTCTATACATTGTAACTTCTGTGGAACTATTAATTGGATTTTAAAGAGTGGACTGCTTTTGAACTTGTTTCCTTTAGAGCTATGATACTACCAGCAGACATTACCAGAGTTCCATATACAAAAGCAAATGTTTACCTCTATAACTAATAACCGTGAAAAAGAGACCATTGTTGTTTAGAAAGGACTTTCCACAATTTACCTGGGAGAAAACAGAATTACAATCTTTTAAGTAGCTCCAGAAATATTTCACGTGAACAGCTTATCTGGAATACCATGTACACTGCCAAAAATTGTCCGCTACTAGGAGTCCTGAAAGCAAGTTACCAGCATATTGATGGAGAGAGACAAGATAGAGGAACATGGACAGCATCTAGTCATTACCACCTTAAGAACTATGCTAAAGGACAAGAAGAATTTACTACCTCCTTATTCTTCCCTGCCTTGCATGGTTTCATGCATTATTTCCACCTACAGCATACAAATATCTTCTTAGTTTTTAGTTGTTTTGTTTTGAAATGTCAGGAGCAATATGCCACATTATTAGTGTTCGAGACTTTTATTTCTTTTACACTAAAGGAATCTGACATGAATATGAATTGTATTCATCTTGTCTTACCACTTTGAGATCTGTTTCCTTCAAAGTAATTTCACTAAGAAATTCCACAATCTGTGTGTTAAGTGGAAGCTCCGGTACATCTTTCAAGTGTACCTTGACAGCACATGCAGGAACCTAGAGGAAAAGTAAAGTATTTTTTAATTTGTTATTGAAATAATTAAGCTGAAATAAAGACATATTTAAACAAAGTACATACATTTTTCAATTCTTCACTTAGTTCTTTGACATCACTGAGGTCTTCCAGCTCAGTGTTTCCGAAGTCTAAATAAGTAACAACCACTTTATCTTTTTCAAAACCAGTCACTTTTGCTCTGTAATAGTTGTTATCCTTGTTGTATTTGCAAGCAATGACTTCACCTTTAATTGGCAACCTATCCATAGGTGGTGCTGCAAATTGATGAAATTAATTTCAAGTAACGTCAAACTTATCTGCATAACAATACATGATCTCACATATTTTCCTACAGACCTTTGAAAGCATGACCAGCAACATCCTGCAGGATCCTATTAAATTTTTCTTGCATGCTTTTTGAGGTTGGTCTTACAAACATTGTTCTTGGACTGTTAAACGTGGACAATACGACGAAGCTGTTATTCTCCAACTGTGCAACTTTAATGCCTTTGTCTTCTGTGATAGGATCCCATTTCTTCACTTCAACTGTACAGATAACAACATTATCTACAACGTCCGCAATAACTTTTGTGGGATAAGCACCCACAATAGTCATTTTGAGGTTCCCACCAATCTGAGGAAAAAGAAAACTATCAATGGAAACAACAGCCAACCAGCTGCCTAAATTTAGAAACATACATTATAAATGCTTAGTTTCTATTTTCAACCATGTCATGCAAATTTAAGTTTACAACAATGCAGTATCACAAGGTCAGACATTAGCTGGTATTCTCTCGACAAGTTTTTGCAAAAGAAATACGGGAGGGGGGGAGAGGGAGAGGGAGAGGGAGAGGGAGAGGGAGAGGGAGAGGGAGAGGGAGAGGGAGAGGGAGAGGGAGAGGGAGAGGGAGAGGGAGAGGGAGAGGGAGAGGGAGAGGGAGAGGGAGAGGGAGAGGGAGAGGGAGAGGGAGAGGGAGAGGGAGAGGGAGAGGGAGAGGGAGAGGGAGAGGGAGAGGGAGAGGGAGAGGGAGAGGGAGAGGGAGAGGGAGAGGGAGAGGGAGAGGGAGAGGGAGAGGGGCAGGGGGCAGAATTAGGAGAGGGGGCAGAATTAGGAGAGGGGGCAGAATTAGGGTGATGAGAAAGGGGGGGATGAGAAAGGGGGGGATGAGAAAGGGGGGGGATGAGAAAGGGGGGGGATGAGAAAGGGGGGGGATGAGAAAGGGGGGGATGAGAAAGGGGGGGGATGAGAAAGGGGGGGATGAGAAAGGGGGGGGATGAGAAAGGGGGGGGATGAGAAAGGGGGGGATGAGAAAGGGGGGGATGAGAAAGGGGGGGATGAGAAAGGGGGGATGAGAAAGGGGGGGATGAGAAAGGGGGGGATGAGAAAGGGGGGGATGAGAAAGGGGGGGATGAGAAAGGGGGGGATGAGAAAGGGGGGGATGAGAAAGGGGGGGATGAGAAAGGGGGGGATGAGAAAGGGGGGGATGAGAAAGGGGGGGATGAGAAAGGGGGGGATGAGAAAGGGGGGGATGAGAAAGGGGGGGATGAGAAAGGGGGGGATGAGAAAGGGGGGGATGAGAAAGGGGGGATGAGAAAGGGGGGATGAGAAAGGGGGGATGAGAAGGGGGGGATGAGAAGGGGGGGATGAGAAGGGGGGGATGAGAAGGGGGGGATGAGAAGGGGGGGATGAGAAGGGGGGGATGAGAAGGGGGGGATGAGAAGGGGGGGAGAAGGAATGCATAACTGTAGCAGTAATTACTGTGACCTGGCCACGTGAGACAATAAAAGAAATCACCAAAATGTCTTAGAAGTAACACATCATGTCAATTCTTAAACAATGTCTCTACACATAACCAGCTATTTCATCTGGCTACCTCCATCCAGCAAATCCTAACAACCATATTGCAAGTTTTATCCTGTTGCTTTCCTCTCTCTTCGACTTATTTCACAGCTTCCTAAGGATAATCTGTTTCTCATTTCCCCCTCATTTTGCTGCATCCTTCCCTTTTATCATCATTTATCCCTTCTCTCTCTCCCCTTCTCCCCCCCCCCCCTCCCCACCTTCCCCCAGGTTTTTCCTTTGCCTCCTCCACTACATTACGATTTTGAAGCACAATTTTCAGTGGTTATACAATAGCCAAAATTATATACAACATTTTATTTGTTCCAAGCATACGTGAAGAAGTAGTAATTCAAATCAAACTCGATACTGAATAAAATAGGTCAAATATTTTCATAAATTAATTATTATTTGATCACAAAACTACCAGACAGAAAAATGTTAAAATATACAGTGAAATGTTTTTAAGGAGAATGCAGTAATTGTACAAAAAGCACCATGCTATAAAGTTCCAAAAATATTTTCATAAAGGTAATGCAGTAAACAGGAAATGACATGACCGTGGTCACATGAGCAGTCATTAAAACAAAAGAAAGGAAAAAACACGTGAAGTATCAGGAAAACATCAAGTACAAAGGGAAAAAAAACAACAGATAAGCAAAGAAAATAACTTTTGGTAAAATATTGCATCATGTACATTTGTTGGAAATAGAAGATGTGAATTTGATCATACTGCAAAGTCACTGTATCACCAAAAATAAATATAAATTCATACTCAGAGTGTAGTAGTAGTAGTAGTAGTAGTAGTAGCAGCAGCAGCAGCAGCACCGTATTTACTCGAATCTAAGCCACACTCGAATCTAAGCCGCACCTGAAAAATGAGACTCAAAATCAAGGAAAAAAAATTTCCCGAATCTAAGCCACACCAGAAATTTGAGACTCAAAGTTCAGGGGGAGAGAAAAGTTTTAGGCCACACCTCCAAATCGAAACAAAGTTGGTCCATTGTAACATGAGAGACAATTTAGGTAGAATGGATGACGACACAGCTACAGTAGCTTGGTTCAAGTCGTAAGCTTAGCAGTTAAGCTTTACCAGGTAGCCATTGCTATACGTCAGGCGCTCCGTCCGTATTTATACGGGTACCCTTCCTTTTTCACGTGCTTCGTCAGGTTTGAATCGATTGCTTGTTTTTCTTTGATCTGACAAGTGCCGCTCTCTTTGTTATAGGTGTTTACGTCACTATAAGCTGAAACTGGATTACTGTACTGTGCCATGCACTGTTTGTCGCATTCTGATAATGAGTATTTACGGCCTGTCCCGCTCGCGGCATGGCTTGCTTTTGTGTACGCTACAGCCGCTACAATAAAAAAAGAGAGAAATTGTCTCATTTGCGAAACAATGGCAAGAGACAGCTATTTGTTGTTACTTACACTGCTACTTTCTTTGATACTTAACAAGAACCAAATAATAGACTGTACACTACATTCTGCACAGAAATTAGTGTCATCTTAGACTTAAAAATCTAGTTAATTGCCTTGCTCCATTTCTGACTGCATCACTATTAGGCATAAGAATAATACAAATATAAACATGACATGATATTTATATTCTTCCGCTTTTGCTGTTATCTCACACTAGTTTCGTAGTTTATTAGGCAGACAGGACTTAAATAAGATAGCATCAAACACGAAAGAATACATGGCAAAATGCTTATATTCGTATTATTCTTATGGTGAAGAGAATACTGCATGTGATTCACAATTCATAAAATTTCCTATTAGCAACCATCTCTTCTCACAGGTAGGAAAAAATTCAGAACAGAGTTGGCCATATTGACAAACATCCCAAACAGTCGTGCCAGTCGGATTTTCGTAGTGCATTCAAATGCTGCTACATTCGAAGATGAACAATATAGAATTTGTATTTACTTAATTTGACAATGTATGAAAATGCACTGGTCGAAACTCGGGGCGAAGGAAAAAAGCTTGTCTTTCACCTTTTTTTAAAATTTATTTAATGACGCAGAGGTTTTGTCCCCAGTATTTACCTTTGTGCCTGCAAAGCATGCCTGTGTAGCGCTACATATATTCGACGGCAGAAGTTAGTTGAGGCGGCACCTACCAACATTTTTCAGAACTTCCACTTACTTCGCACTCGATTCTAAGCCACAAGCGGTTTTTTGGATTACAAAAACTGGAAAAAAGTGCGGCTTAGATTCGAGTAAATACGGTAGTAGTAGTGAATCGGTAAAGCACAAATATTTGTTGACATTAGTAGATACGTAGTTACAGAGCATTTCAGAAGTGTGGAGTGGTAACCAACTAATTTAACAGATCAGTAGATGAAATTTACTTCAAAATATGCAACAAGCCATTATGTTAAACCAAGAAGTCATAATTACAGCACAATACTGTGCCTTTTACTGTTATCTGATATTTTTTTTCTCTCTCTCTTCAGTATTTCTAGGTAGTATAATTTTACAATGAATAGGACCTAACTTATATTTGAATATGAATAGACATCATTTAAAAAACACTTGCAGCTAAGATAATGGTAGAATCAACAACATTCTGACTAACCTTTATATAGTTTTCCCACACCTCACTCTCAGTCATGAAATACTTAACAATTTCACACCTTACAGACATCTGTTGTAAGTTTACAAATCCCTCAGGGATTCTTCTAACATTCTCTACTTTCTGTGAAATGCCAATATCGCAGAAAGCAACACGGTAACCATTCTGCAATACTGACAATATTTTAGCTCTGAACCAAACTGGATCCGCGGGAAGCTGAGCTACCACCATTTCACCAACTGCTGGTCTGTGGAAGCATGAAGGACTGTCATTAGCCATTTAGTGTAAATGTCTTGCATAACTATGAACTTACTACACAAGGGAATGTAAATTGAACTATTTTCTACTTAAAGCCATTTTCTAAAGATTAATTTTTGAGAAGTAAGTGAACAGGTAGACAATGACTTTCTTTTTTCCTTCTGAAACAATCGTGATGCACTGAGTAAACAGGACCATATACATTCAAGGAGGATATAAGTACTCTGATTACCAACACAGCAAAGTTATCTGCCAGTAAGGCACCAACAATAAGAGGTAAAAATCAAACAAACAAACATTTTACAGCAATTATTACCAGCTTTCTAACAATTTTCAATATTCCTGTTATGCCTCCACCTCTCCCATTACATTACACCACCATTAGCCTAGCAAAGTTCATTGTCTGCTTACTGTATACAATAAGAAAGTAATATGAACACTCCCAAGAGCTGTCATTTCTAAAACAAAAAAACCTACTAAGATTTCACAACTTCAAAACTGGTGAATTGAGTGAGTACATTTATGAGTGAGTACATTTAAAACTCCTAAAGTAAAGGTGGACTTTTTCAGCTGCTGTCTCTAAAGAGCTTTTATTGTCAGAATAGAATACATATACTGTAGACAAACATGACCAAATAAGATAAACAGATGCTAGGAACCAATTCTAAGCAATGGAGGATGGCTGGATATTGTTTCTTAAAGCAGAGAATTGGCACAAAAAAAGAAATACTAAAATTCATTAGCATAGAAGAACATTCCAGTTCCACAAGAAGAGTTCAAAGACAGTTTTAACAAACCACTGCCAACATGACTCTTGCTGCAACACACCAGTGAGGAAAAAGTTTTGCAGTTACCAGAAGTATTAGGCAACCACTAAGTTGGATAACAGTCTAATATTCTTACTGCTACAGAAAACAGAACAAATCTTCTATTAGGCTTGACTCATGCTAAGCATGTTAAAACAAATCTGGAATAGTGTGAGCGAAAGTGATATGGTGTACTATCCTCAAGAGTTTCCGTAAGTTAAAAAGTACATGCTGTGGATCAAATACTATTTCCATGACCTGTGACAATATTTCAATGAAAGACACTGCTATCAGATGGAATACAGACAAATGGAATATAGAAAGGAACAAATAATGAGGGAGGCAACCTGGGGTAAAGAGATGGCTAAAATTAAAAATTCTTCAAAACTTTTGGACCAAATTGATAAAAAAAATCATGTACTGATTACCAGTATATTAATAATACATCTGTCAAGCTGTCATGTCTGTCCATCTTTGAACACGCTTATCTCCAAAAGTAGCAGACTAGTTTTCATGGGGTGAAAACCTTTAACATAACTTGGGGCACCTTATATATTTACATTCATCAAAATCAGATCACAGAAAAAAAGATATGTATTAATATAATAAATATGAATGCATTAATTTATGTATCCGTATAGTTCATACCTCCTCCAAAACTAATGGACCAGTTTCAACCAAACCTGGTACACATATCACTTACTGTTTGGAAAGAATCACTGCAGCTTAGAATCACCTATCTATCGTGTAGACCACGATGTGTGAACACCCTGATTTTATTCATCGAGTATTTGAGAAGAGAGCACTTAGTGACTTTCAACAAACTTTAAGCATAATTTCAAACTTTCCCGAAACTTTTACTCGGTCTCACTTCCACCCCCTACAAAATGATGAAAGGAAAAGAAGTTTATTGCTAACTACATTTTCATTGTTCATGCAATAAAACTAACATCAGGCTGATGTTTCAATTTGTTACTTCTTTACTACAAACTGTATTCACGACACACAGTGTTCAAATATGGCACTGAATGTACATGCAAGGTTATATCATTGTACAGCACAGTTCAGCAGTATGACATCATGAACACTAAGCTGCATGAAAAACTGTCGCATAGAGCTTTATGTTTTAATTTATTACTTCTTTGATACTAACTATTTGCAACACCTTAAGCAGACAGTATGCATGTCGCCACTAAATGTATCTACAAAATCACATCATTATACAGCAGAGAGGAAGTGGCAGGAGGAGACTGGCTAATAGAACTGAAATGAACAATAATATAATGAAAAGGATAGCTTGCTACTTACCATAAAGATAACACATTGAGTTGCACATAGGCAAAAAATGTGATCTTTAGGTGAGTAGCAATCTATCCTCGTCCTTACACTGTTGATATTCCAAACTGGAGTTTCAATTGTTAGAATTGAAACAAATGCATATCTGGGCAACACTGACAACTCAACTAGCAGAGAATATGAACATAAGAGTGGACCATGTGAGAATTTATGTACGTCGGAATAACAAAACCTACAATTGTAGAAATTAAGACTGAGGCGATTTACAGTATTTAACCTATTAACAAAACCAACACTTTCTTTAAAATAAAAGTTAAGTAGTTCACCTGTGCCATGAAATGGTGAAGATTACCGATTACATAATCATATATTAAAAACAAAGGCTCTAAGTCTTACCAAGTGGGAAAGCGCCGGTAGACTGCCACAATAAAATAACACACGAACACATACACAAAATTTCTAGCTTTTGCAACCAATGGTTGTTTCTTCAGGAAAGAGGGAAGGAGAGGGAAAGACAAAAGGATGTGGGTTTTAAGGGAGAGGGTAAGGAGTCATTCAAATCCCAGGAGCGGAAAGACTTACCTTAGGGAAACAAAAGGATAGGTATATACTGGCGCTCCACACGTGTGCGTGTGCATATACCTATCCTTTTTTCTCCCTAAGGTAAGTCTTTCCACTCCCGGGATTGGAATTACTCCTTACCCTCTCCCTTAAAACCCACATCCTTTCGTCTTTCTCTCTCCTTCCCTCTTTCCTGAAGAAGCAACCGTTGGTTGCGAAAGCTAGAAATTTTGTGTGTGTGTGTGTGTGTGTGTTCGTGTGTTATTTTATTGTGCCTGTCTACCGGCACTTTCCCACTTGGTAAGTCTTGGAATCTTTGTTTTTAATATATTTTTCCCATGTGGAAGTTTCTTTCTATTTTATTTACACGATTACATAATCAATCATACGCAAGAAAATTTCTTCACAGTCAATAAAGAAAGAGGATGTGATATATGATGAGCCATTATTTATTAATGTTCACTATTAAGATTTCAGCAGCATGTGGGAAAATATACAAATAGCTCATGAAAACTGACAAGGTCTTTGAAGTACACCTCTTGGATGATCAATGCATGATAAATCCTCACCAACATAAGATGACCATCAAGACAGAAGAAACAGATGTAAGTGGAGATATAGGAGAACAGTGGAATAATAAACCAACATACATGAAGCACCGGCAACAGAAGCACTAGGACTAAA
This sequence comes from Schistocerca gregaria, assembly GCF_023897955.1. NCBI lineage: Eukaryota > Metazoa > Arthropoda > Insecta > Orthoptera > Acrididae > Schistocerca > Schistocerca gregaria. The sequence goes on along the minus strand of NC_064923.1, from coordinate 161,291,797 downwards.
GAACAAACTTGGAAAAGAACAAAATGTACTAAAATTTAGACAAAATATAATTTATACTCTGTAAGATTTGGGATGCTTACAGGAAAAGCAAAAAACCAACCACAACCTGCAATAAGAAAAACCACATCAAAGATCACAGAAATATTGTTTCAAATACAGAAAACAAAATTTACATTGTCAGCAAATATTGTTATATACAGTAATCGACAGTGTCATTCATTCCGTAACTATTTTAAACTTTTGCAACATATGACTGAAGAATCAAAGTCCATTAAGAACAGTGCCAAGCAAATATAATCTGTTTTTAAGAAAGGAGACACATCAGAGATCTTTGACAGACTCAGTTAAGGATCCTCCACAGGCCATAAAATTTTTACCTCAAAAGCTGTGTGACACCCTATATACATATACATGGATGGGATGTTTATGAAGATCAAAGACATACTTACGGATTTGTATAGGGAAATTATTTCACTAAATGCAATGCTCAATGGTAATGATCTATGTAGAATAGTGAAAACAAACTGTAACGCACAGTTTACATTAGAAACAAGACAGCAACAGCACAATCTGGAAATTTCTGCAATGAAATTAACACAATGCCATTCAATGAAAAGTGACCACCCAGAACAAATAGTTACTGAAGACAACAAAATAAGTTACAACAAAATAACAGAACAAGTAAAATACTTTTCCAATATTTATGGTGTTATATTTCATATGACAGTGATATACATCTGGATTTAGAAGTATACGGAGAAAGGACATGCGTGTGAACTTTTTTTTAAATGTTGCAATGCCAATATTTAGTACGGGAGCGAATGTAGCATAAAAAGTGAACAAGCCATGACTTGAAATTCAGGTAGCAGAAATTAAATAAAACATGACTCCTCATGCTATTAAGGACCTACTTCCAAATCTAAAAGGTGAAGAAGCATTAAGTCTAACACCCCAATTTTGACTTAACCCTATATTTATAACACCAAAATGAGGCTCAAACCACTCTGTCAAACTTCTCCTGCAAATCAAGCAGTGTGGGGGCATTACAACTAATGTCTTTAAATCAAAATTGCAGAAATTAGACTTATGCCCTTTTAACTCTTAGGTATGGAGTTATGGTTTATTAGAGTGGGATTCATTCTTCTCTGTGCGCTTATAGTATGACAAGACCTCAAAACAGCATTTTGAGGTACAATTTAGTACACACGTGTTTTTAACTCCATGGCTGGCTGTAACAGTAGACAGAAAAGCCCCTGGCAATCTCATGGGAAATGATATGCTGAAACATTTTGAGTAGTGGAAAGAACAAATATAGATGTGTGGAAAGTTGGACCTAGTTATTGAAAACACTTTCACGTACTTGGGAAATATACTGTACACAACATTTTCTGGCACAGCAGAGGAACACACGTGCTGCAACTGCAACTATTTTGAACTAATGTGTCACAGTGTGAGTTGATCAATTTTGATGCAATGTGTGTCAGTGTAAGGACACAATCCACAATTAAAAAAGAATCGTGCACTAACACAATACAAACAATTTTTCCTTAATCAGGTGAATAGTGTTGTATCTTCAACTGCCGTCTCTGCCGCAGCCCCATCTATACAGTGAGATGGCTCAGTCATCTCCTCCGAAAGAAAAGGGAATGTGGCATATGGCTGGTCCCTTATGATCCAGTCATATGCCAGAAAATAGAGGGTTTCGGATTTTAGTCCTATCAAAGCACCTGCGACGCAGCCACAGGCCATGCTACCTCAACAGCTGCTGCATTATTGGTGATGTCACATCCACTAGATATAGCAAGCACTAGCTCACGTCTGCAAACCATGTGACATTACACAACTTCCCTGTATTCCTCTGCCAGGTAGCCTTTATAGGACACTGAACAGCAGGTCACCAGCCAGGGCAAATCCTACTGCCCGTCTTGACTCTACATCGAAAGTGCCATCACTCTAATCATCAGAGTGTAGCACTTGCCAATAAAACCAGAGGCATTGCCTGCACCACATACACTGACTCTGCCTATGACAATGCTTCTCTACAATGATTGACAGTGTCCTATGCTTGTAAGTTTCCTTTAATTTACGTTTATGTTCACAATCATTTTTGTTTAACAAATTACCGGTTTCAGTCTTTAATGACCATCATCAGATCTGTTTCATAAAAACAAAGTCCTAATGTACTGCAGCCATAGCAGCATCGTCAAATGTTAAATGCTTGTACATACAAGAATGGTTATTGTGTCGTGAGAAACCTTCATTACATCAGGACAATCTTTACATAGCTTTGCCTCAGGAGTAATAAAGTTCTTGTTCTTGGCTACCAGAACATGATACTATAAATAGTCGTATTTCTGTTTTGTTAAAAAAAGGAGGTTGGAAATCAGTAGAGACTGTAATGGAAAATCAGAGTGGGTGAGTGTAAATAGAAATTGAGACAAAAGGCCTTCTGGAAGAAACATCATGTTAAAGTAAATTAAATTTAGTTTCAAGAAAACAGAGCACAAAAACCACAGAATAGTCTCATCTTAAACTTGTATGTTAAGTGCCAGAGTTTGAAGCACTCCTAGAAAGCACTGAAGTTCACATAATATTAGGCACAGAAAATTTGTTAAAACCTGAAGTTAACAATAGGCTAGGGAAACAGAAAATGGAGGTGGTGTATTTGTTGCAGTAGACAACAAACGCAAATCCACCAAAATAGAAATTTAAGCTGCATATGAGATTGTTCAGGCAAGACTCAGTGTCAAGGGTGTGTAAAAAATAATATGGTTCTTGTATCAACAACCAGATTCTCCTCCCAATGTAACAGAACACTTTATAGAAAACCTCAGTTTACTTATACATAAGTTCCCTAATGATACTGTAATCACAGGATGAGTTTTAATCATTGAACAATCATTGAAATAATTATAGTTTTTTTAGTGGCATACACAACAAGACATCCTGCTAAATGTTACTAAATGCTTCCTATGAAAACTGTCTCTTACAGATGGTTCTGAATACTGGCAATGGCAGAAAAGTTATATCCATGCAATTCACTCAGAAAAGAAAATCAGAAATGTTGCCAACATTCAACTGATATCATTGGTAAAGTTGAGTGACATGGTAATCAATATTAATGCTACTGAAAAGCAACTGAATCAAGAGTACTCAAGAAGGCCATATGATGCTGTTCTGCACCTGTGCCGTGGGAGGCAATGTATTATATTGGTTTTGTGTTTTTTTTTTGGTAAGTAAAGTGAGTGACTAAGTTTTTTACACTGTACAGAATAGGTGAACTGAAGCAGATATTTTACCAGTCCAGTATATCTGAAGTGGGGTGTATGAAGGTGAGGACTTCAAACAGAACTTTTGGCGCGATTCGGGTTTTAAAACGCTAAGTTGAAGATATGCTTAGGTCGAGAGTACTGTAAAGCATGTGGAAATAACTTTCTGGAGGAAAGCCATGTCAAATAGGTCATCCAGCAAGTTACTGAATCTGTGAATGGCTCTTTACTACTAGTTGTGTGATTCTGGTTTGTAGTAACGTTCTAAAACAGAATTTATTGTAAAACAGAATAGGAGGCAAAAATGTTAAATAGTTTTTCAGGTGGAGTTTTTAGTATTGCAACAGTAGGGTTTTGATCTGGATAACAGAGCATTGTAATTTTTTATCACAGAATAAAGGTGTCTTGTGGAAACATCTCAGGGATTATTGAGTCATGGTAATATGTAGAACTGCATTGTTGCTTAATAGGAACTGAATGGATCTATATACAGGTAGTCTTCTGTACAACAGGTTGCACCCAAATATCGAATTTATTTAAATGTCACTAGAGTTGATTCTGTAGATTTGACAGTACTTAATGAGCAAGTGGGATAGGATTCCATGGAGAGCAGCAATATTTTCTCTATTGGCACAGAAGGACAGAGAAAGGGCTCAAAGGTTCAGAAGGCAACAAGCAGAACCTTATATTAAAAATAAAAGTTGGTGGAGAACAAGTCTGAGTGAGTAAGGGAGGCTGGAAGTAGAATACATTGATCATCTTAAAAAATTTAACGCCGATTACCACAGAGAGAAAACACACACAATATTAAAAGGAAAGCAAATTAAATAAGAATTTTATTCTTCAGCTCTTACAGCCTGATTTGACCACTTCAGTAAATCATTTTCTGGTCACCATTTTCAATAAGTTTTCATTCCGAATTGCCCAGTACATTTCATTCATTCTGATCTTTGTTGTCATTTCTCATCTGTGGATACCTTTTTTATCCTACGTCATTTGTCGATTTATATAAAAAAACAGTTACTTCAAATGACAACTTGTTTGCATATTAAAAATTGAATCTCATTGCCATCCTATCAGTGTATGTGTTTATGACTCCACACACTAGCAAATAGAAAAGCTGATAGATGTCATATAGGTTTGCTTGCAACTGCTACAGGCATTTGGCCAAAATAGTTGGATGAACGATAGTCACCTTTCTGCTGAATTCTTGTAGCGAACCACAAAAGAAATAATAAAATGTTTCACAACAAACAGGCTGAGAATTGAAGTTTGTCAGCAATTTAATAAATCTAAGATAAATGTTGGTATGAGCAGTTATGCTTACAAATAATGTGTAACAACCTACACTGACGTGGCTTTGTGAAACTGAAGTGACTTAACTGAGTCATGTTAATATAAAATGGTTTCATTCTACATGTGTGAAATTACTTATCAATATGGAAAGGATGAATTCTGAGGTGCCAAGATAAAGGGATATCTCAGGAAATGGCCAAAATGGAGTGAAGCGAACTACTGCCTGCAGAAACAAGTCGCTTTTCAGTAATAAAACAAGACTAGGTTGTATCTTCACTGTAAGTATGATAATTCAAGTGTGTAAAAGGATATACATCAGAATGTGGCAACCAGTGTTGGTTAATGCATATTATATAACTTACATCTATAGCATCCTAATTAATGACAATATTATGAGGACTGACTGCTACTCAACATATAGAGGAGATGCTGAGTCATAGCCAGACATAACAAGAAGACTGCTTACAAAGTTTTGCTACAGCTACAGATTAGATTGGATTAGATTAATACTTGTTCCATAGATCATGAATACGATACTTCGTAATGATGTGGAACGTGTCAGGTTAATGAAAGATGTCTGTACAAGATATTACAATACACAAAATATTGCATGACACTAATGCTTAAGTTAGTTTTTTCCCTCCCTTAATTTATATCTAAAAATTCAGCCAATGAGTAGAAGGAGTTGTCATCTAGAAATTCTTTTAATTTATTTTTAAATGTTGGTTGACTATCTGTCAGGCTTTTGATGCTGTTTGGTAGGTGACCAAAGACTTTTGTGGCAGCATAATTTACCCCCTTCTGTGCCAAAGTCAGATTTAACCCTGCATAGTGAAGATCATACTTTCTCCTGGTGTTATAGCTATGCACACTGCTATCACTTTTGAACTGGGCTGGATTATTAACAACAAATTTCATAAGTGAATATATATACTGTGAGGTTACTGTGAGGATCCCTATATCCTTAAATAGATGTCTGCAAGATGACCGTGGGTGGGCTCCAGCAATTATTCTGATTACACGTTTTTGGGCAATGAATACTTTTCTACTCAACGATGAATTACCCCAGAATATGATACCATATAAAGCAGTGAATGAAAGTAGGCATAGTAAGCTAATTTACTGAGATTCTTATCACAAAAATTTGCAATAACCCTAATAGCATACGTAGCCGAACTCTGACGTTTCAGCAGACCATCAATGTGTTGCTTCCAGTTTAACCTCTCATCAATGGATACACCTAAAAATTTTGAAAATTCTACCTTAGCTACATACTTCTGTTCAAAGTCTATATTTATCACTGGAGTTGTGCCATTTACTGTAAGGAACTGTATATACTGTGTTTTATCAAAATTTAAAGAGAGTCCGTTTGCTGAGAACCACTTAATAATTTTGTGAAGAACATCATTTACAATTACACCACTTAGTTCTTGGTTTTTGAATGTTATTACTATACTTGTATCATCAGCAAAAAGAACTAACTTTGCATCTTCATCAATATGGAATGGTAAGTCATTAATGTATATCAAGAACAGTAAAGGACCTAAGACCGAACCCTGTGGGACCCCGTGCTTGATAGCCCCCTGAGGCAACAGGTCAAACCTATTTTGTACATTAATAACAAAGCTGTCAGAAGAATTTCTTGGCCTGTTCCTTATGCCTGTTGCCACTTCCCACCTGTTTACCCTTCTCCCCCCTTAACCTGCACAGTTCTCGTCTAGCCTCATCTAACTCAGCCTGAAGGGCAGCAATTTTCCCCTCCTGTTCCACAATCTTTCTATCTCTACTGCATAGCCTACAGAACCACTGATGAGTCTCGCTTATTTTCCCAATTCCCACACCACTACAATCTCCCCAATGAAAAAAGTTACTACATCCATCACACCAGACCCCGGAGCTAACGATTCTACGGCACATCAGGCACTTTACACTCATGGTACAAATCGATTTTAGTGACAGAAAGACAATTAAGTTACCGGAAAACAATGAAAATAAGTGTACAAAAAATTAGGCCTACTCGCGACAATGTAAACAATGGTTCAGAAGTTTCTTACTGGAAATTATTTAAGAGATGACGATATTCTACACATATAAAGGGGCAGCAAACGTATTTGGCACACTAAACTATCAGTAAATGCACTTAAAATTGCGGTATGAAGTTTAATCTGAAAGCTCAAAGTTCGGCCTGGCCGCGATATGTAAACAAAACAAACTTTGCTTGATTTCTGTGAAAATACGCGAGTAAGGCAAAAACTTTTAATGGTACGCTTGAAGAGCACTATAATTAACGTAATAAATTAGTTTAAAGTGTTAGAAACAGTTTATTACTACTAAAATTCGTTATCTTGTACGGGAACTGTGACTCAAACGCCCGTATAGCAGGCGCTGGGCTACCAGGTGAAATATTTATTACTCAAAAGGGTAGCCAACAGTTGCAGAGACATAAGTTTTCGCAAAATGAATGAGAGTATGAATCCTTTGAAGCTGTAGGGCTATTACAACAAGTAACAGCATAACAAATTTTGAAGCTGAAGGAATATGCATAAACTTAGGATTAAATTGTAAAATCTGCAGTGGAATGTGAATGTTCAAGTTTGATGGGTAGATGGCAACTGAAGGAAAAGAATTATAGAATTACAGGTTCTTCATACAAGGAAAAAAGCTGCACTTCCACAGAAACCACCAGATAAGATGAATTCTATCACTCATTTTTCACACAGATATATTTGTATTTCTTGGTGTTGAAACAGAAATGTCCTGAAGAAGCCATCCAGCTTTTAACCAGACTAATGTTACAACAGTTGAATGCAATATAGCTAAATATAAAGAACTAATAGAAAATTCCCCCCAGGACTTTCTAAGACTAGGTCAGTAGCTGGCTAAACTTTAGGAAGTTTATGTAATTTTATGTATACAAAATGCTTACTTATGACAGTTTACTGTTTTCAGTCACAAACTGCCAGAGAACTGGAAACTGATACACATCAGTATTACATAGCTCAAAAGAACGAAACCAGGACATCCACGCATATGTATCTATCATATCAAAACAGGAGATTCAATTGAGAAGCAAGAGTTCCTCATAATTTCCATTCTACATAAAGCTCATCTCTATGAAGGAAACATTTATTTGATGTCCTAATATTGGAAAACAAACTTACTTGAAGCCACCATCATATGAACCTTCTGCACAACCCAAATCTTCAAAAAGTTTTTTATATATATCTACACATGTTTCTGCCAAAAGTGTTCCAGTAAACTGGTTTGTGTTTTCAATTCCTCTCACACACATGACTGCCTCTGCACCAGTCGGAAGTAAGGTGATGATAGAATCCTCCGAACACCTAAGAAGAAGCATTATTCCTTTAGTTATGTACGATAACACACAAAAATAAGTTCACACATTTGAGTAAAATGTATAAAACAAAGCTGATTAAATATCTCTAAGAATAAGTGAGAACATTTAAGCTACAACAGCAATAATACATACACTGTCCTTGAAGTATTGTCTTTGTTGGATGCTGGACTCTGTTTTGATTGCTTTGAATTTTTAACTTCTAGCTGAGAATAATTTTCTCCCTCGACCATGACAATTGTAACACCACAGTTGTCCTATTAAAAAAATACAACATTTCAAAAAACAGGAATAGGTCTCTTGTGAAATAGTTTAACATAAGTTATTAAGCTAAAATTTGAAGAAAGGCTATAATTAAAGCCAGGGCAAGGTTGCATATGAAGCACTGCAGCTTGTTTCAAATCTGTGAAATATCTCAACTGTACAAACTGTCAGTATTTCTTGGCAGATGATGATGTTGCTGTTTTGCATCAAAAGACTGCTTTGATGCAGCTCTACACAGTAGTCTATCCAGTGGAGGCCTCGTTATCTCTGCATAACTTATTGCAACCTACATCGATCCTTGGTCTCACACTCTACAATCCCCCTCGCTGCAACCAAACTGACTATTCCTCGATGACCCAGGATGTGTCTTCTCAACGAATCCCTTCTTTTACCAAAGTTGTGCCCTGAATTTCTTCCCTCCTCAAATCTATTCTGTACATTTCATTAGTTATATGCTTTACCCACCCTATCTTCAGTTTTCTTACATGGCACCACATTCCATAAGCCTCTATTATCTCCATACATGTACTGTTTATTGTCAAAGTTTCACCCCTGTACACGCTACACTCTAGTCCATTGCTCTAAAGAGAGGGGGGGGGCCTTCCAAGCACTTCAACTTGCACTTTTCCAGAACTAATTTCCATCCTGCGAAGGAATATGCTCTGATTAGAAACTCCCTGACTGGTTAAAATTAATTATTTCATTAGGAACTTTGATCAACTTTGACTGTCAAAATAGCCCAGATCAGTAAAGATCAATGGTAATCATCAATTCACAACCTAGTGAAGGTACCAAAAAAAAAGACGTGATTTTGCATAAATACAAGCTGGAAAATAAATAATAATGAAGAAGATGATGTTAACATTCCCACACTGCCAACATTCGAAATAATTTTTTCGTTCTGTAAGATTAGAGTATTGAGAATATTGGCAACGCAAGTAATGAATGCAGGGAATAATTACTCCCATAAGAATTCTCAGAGACAACTCAATGTCGAAAAGAGTAAAGGCACTTCGTACACACTACAGAGTAAGAAATGGAAATTCAAACTACTTGCAGTTAGCAATAGGTAACCGAGTATAACGACGGGAAGGATTGACTAGTAGTCATTACACAATTATCACTGAATTCTAGCAAGTCAGTGGTCACACGATGACCGTAATTTAACAACCGAATAACCATATGTGCTTAAAATGCTAGGAAAACTGGGTACACATTGTGATACCATATGTATAAGCAAAAATCAATATGAAATCATGTCTCAGTAATTCAGAGGTTGTTTCTGGACAGTGGATTTAAAGAGTTTAGGTTCAACCCTCTTGCAATTGTTTTGTTTTAGGGCGCAAAAACAACTAGGGTCTTACATGCCCACATCAGAACTGTACAACACAAAGACAAAGAGAGGAGTTCAATATGACTACACATTAACCTTAACTGATGGAAGAGAAGACAGCTAAAAACAGGGACATGGAGAAAGGTCTACCAAATAGGCCATAGAAAAACAGAGGTCGTGAACTAAAAATTGAACAGCCTTCCCCAAATTGCTACGACGGATAAAAAGTAAAACGCGGTCGACAGCCTGCGCATTGTTCACTGAACTGATAACTCAGACGGGAAACACATATGAAAACGTAAATGGTTAAACAAATGGCATTCCATCAGAAAATGGCGGACCATCAAAGGCTGAGTGCAATGAGTACAAAAATGTGGGGGAGCACCACATAACATATGGCGATGGCTAAAAAGACAAGTGCCCGATATGCGACCTAGCTAAAATTATCTCCTCATTGTGAGAGGGCCGAGAGGAGGTTGTCCTAACTGCTGGGAGGGGCTTAATAAACCTGAGTGTTTCCATGAAGGAAGGATCAGGTGTTTATGCCAAAGTGACACCAGCTGTCGACAGACAGCAACACAGGTATTATCGGGGGGAATGTGAGAACTTGCGTGCTGAGCTCCGAGGACTGTGGCCTAGGCAGCACCATCACCGGCCTCGTTTTCTGTCAGACCGACGTGACCAGGAACCCGCATAAAAAAATCACAGTCACTCCATCAAGAGTGAGCAAGTGACAGCTTTCCTGGACCCGTTGCACTCAGGCAAGGATGGCGTACAGTACTCAGAGGCTTTGCCACACAGAGACGGAGCAGATGATGCAATAGTAAAGCCTGTGTGGCTAGATGTACTGTGTGGCCTGATACAGGGCGAAGAACTCTGCTATAAATACTGGAGCAGTGTTCCAAAAGCTGATACTGAAAAACATTGGTGCCAATGATGAAGGCACACCCAACGCCATGGCCAGTCTGAGAGCCAGCAGTGTACTCAACGGTACTACCACAAAGTTCCGTGCGGAGGTCATGAAACTGAGGGTGATAGAGCAAGGCTGGAGTAGTGTCTTTAGAAAGCGAATTAAGGCAAAGGTGAATATCGGCCGCCACACAAAGCCAAAGTAGTGAAGGGTTTACACCCACCGGAAAAGTTGCAGGTAGCATGAAGTTAAGCTGCTGGAGCAAGAGCCAAAAGCAACCTCCATGAGGTAACAGAAGCAAGGAAGCGCCCATACTGGTGATCAGAGGAGTCGTCAAAGAAGAAGGCATAGGATGGGTGGCCACGCATGGCAAATGGCATGTGTATCTGCTAAGGAGAAAGTCACAGCAGTAGGACAGCGGTAGTTTGGCAGCTTCTGCATATGGACACAATGTTGGATAGTACTGAGACTGTAAAGAGGGAAGAACGTGCATATGCATAAATGAAACACCCTTACTCTAGTTTTGGAAGGACAAGCGACCAGTACAAACAGAGAAGGGTGGTTGTATCTGCTCCCAGGAATTTCATAGTTTCAATGAATGGAAGATCAACAGGCTCAAGATGTAAAGACAGCGGAAGAAACGAATTGTGCTGCCAGAAATTAATACAAACAGTTTTATCAATGAGAAAACCACAGCCATTGTCTATGCACCATCAGTAAAGACTGTCGAGACATCGCTGGAGGTGCCACTCAATGAAACAGGTCAGTGGAGAACTGCAATAGATAGTAAAATCATCAATGAAAAGAGAGCCAAAGATGCCCGTGAGGAGACAGGCCATAGAGGATGATGCACAGAACGGAACCCTGAGGCACACATTTTCCCTGGATAACGGCGTCCGACAAGGCATAACCCACAACTACCTTGAAAACTCAGTCTTTTAAAAATTCCTGAAGGAAATGGGGGCAGGCGACCACAATAGCCCTACATGTAACGAGTATGGAGGATAACAGTCCTCCAGCAGGTGTCGTAGGCTTTCTCCAGATCAAAAAATACGGCCAGTCGCGACACGGGTGGACAAAGTGATGAGATGGCGAACTGCAGAACATCATGCTCTAAATCCAAACACTCTAGTGATTAGTAATTTGCAAGGACTCGAGCCACAACACCAGCTGGGCATGAATCATATGTTCCATCACCTTGCAAGCACAGCTGGTGAGAGAAATGGAGCAGTAGCTAGTAGGGTGGGCTGGTCCTTACTGCGCTTAAATATTGGTATGACAGTGGCTTCACACCGGTAACTGGGAAATGCGCCCTCTCCCCATATGCGGTTGTACATATGAAGCAGAAAAAGTGCTTGCCCGCAAGAGAAAAGTTCTCCAACCTATGAATGTTAACATCGTCTGGCCCCGAGGTGGAGGACTGGGATGAAGTGAGAGCATGATCTAGCTCCCTCACAGTAAAGGCAGCTTTGGAGCACTCACGATTCTGAGACTCCTCTGCTTGTTTCTGACGGAGGAAGGCATGGTGATAGTTGGAAGAGCCCAAAACCTCTACAAAATGACGGCCCAAGGTGTTGAAGACAGCAATATGCTCCACGATGAATCATCTGCTACTGTCAGGCCGGAAATTGGGGAATGGATCTTAGACCCTGATAGCACCCAAGTTGCACCACATTACAGAAGAGGGAGTGGAACTGTTAAAAAAACTAGTGAATGAAATCCAGCTAGCTTTCTTGCTATCCCAAAGAATGTGATGACACTGTGCACGCAACTGTTTATAATGTATGCAGTTTTCCACCGTACGATGACGGCTAAAAATGCACAGATCCCATCTCCACACACGAATTGCATCACAGCACACCACAGTCCACCAGGGGACTAGGACATGGCGTTGTAAAGAGGAACTTTCTGCAGTAGTAAGGATAATGTTTGCAAGATATTCCAACTGGTCATCACAACTGGGGAAATGATGGGGAAATGATATTCGTCAAAGGTCGACAGGAAAGGGTAAAGCTTCCATTCAGTCTTAGTAAGCCGCCATTTGGATGTGTACGCAGGTGGGGTAGGAGTCAGCAAATGGATAGCACACAGGAAATGGTTGCTCAAGTATATGTCAGAGGGAACAAACCACTCTAGACGATGGGCAAGCTGGGCAGTGCAGAAGGATAGGTCCAAATGGGAACAGGTGTGCGTAGAGTCTGAAAGGAACAAGAGTGCTCTTGCGTTAAGGCAGAAGAGGTTGAGTTGATTGAGAAGGCAACCAAGAAGGTGCCTCTTGGACAGGTTCTGGGAGAACCAAGAAGGAGATGATGCACATTGAAGTCACCGAGCAGCAGAAAGGAATGAGTTAGCAGCGCAATAAGTTGGAGGAAGTCTGCCCTGGTGACATCAAATAACAGAAGGACATAAACAATAAAAAGGGAAAAGTGAGGAAGGAAAAGGTGAATCACAACAGCCTAAAAGCAGGTAGTCAGGGAGATGGGTGGATTATGAACCCCATCCTGCAAGAGCAGCACGATTCCCCCATGAAATTGAATGCCATCCTCGCAGGGAGGGGGGGGGGGGGGGGGGGGTGTCAAAATGGACTGGGAAGAAATGTGAGAGCCCAAAGCGGTCGTGAGCATGCAATTTAGTTTACTGAAGGCATAGAACATGTGAGCACTGCGTTTCTAAGAACAGCCGTAAACAAAGAGGTCTGTTGGATCAAAGACCGTGAATGTTCCATGGGTGCAATGTCATGACGAGGAAGAAAGGAAGGAGCTGTCACCTGGGTGGCTGCCGAGAGCCAGCCTTCGAAGACTTTCTGCTACAGGGCACAGAGGCAGGACATCTTTTCCACGAGGTCTACAGAAGCATCAGCAAGGGCAGAAAAATAGTTGGTGGTGCACACCGGTGATATGGAGGATGGCCGCATGAGGGTATCACGTGGCAACACTGTTGGAGAGGATTGTCAAGTCAGTGAAGGAGAAGACCGTTTGCCTTTGTTTGCCTTCCTGGAGCCTTTCCTGTTGGCAGAGGAAGACTCTGACATCGGTTGGCTGGAGGGACATAGGAAGTCTTCATGGAAGTATTCCTTCTGTCTTTTCCAGCCTGCCAGTTGTGTAGCATGCGACTTCACCCCATCAGGCGAAAGTTTGGTGGCGTGTTGAACATCTGAATGTGAGGATGGGGACACTAACATGACACTGGGCGAGTTCACGACCACAGTCCTAAATTAGAGGTCGCAAGTCTGCGTGGCCATGTCTTTTGTGGAGTGAGATGTCGCATGAACAGTACTGTACATGCCAGATGACAGATCGCAGGGTTTCCGACTAGCCAACAACTTGCGAGCGCCTGGGTAAGGCACTTTTTCCTTCATCCAGATCTCCTGGACAGCCCATTCATCGAGAAACACGGACAATACAGGAGGAGGCTGCATGGTCACCATTGCAGTTGATGCAGCAGGGAGGAGAAAGCGAACTGGTGCCCTCGTGAGCATTCCAACTGTATGTTACACATATGGCAGGGTGCAGACAGTGTGGATGTAACAATGACACTAGTAGCAGTGCATCGGGTCCAGAATATACGACCTGACTGTGATAACTTCATAACCTGCTTTGACCTTTGACTGAAGAACCACTATCAAAAGTAAGAAAGAGTGCACACGGGCACTAAGACGTTATCTACTTTTTTCATCAGCCAATGGACTGCAATGACACTGTTCAGCAAGGTACATTTGGATTTCTGCCACGGTCAGACCATCGAGCAGCCAAGAGTAAATAACACCACAGGAGCAATTCAGCATTCGACGGGCCTCGACACAAACAGGATAGCCATGGAGGAGCAAAGCTGCAAGCAGTTGTTGGGCTTGAGAATCTGAAGTAGTATCTAAAAGCAACATGCCACTGCATAAATGAGAGCATGATTTCACAGAGCCAGCAATTGCATCAACACCTTTCTGAATAATTAACAGATTTACTGTAGTGAAGGACTGAGCGTTTAAGTGAAACCACAAGGAACTGTGGTGTAGCTGGGAGGGTCTTTCAATCGTTAGCCTCATTGCATTTGTGTTTCGTAGCTGCTGACTGCGAAGAGGATTGGCTCATTGCGAGAAAATCTCCACGACTGCTTGCATCTCCAATGGTATATGCTCCTTCCAACTGGGGGCCACCTTCAGAAGGGGGACACAACCACCATAGGTGATTGTTCACACCTCAGGTCACACCTCCCGAACACCGGACATAGGGACCAATCGGCAATGTGGGAAGGTAGCAGCTCAGGCAATCACCCCTCCCTCGGCCTGGCCTATACCAGGAGGTACATGCGAACCCTATCTGTCGACCCAGGGCTGGGAATTAAGCATTACCCAATCACCTGTTACGCGACAGACATGTAGGCTGGCCTTCAAGGAGCACACGGGGAGGTAGAAGAAAAAGAGGAACCGCAAACACTGAAGAAAGGAAAGAGGAATGAAAAACAGTGGAGAGTGCTCTGATACGGACTACTGAAAATGCAGAATACATTTCCAAAAACAGCCCAGACATGTTCCCTAAGGGGGGGGAAAAAGAACGGCAAGAGGATAGACACGCGGCATAGAAGGGAAAAGGTGCTGCACAGGCTGGGGGCCCGTGGTAGCCAAACATGAACCCACCAAATAGCGGTGAGCCCTGGCCATGGGAGGGGGGGCTCTCGTATTTTACATTAATGAGCCAAATACAGCACTGCACCATAGTTTGGAACCTGTATTAAACTGTAGGTCCTCCTCCATCTGGTTTGTTCATTCTGTTCAAAGTTATACGGGAGGCAAGGGTATGTCCACTGCAATGAGACCATGCTTACTAAATCACTGTCACGCTCAAACCAACTTTTGCATTGATGACATCTCTATGAAGGTTGACAGTGCAAATACACTGAGGTGACAGAAGCCATGGTATTACTTCCTAGTATCATGTCAGACTTCCTTTTGCAAGACGTAGGGAAGCAGCTCAACGCATCATGGATTCAACAAGTCATCGGAAGTTCTCAAGAGAAATGCCATGTTGCCTTTACAACCATCAGTAACTGCAGAAGTGTTGTTATTGCTCTGCTTTGTGCATGAATTGACTTCTTGATTATGCCCCATAGGTGTTCGATGGGATTCATGGCAGGCATTCTGGGTGACCAAATCATTTGCTTGAACTGTCCAGAACAATTCTGGCCCGATGGCATGGCACATTGTCAAGCAAAAAATCCCATCATTGTGTGGCAACGTGAAGTCCATGAATGGCTACAAATGGTCTCCAAGTAGCGGAACATAACCATTTCTAGTCAATGATCTGCTCCGTTTGACCAGAGGAACCAGTTCATTCCATGTACACACAGCCTACACCATTATACAGCCACCACCAGCTTGCACACTGCCTTGTCGACAACTTGGGTACATGGCTTTGTGGAATGCGTGCCCCAAACCCTTCCAACAGCTCTTACCGCCTGAAATCAGGATTCATATGAACAGGCCACAGTTTTCCATCTAGGATTCAGCCAAAATGGTCACAAGCCCAGGAGAGGCACTGCAGGCAATGATGTGCTATTACCATTGCACTCAAGTCAGTTATCTGTTGCTATAGCCCATTAACACCAAATTTCACTGCACTGTTGTAATGGATATGTTCAACATATGTCCCACAATCATTTCTGCTGTTATTTCAAGCAATGTTGCTTATCTGTTACCACTGACAACTCTACGCAAAAGCTGCTGCTCTCATTCATTAAGTAAAGGCCTTCGGCAACCGCATTGTCTGGTATCTGTGGATGTAGGCATATTGAATCTACTAATGATTTCCAAACTGGTACATCCTACATGTCGAGCTCTAACTACCATACTGCGTATGAAGTCTGTTGATTCCCATCGGGGGGGGGGGGGGTGTAATCATGTCGGAAACCTTTCTGCATGAATCAGCTGAATACAATTGAGAACTGGGCCAATGCACTGCCTTTTTATAACCTCGTGCATGCAATACTACCATCATCAGTATATGTATATATCACCATCCCATGACTTCTGTCACCTCCGTGTATATACCTCTACCGCTCTCTAGGCTGTATTCCTTTAGCATCAAATAACAGTGACTTTAAAATCTGAACTACTGAAACTTTTGCTCTCAGAGGAAGCCTCTGAGATTCATGGCCAATGTTCATGTTCTGCTGATTTAACACAACACCATAGCTGCCCACCTACAATTTGCGTTCAAAGTCAAATAGGCCACACCGCCTCACAGTCGGCCCCAGGTGGCAGTGTATTCTCAGCAGCTGAATGATGTACCCTCTACAGTATTGATTGTAAAGATAATTGTGACTACACTGTTTTGAAAGTGTACCACCTAAATATGCCACCTGCTGTTTGCCTGGCATTTTGGCCTCTGTGATGGGCAGTGTTCTGTGTTCAAGTGCTGCACCTTGAGAAGTGCATCTGACATTCAAATGCAACTGAAAGAATAGAAAACATAAGTTGTCAGGGCCAGATGGAGTCCCACATCAGTTTTATAGTGGCACTGCCCCTTACTTAGCTTTCATTTACTGCAAATCTCTCAGCCAGCACAAAGTCCCTAGCAAAACCTGAAAAATTGCAGGTGACTCCTATATAGAAGAGAGTTAAAAAATGGACCCACATAATTACAGACCAATATTCTTAATGTTGGTTTGCTGCAGAATTCTTTAACACAGTCTGAATTCGAATATAATAAATTTCCTTGAGACAGAAAAGCTTCTGTCCACAAATCAGCATGGATTTAGAATGCACTGTTAAGGAAAAACACAGCTTGCTCTTTTCTCACATGGTATCATACAAACCATGGATGGAGGGCATCAGGTAGAGTCCATATTCCTAGATTTCTGGGAAGCATTTGACATGGTGCCTCACTGAAGACTGTTGAAGATCCAAGATATGGGATTATGTTTTCAGATGTGTGAATGGCTCTGAGACTTTCTAAGTAAACTACTTTAAATTGTATTCTTGTTGAAATCATCCCATGGCCCAATAACTTTTCTCTCTTTTACTGCCACACGTATCCTTGTGTTCCTTGGTAGAACACAAGTGGCAACACTGAAGGTTGCATTTTCATGTGTTTCGTTTTCTGTACTTTTTCTGCCATTCGGCTCTTGTATGGAGTTTTCACTCCAGACATTTCTGTAACAGTAGGTGTGTACTGCTGTGTTGAAGTTGTTGGCTACATGACCTGAGCTCAACCAAAAGTTGTTCACCGAGCTCCAATGCCCAATCTTGGCACACGCTGAGCATCAGCTTGCAAGTTGTGACAAACACCAGATTCCTCTTCTCAGTTAATTTATGGCCAACACAGTTTACAAGTCATTGTCCACTTTGTCATGTACTTTGTGGTTAGCAATGTGAGTACTGAAAATCTATCTGGGTTAGATGACTTAACTTTTCAGTTTTCTGTTGCAGATGCCATGCATCTGGTGTCGGACCAAGTGCCTTACAATTTGGAGTACTTATGATTTCAGTTTTTTGATCCATTTTCCCTGGGGTAAGTTTATGCAGACTATTTCGTGGGCATACATCATCCTCAAACCCTGAACTATCCAACCATTCACTATCTTCATGATGTCGACATGACAGGTGCTACCATGGAAGATCACCTGTGAAACCTCAGTTCTTTGTTTAATGTTCTACAGGCTATGGGCCTCAAATGTAATCTCCTGAAATCTCACATTTCCCCACCTTCTATTGTTTATCTTGGGCATAAAATATCCCAACTGGGTGTGCGACCCATGGAATAACATGCTGCTGCCATTACAGCTTTGCCCCCTCTGTCTCATCCATACGAGAACTTCAGGCATTCCTTGGCAAAGTGGCATACTACCATAAGATTAGCCACTTAGATTCTATCATCATTCACTCCTTGCATCTGTTGCTCAGAAAAGGACTCCTTTTATTTGGTCTGCAGTCCGTGAGAGCATTTCTGCGCAGCTTAAGGGCAGCCCACGGTGAGCCAGGGTAAAGCATCTTCGTTGGTTGGTTGGTTAGTCAGTTTGTTTAAAAGGGAGGGGGGAGGGACCAAACAACGAGAACATCGGTCCCTTGTTCGTAATAAAACAATGCCACAAAGTGTGAGAATAAAACAGACGAGACATATAACACAAAACAGAAAGAAAGGAAATAACCACAAGCATGAAGGAAAGGCAATGAACACTAAAAGGAACAAAAGAGACAAGAAAACAACAGAGACGCTAGAAACAGATGAGAGAAACAAGAAAGCATATTACAGTGGCTGGCCAACCATATGAGAATGAAAAGAAAAAGCCAGCCACTCTGCAACACATTAAAAAAAAAAGGTTCAAATGGCTCTAAGCACTATGGGACTTAACATCTGAGGTCATCAGTCCCCTGGACTTAGAACTACTTAAACCTAACTAACCTAAAGACATCACACACATACATGCTTGCTTGAGGCAGGATTCGAACCTGCAACCTCAGCAGCAGCGCGGTTCCGGACTGAAGCGCCACAGCGGTCGGCCCAACGCATTGAAACCTCCACCCAAGAAGCACTAGGGTGGAGGACACAGAGGAACAAAGGACATGAGCTAAAACTTAGATCAAATGATAAAACCCGCCCTCACAATGTTGTTGTTGTTGTTGTTGTTGTTGTTGTCGTCTTCAGTCCTGAAACTGGTTTGATGCAGGTCTCCATGCTACTCTATCCTGTGCAAGCTTCATCTCCCAGTACCTACTGCAACCTACATCCTTCTGAATCTGCTTAGTGTATTCATCTCTTGGTCTCCCTCTACGATTTTTCCCTCCACACTGCCCTCCAATACTAAATTGGTGATCCCTTGTTGCCTCAGAACATGTCCTACCAACCGATCCCTTCTTCTGGTCAAGATGTACCACAAACTCCACTTCTCCCCAATCCTATTCAATACTTCCTCACTAGATATGTGATCTACCCACCTCATCTTCAGCATTCTTCTGTAGCACCACATTTCAAAAGCTTCTATTCTCTTCTTGTCTAAACTACTTATCGTCCATGTTTCACTTCCATACATGGCTACACTCCACACAAATACTTTCAGAAATGACTTCCTGACACCTAAATCTATACTCAATGTTAACAAATTTCTCTTCTTCAGAAACGCTTTCCTTGCCATTGCCAGTCTACATTTTATATCCTCTCTAATTCGACCATCATCAGTTATTTTGCTCCCCAAATAGCAAAACTCCTTTACTACTTTAAGTGTCTCATTTCCTAATCTAATTCCCTCAGCATCAACCGACTTAATTCGACTACATTCCATTATCCTTGTTTTGCTTTTGTTGATGTTCATCTTATATCCTCCTTTCAAGACACTGTCCATTCCATTCAACTGCTCTTCCAAGTCCTATGCTGTCTGACAGAATTACAATGTCATCAGCGAACCTCAAAGTTTTTATTTCTTCTCCATGGATTTTAATACCTACTCTGAACTTTTCTTTTGTTTCCTTTATTGCTTGCTCAATATACAGATTTAATAACATCGGGGATAGGCTACAACCCTGTCTTACTCCCTTCCCAACCACTGCTTCTCTTTCATGCCCCAAGACTCTTATAACTGCCATCTGGTTTCTGTACAAATTGCAAATAGCGTTTCGCTCCCTGTGTTTTACCCCTGCCACCTACAGAATTTGAAAGAGACTATTCCAGTCAACATTGTCAAAAGCTTTCTCTACGTCTACAAATGCTAGAAACGTAGGTTTGCCATTCCTTAATGTCAAAAGCTTTCTCTAAGTCTACAAATGCCAGAAACGTAGGTTTGCCATTCCTTAATCTAGCTTCTAAGATAAGTTGTAGGGTCAGTATTGCCTCACGTGTTCCAACATTTCTACGGAATCCAAACTGATCTTCCCCGAGGTCGGCTTCTACTAGTTTTTCCATTCGTCTGTAAAGAACTCGCGTTAGTATTTTGCAGCTGTGACTTATTAAACTGATGTTTCGGTAATTTTCACATCTGTCAACACCTGCTTTCTTTGGGATTGGAATTATTATATTCTTCTTGAAGTCTGAGGGTATTTCGCCTGTCTCATACATCTTGCTCACCAGATGGTAGAGTTTTGTCAGGACTGGCTCTCCCAAGGCAGTCAGTAGTTCCAATGGAATGTTGTCTACTCCGGGGGCCTTGTTTCGACTCAGGTCTTTCAGTGCCCTGTCAAACTCTTCACACAGCATCGTATCTCCCATTTCATCTTCGTCTACATCCTCTTCCATTTCCATAATATTGTCCTCAAGAACATTGCCCCTGTATAGACCCTCTATATACTCCTTCCACCTTTCTGCTTTCCCTTCTTTGGTTATAACTGGGTTTCCATCTGAGCTCTTGATCTTCATACAAGTGGTTCTCTTTTCTCCAAAGGTCTCTCTAGTTTTCCTGTAGGCAGTATCTATCTTACCCCTAGTGAGATAAGCCTCTACATCCTTACATTTGTCCTCTAGCCATCCCTGCTTAGCCATTTTGCACTTCCTGTCGTTCTCATTTTTGAGACATTTGTATTCCTTTTTGCCTGCTTCATTCACTGCATTTTTGTATTTTCTCCTTTCATCAATTAATTGAATATTTCTTCTGTACCCAAGGAGTTCTAGTAGCCTTCGTCTTTTTACCTACTTGATTCTCTGCTGCCTTCACTACTTCATCCCTCAAAGTTACCCATTCTTCTTCTACTATATTTCTTTCCCCCATTCCTGTCAATTGTTCCCTTATGCTCTCCCTGAAACTCTGTACAACCACTGGTTCTTTCAGTTTATCCAGGTCCCATCTCCTTAAATTCCCACCTTTTTGCAGTTTCTTCAGTTTTAATCTACAGGTCATAACCAATAGTTTGTGGTCAGAGTCCACATCTGCCCCTGGAAATGTCTTACAATTTAAAACCTGGTTCCTAAATCTCTGTCTTACCATTATATAATCTATCTGATACCTTTTAGTATCTCCAGGGTTCTTCCATGTATACAACCTCCTTTCATGGTTCTTAAAGCAAGCGTTAGCTATGATGAACTTGTGCTCTACGCAAAATTCTACCAGACGGCTTCCTCTTTCATTTCTTAGCCCCAATCCATATTCACCTACTACATTTCCTTCTCTCCCTTTTCCTACACTCAAATTCCAGTCACCCATGACTATTAAATTTTCGTCTCCCTTCACTACCTGAATAATTTCATTTATCTCATCATACATTTCTTCAATTTCTTCATCATCTGCAGAGGTAGTTGGCATATGAACTTTTACTACTGTAGTAGGTGTCGGCATCTTATCTATCTTGGCCACAATAATGCGTTCACTATGCTGTTTGCAGTAGCTTACCTGCATTCCTATTTTCCTATTCATTATTAAACCTACTCCTGCATTACCCCTATTTGATTTTGTGTTTATAACCCTGTTGTCACCTGACCAGAAGTCTTGTTCCTCCTGCCACCAAACTGCACTAATTCCCACTATATCTAACTTGAACCTATCCATTTCCCTTTTTAAATTTTCTAACCTACCTGCCCAATTAAGGGATCTGACATTCCACTCTTCGATTCGTAGAACGCCAGTTTTCTTTCTCCTGATAACGACATCCTCTTGAGTAGTCACCGCCCGGAGATCCAAATGGGGGGACTATTTTACCTCCAGAATATTTTACCCAAGAGGACGCCATCATCATTTCATCATACAGTAAAGCTGCATGCCCACGGGAAAAATTACGGCCGCAGTTTCCCCTTGCTTTCAGCCGTTCGCAGTACCAACACAGCAAGGCCATTTTGGTTATTGTTACAAGGCCAGATCAGTCAATCATCCAGACTGTTGCCCTTGCAACTACTGAAAAGGCTGCTGCCCCTCTTCAGAAACTACACGTTTGTCTGGCCTCTCAACAGATGCCCCTCCGTTGTGGTTGTACCTACGGTACAGCTATCTTTATCGCTGAGGCACGCAAGCTTCCCCACCAACGGCGATGTCCATGGTTCAGGGGGGGCCCCCTCACAAATAAAACGTTAAACTAAATCAGCCAATGAGGCGTTGTTGGATACAATGAGTGGCAACGAGTCTGGTAACCCAAGATTTCATTGCTGGCCAGTCAAAGTGGGACAGTGCACAAGAATATGGGCCACTTTCAACCGGGTGCGGAACCGACCGTGAGGTGGGTCTTCATGGCGCAATAGATAACCGTGGGTCGCCCAAGCGTGGCCAATGCGGAGCCGGAAGAAGACGACTGATTCCCTTCGAGAGGCCCGCATGGAAGACTTTCAGATATTCATAGTCTCCTTAATGACATGCAGTTTGTTGTGCATACTGTAATGCCATTCCATGTCCCAAAGCCAAAAAACCCTGCGGCATATGTCAGAACGCAGGTCAGGTTCAGAGATGTCCATCTCCAGAATCGATTTCCGCATAACCTGTTTGGCCAGCCTGTCGGCAAGTTCATTGCCTGGGATGCCGACATGTCCTGGGGTCCACACAAACACCACTGAATGACGGGACTAGTCCAGGGCATGGAATGACTCCACTGAAGGATGGCGAGGGTAACAATGATCCAAAGGAGTCAGTACACAGAGAAAACAATTCCTTGGGCCCTGAACGGATATACTGAAGTGCACAAGGTATGGCCAGCAGCTCTGCAGTGAACGCACTGCAGCCATTGGGCAAGGAATGCTGTTTAGTATGGCCTCTGTGGATAAAGGCAAAGCCAACATTACTATCAGATATCGAGGCGTCGCTATAAACAACTTCAGAGCCCCAGAACACTTCAAAAATCAAGAGGGAGTGACAGCAGAGAGCAATAAGCGTAACAGAGTCCTTAGGATCGTGTGAAAGGTCCAGACCAACCTGTGGCCTAGGTGTACACCATGGATGTATATGCAGACAGACCTGGACGAGAGGTGGTAAAGGGAAGGTCTCCTGTTCAGACAGAAAGGATCGCACACAAACTGCAATCATTAGCCCTGACCTGGGCCACCAATGCAGGAAATGGACAGCCGTGAGTGGAAAAAGGAGACAGTAATTTGGATGCTCAGGAGAACTACGAATATGTGCAGTGGAACTGGTGAGCAGTTGTGCACATCGGATTTGCAATGGAGGGACTCTGGCCTCCACTAGGACACTGGTCACGGAACTCGTCCTACAATTTCTCATCACTAGGCGAACACCAAAGTGGTGCACTGGGTCGAGTACACGCAATGCTGAGGGCGCCGCCGAACCATAAACCAGACTCCTATAGTCAAAGCGGGATTGAACAAGGGCTCTCTAGAACTGCAGCAGTTTGGAGTGATCTGAACCCCAATTGGTGTTGCTCAGGCAGTGGAGGTGCTGCCAACACTTCCGTTTAAGCTGTCGAAGATGAGGAAGCCAAGTCAAAAGAGCTTCGAAAACCAGATCTAATAACTGATATGTCTTCACTACAGGGAGTGGATCATCATCAAGGTAAAGACAGCTCCAGATGACAGTTCCAGATGAACAGTATGATGCCAACAGAAATGCATGACACACATCTTCATAGCGGAAAACTGGAGGCCATGCGCTAGAGCCCATGACTGTGCATTGTGGATGGCTCACTGTAGGCGATGCTCAGCAACACCAGTACAGGAGCAGCAGTACAAAATGCAGGAAGTCGTCTGAATACAGAGGTGAGACGGAGGGCCTGACAGCTCCTGCTAGACCGTTAATGGCCACTAAAAATAGACACACACTCAGTACTGAGCCCTGTGGGACTCCATTCTCCTGGATATAGATGGAACTATGGGAGACACCAACTTCAACAGAGAAAGTGCGGAGCGACAGGAAGTTACAGAAAAAAATCAGGAGCGGGCCCCCCAAGACCCCACTAATAGTATGTGGCAAGGATATGATGTCGCCAGGTCCTGTTGTATGCGTTACATAAGTCAAAAAAGATGGAAACCAGGTGTTGGCATCTGGAAAACCCTGCTCGCATGGCAGACTCTAGCGACACAAGATTATCAGTTGTACAGTGACCTTGACGGAAGCCACCCTGACATGGAGCCAGATGTTCCAGCAGCTTACAAAGAACGTTGGTGAGGCTGATAGACTGATCTACATCAAGCGGTGTTTTACCAGGTTTGAACACCGGAATGATGGTCCTCTCCCGCCATTGCGACGGAAAGAAGCCATCGCACCAGATGCGGTTGAAGATGACAAGGATGTGTCGCTCCTAGTCTGAAGAGAGATGTTAATTCATCTGGCTTGGAGCCCATCAGGCCCAGGAGCTGTGTCAGGGCAATGTGCAAGGGCACTGAGGAGCTCCCACTCTGTAAATGGGGCGTTATAGGATTCACTGTGGCTTGTACTGAATGAGAGGACTTTCCCTTCCATCCACCATTTGAGAGTGTGAAAGGCTAGTGGGTAATTCTCCAACAAAGTGCTCATCAAAATGCTCAGCAATTGCGTTTGTGTTGGTAGAAACACGCCATTTATGGTAACACTGGGAACACTTGTTGGGGTCTAGTACCCGAAAAGATATTTGTTCTTTGCCCAGACTTGGGAAGATGACATATGGCACCCAATGGTCGAGACATCTCTCTCCCAACACTCCTGATTATGTTGTTTGATAAGTTGGCGAATGTGGGCAGGGAAGGGTGTTATTTATGCTGCTGTATGTCTCGCCTACACTCCTTACTTGCTTCAGCGACTTCCGATGACCACCAAGGGACTGCCTTACACCTCGGGCACACTAAAGATCGAGGGATCACGTTTTCTGCTGCAGAAACAATTGTGCTAGTCACCTTCTCAACTATAACATCAATGTTACCGTGTGGCAGAGATTCAATGGTAACAGTGGAAGTGAAAGATTCCCAGTCCACCTTGTTTAAAGCCCATCTGGGCAGGCGTCTGTGGGCCTGATGCCAGGGCAGTGACAGGAAGACGGGGAACTGGTCACTACCACACAGGTCGTTATGTGCTCTCCAGTGGATAGATAGAAGACGTCCTAGCCTGCAAACTAACATATCAATATCTGAGTAACTACCGTGAGCCACACTGAAATGTGTGGTGGCCCCAGTGTTTAAGTGGCAGACGTTGAACTGAGACAGTAAAGTTTCGACGTCTCTGCCTCGGCCAGAAAGCACGGTGCCACCCCACAAGGGGTTACAGGTGTTAAAATCTCGCAAAGTAGGAAAGGATTAGGGAGTTGATCAATCAGTGCAACTAATATATTTACTGGTACTGCACCATCTGCAGGAAGATATACATTGCAGACAGTTATTTCCGTGTCAGCCACAGCTTCAAGAGCAATTTGAAGAGGCACAGAGTTACTACAGACTGAGTTTAGGACATCCACCTGACACACAATTATAGTCGCTATAGTTCCTGTAATATCCCTTATAGCCGCGGATAGCGAAGGGTCTGCATTGCCGGGAACCAGCTTTCCTGGAGGGCAATGCAGGTAGCAGGTGTAAAGCTTAACAGTTCCCGTAGCTCAGTCTGGCTTTAGAAATAACTGCCGCAATTCCACAGGATGATGACATCATTGTGAGACTGTTAAGGCATGGAACATTCAATGAGGCAGTTTACATCTCTAAGTCACCTGCTGCCACCAACTTATTGCTTGAGCAGTCTATATCCATTGTCTCTGAGTGTCTGGCGAGACGTAGGTCCTCAGTGGACACCAGAATCCCCATCTCATTCTTAGGCGCAGAGCTGGTGGGTAGCAGTGGTGTGGGTGCCAATGCAATTTCCTTGGTCTTAAGGTTATTCTTTTTGGATTTCCCTCACTGCTCCATGGGTTTCCCTGGCTGGGAGGACTTTACTGGCTCAGTCTCCAAGACTGAGAACAAGCGTCAAGCCCAGCTGCTTTTGAGCTCTTCAGCCACTGGTGGGTGTCATTTTTCCACTAGCAGAAATTTGGGACGGGAGTGAGCCACAGATTCCCTAGCAAGAGAAGCTGAGGACGACTTACGCTACTACAGCTTAGAAGTGGGGACGGATGTCCCCGATGGTTGGGGGAGTTGCTCACAAAGTAGGTGGTGTGGGAGCAACAGAGAGGGAAATGCTCCCCACCAAGTCTTGGGGACTGATGACCTCAGATGTTTAGTTCCATAGTGCTTAGAGCCATTTGAAAAAAAAAAAAAGAAAATTAAATTTAATGTGTTGCAGAGTGACTGGCTTTTCCTTTTCGTTCTTGTGGCCGGCCAGCCACTGTAATATGCTTTCTTGTTTTTCTCTCATCTGTTTCTAGCGTCTGTTGTTTTCTTGTCCTCTTTTGTTCCTTTTAGTGTTCATTGCCTTTCCTTCATTCTTGTGGTTTTTCCTGTCTTTCAGTTTTGTGTTATATGTCTTGTCTGTTTTATTCTCACACTTGTGGCATTGCTTTATTAGCAACAAGGGACCGATTATCCCTTGGACCCCAGGAGGACACGCCGGATGGAACTTACACCTTGCTGCTCTAAATTGGCACGCAGCTCATCGTCAGAATTCAAAAGAAGGTCCCTGTGAAATATAATACCCTGGATCATATTTAAGCTCGTATGGGTCATAATGGTTACAGAAACATCCCCCAGCTAGTCACAAATGAGTAACATCCGTGACTGGGAAGAGGATGCGGTTTTGATCAAGACTGACCCAGATCTCATTTTGGACAAGCCCTCCACCTCCCCAAACTGAGGCTTCATATCAGGAAAGATTCCTCGTCAGCTCTCTAATATACAAGGTGCCAGAGCGAATAAGATCCACTGCCATCCTTAGCCAGACGTTCCTCCCATGGTGCAGCCAGGGAGGGGAACAATTTGGAGTCTTGCTTCTGTGCGTTGAATTGAGCTACTGAAGGCTTACAGACTGCTCGTGTTTCACCACCAGTAAGAGATGATGGACTATGCTTCATCACATGTCATCCTCCCTTGATGCCACCCACTCCAACCAGGGGCCCTCCTCATGGGCGCCACCCAGCCGTAGCAAAGGCAACCTGGCAGCATTGCCATTGCTAGGAGTCCCAATGGGCATCTACCCCTTGGCATATGTGGGGAGTTAACGGCACAGGCATCAGCAAAGTGGTCCATGTGTGGTCACGGGGCTACAGCCAACATGGTACATGGCGGCCCCACCACAACGGACTGCCTACCATGCTGGATATGAGCTGCTAAGAAGTTCATGGTCTTCATCAACGTAGAAAGTGACACTACATAGTGCATCGTGGAAAACACAACCATGAAGGTGTCCTCGTCCAAGAGAGAGAGAATGAGTAGGATTGAAATGCGATGACAAGAAAGCAGGCTAAACATCTCGATGCACGATGTACATGATGCACCATGTAAGGCACACTTCCCCACCCTGGCTTGTCTTTGGGAAAAATTTGAAGAATGGAGGTTAAACTCTGAAGGGGACCATCACATAAAAGCCTACTCTTACCCCTGTACCCGCAGGAGGAGGTCCCCATGGAGTGACTCTCATTCGACCAGAAGAAACTGCTATGTATTTAACTGTATATTGAGGTGGGGTACATAGTGGATGATTTCTCCATCGTGAGTTCCCGTATTACCTCTGTTGTGGCGGCAGATCCAGTGATCCAACGCATCGTGCACTTGATACAACTTGGGTGGCACAATCGTTTGCAGGGCCGAACATCAGCCCCACTTCAGAATGTGTGTGTGTTGCACCATCACCTCCCCCTGTTGCATGACATTATTCTCCTGATAGCAAAAGGATTTACTCCCCTTGCTGTGGTTCCAGTGGCTCCAAGGCAGGATGTCCTGGGCTTATTACATCAGAGTCTATGAGGACCTCTCACATGAAACTGTTGGAATGGTGCCATGTAGTTTCGTCAGACATCAACAGGGACGTGGAACACCTTGCTGCCCTCAGAAGGCAGTGCTGCACACAGCTTTTTGCAGTGGCTGGCCCTGACACATCCTTGGTGGAGAGTCCACATTGATTTTGCTGTTTTCTTTTTAGGGACTTTCTGGTTATTAGCAATTGATGCTTTTTGTCATTGACCTTATATTGTTTGTTGTTTACCTGTGACAGCAAGACATGACTGGCAAGGACTTCTTGTAGGTAACCTCCATGGAAGTTTGCCTTGCACCCTGGTTTTGGAGAATGGTCATCAGTTTGTGGTGCTATCTTTCAAGGATTTTAGTACCCACAATGGTATTCACCGAGTCACAATGTCTCCCTTCTACCAGCAGTATGATGGTGAGGTGGAATGCCTTGGCCAAAAGTTTAAGATGTAGATTCTCTAGTATGCAGAAGATTTCCTGGCTGAGGAATTTATGCTCTTACAGAATGACATCAATTGGGGACAAAAATTCCACCAAACTCCTGCATGACTGTCAGCTGTGGATGCTGCTCAATCTCTTGTTGTCAGGCAGAGACTCCCAGAAGCAATGGTTTTGATGACTTTCCCACCTGGCACATCAGTCTGAGCCAGGACATTTGGACAGCACCCTCATTAAATTCCCGCCATCATCAACACTCGGTGCAGTCCTCATACCTTTAGGGTTCATAACAATGACTCGTGGCATGCCACCATTACCAGTTGCAGCTCAGGATGGGTAAAGGGGCTCCTCTTTGGGCAGTGGACATGACACCTTGTTCTTCATTGGCCCTAGTTATTTTGGGGTCAAGCAGGTATGAACATGCATGCCTACCCCAGCGGTCGGGGTTTCATCAGCACTGTCTGTGGGTTTGCTTCCTGCAGCCGGTACTGCTGTCTCCCACTGTGCTGAGAAGGCACCGCCGTACATGGTGACAGAAGCCAGGTCTCCATCACATTTCTCTTAGGGACCACGGAAATAAGGTGTGAGAAATTAGGACTCATTTGGAGCCTTATTAACAACTGCTTTCCCCTTGACGTATTTGCGAGTGGATCAGGGAAGGAAATGAGTAGTTGTGGTATGTGTACTACCCTGTGTCAAACACCAAACGGTGGCTTATAGAGTATGGATGAAGATGCAGATTCACATCGACAAGGCTGCACATAAGGGAGAGACTAAATTATTTACAAGAATTAAGTGCAAAACTTACTGAAAAAGTTGAACCACATGTGTGTGTTTCATACTTAATTTGTAAATTACTGACAATGACAACTCATTCCCGTGTGTGTGTGTGAGAGAGAGAGAGAGAGAGAGAGAGAGAGAGAGAGAGAGAGAGAGAGAGAGAGAGACCACCCTCATATGTGCACAACATTGGATAGTAGGGGGAGAATGCTGAAGATTAGATGGATAGATGATGTAACTAATGAGGAGGTATTGAATAGGATTGGAGAGAAGTGGAGTTCGTGGCACAACTTGAATAGAAGAAGGGATCAGTTGGTAGGACATGTTCCGAGGCATCAAGGGATCACCAACTTAGTAGTGGAGGGCAGAATGGAGGATAAAAATCGTAGAGGGAGACCAAGAGATGAATACACTGAACAGATTCAGAAGGATGTGGTGGTGTGTTGGGGCTTATGGGCGCTCAACATCGAGGTCATCAGCGCCCTGACACACATTAAAAGGAACGAACGTGGACAGACCTAAGTAAACTAAAGCACACACTCAAAGAAAGCAGGGAAAGAAGGAAAATGCTACATAAGAAAGTAAAAGCTAAGGAAACGGAAAACATAACAACAACAATGTCACAGGAAAGTGTTATCGGCTGGCCACATACATAAAATATGGGTGAGCTTGTCACACAGTGAGCAAATTAAAATCCTCTCCCTAAAATCTTTGTAAAAACATTGGACATGCCACAGAACTTTAAAACTTTAGCCACATTCGTCCGAGTGTTGCCTAAAAGAGATGGCAGGTCCGCTGGCAGGTCAGCTGCGGCCCGCTGGTCAGAAAATAAAACGCGATCCAATAAAACTTGGCGCACAGTGACCTGGACGCCGCAAGCACCACACGTTGGAGGGTCCTCTCGCTGGAGCAGGTAGCCATGCGTCATAGGGCTGTGGCCTATTCGAAGCCGAGTGAGGAGAACCTCGTCCCGTCGATGGGGCTGAAAGGAAGTACACCACACACGCGTTGTGGGCTTGACTATACGGAGCTTATTGTCAGTCACTTCCAGCCACTCGTCCTCCCACCGATGCATAACCCGTGAGCTCAACAGCGAGGTGAGTGTGTGCAAGGGGATAGCACACTGAGATACTTGTGGGGCGAGACACGCCTCCTTGGCTGCGAGATCTGCCCTTTCATTCCCAGAAATGCCGACATGCCCCGGAACCCAGCAGAAAGCTACAACCTTCCCCAGTCACTGTAGTCGGAGTAGAGCATCCTGGATGGTCTGGAGAGTTTTGTCTGCCTGATACAAATGTAGCAATAAGTGAAGGGCACTAAGTGAGTCGGAACAGACAAGAAATTTAGGAGAGGAAGAATGTCTCATGTGCTCCAGTGCCCACAAGATCACAGACAATTCTGCATCAATGACAGCGAAAGTCTGAGGCAGGCGGACCTTGAAGACACGATCTGGAGAAACAACTGAGCAACCAACAGAATCCCCTTGTTTCGACCCATCCGTAAAAACAGCTACATAGTCGCAGGAGTGCAATATCTCTTGTACTGCAATAACCAGGGTGGCAGGCGGTTAAAACCCTGGATTTGGGGTTGTACAGACTCCACACCGTGGGACTCTAGTACACGTTGCACACGGATCCCAAACGGCAACGTAGCCCAGGAACGGCGGGAAAAAAGGCGGTCCAGAGGTGGATGGGCAACAAGATGGTGAGCAGGCGAGCTGGGAGCTGCAAGAAACTTAGAAGCCTGGCGCACCAGCAGGAGCTGCCGCCGGATGGTAAGTGGCGGTTCCCCAGCCTCAGCACAGAGGCTGGGTATGGGACTGGTCCGATAAGCACCCGTGGCCAGTCAAACCCCAGCATGGTGAACAGCGTCAAGGATCTGCAAATAAGAAGGCCTCACTGACCCATATACTATGCACCCATAGTCCAACCGTGAACGCACGAAAGCTCGGTAAAACTGACGGAGATGCGCCCTGTCCGCTCCCCAAGACCTGTGGCTGAGGCACTTGAGGATGTTGAGTGCCATCAGGGTTCTGGCTTTCAAGTCACGTAGGTGTGGCAGCCATGACAACCTGGAGTCGAAAATTAGGCCCAGAAACCGCACTGTGTCTCTAAAATGTAGGACAGTATCCCCCATATGCAAGGCAGGCAAAGTAAAAACAACGAGCACGATTAAAATGAACACAAACACACTTATCGGCAGAGAACCGAAAACCCGTCTTTGCAGCCCACTCCTCTAACCGCCGCACTGTTAGCTGCAACTGACGGCTCACGGTTGTAACATTGGAGGAGGAACAGAAAACAGCAAAGTCGTCCACAAATAAGGAGCACTGTACTGGACTCCTCACTGTAAACGTTATACTGTTGATGGCTATGGCAAAGAGGGTAACGCTTAAAACGCTGCCCTGGGGGACACCGTTCTCTTGCTCAAAGCGATCAGACTGTGTGTTACCAACACGGGTCCGAAAAAACCGATCAGACAGGAAAGATCGAATGAATATCGGGAGGCAGCCACGAAAGCCCCATTGATGCAGTTGTGCAAGAATACAGTATCTCCAAGTAGTATCATATGCCTTACTGATATCAAAGAAGATACCAATACAGTGATTCTGATGGACAAAAGCCTGCTGAATAGCCGTCTCTAGGAAAGTCAGGTTGTCGACCGTGGACTGAAATTTTCGGAATCCACACTGAAAAGCGGCTAAGGAGCTGTCTGGTCTCTAACAGCCAGACCAGACGCCAGTTAACATTCGTTCCAGGGTCTTTCCGACACAGCTTGTCAAGGGATACTACGATAACTACTGGGACATGTGTGGTCCTTTCCTGGTTTGAGGAGAGGGATGAGGATTGCCTCCCGCCACGAGGTGGGGAACACTCCTGTCTGCCATATGAGATTAAAACATTCGAGGAGGATTTCCTTCGACACCGCTGGCAGATATCGAAGCATGGAGTACCGGACGCGGTCGTAACCCGGTGCAGTGTCAGATGTCTCACTAAGAGCTGATTCAAGTTCCCACATGGAGAAAGGGGAGTTGTGCGCCTCAGAACTGTTCGACCGAAAGTCCAAGTTCGCTCTTTCGACAGTCGCCCGGTAGCGACGAAACGCTGGATCCTGATTTGCAGTGGCAGTAATTTGTGCAAAATGCTCTGCCAGCATCAGAGCAATGGCTCTGAGTGTCGTTTCGAGGCATTCCTGGTGCAGGACAGCAGCTATCGGTAAACGGCTATGTTTACCGGAAATCCTCCGGATGGCTTCCCATACTTTTGTGGAACAAGTGGAACGGTTGATGGAGTCCAGGAACGCCTGCCATGGCCTTTTCTTGCTCTCTAATGACACGGCGTGCCCTGGCTCTCGCGATTCGAAAGGCGGTAAGACTGACCGCTGTTGGACAGCATTTAAATCGGCGAAGAGCCGCACGCCTGTCCCGGATGGCTGAACGACACTCTTCTGTCCACCAACGCACAAGACGCCGCTTAAGAGTGCCAGAAGACTGTGGTATGGACAGGTCAGCAGCATGATGGATCACAAGTGTGATGTGATCCACCCATTCTTGGATGCTATTGTGGCGGTCAAAGACAGCCAACCGAGTGAACAGTGGCCAATTAGCCCTGCCAATTATCCACGATGGTGGCTGCTGCTCCAGCAATACACCATCCAGGAGATGAATGCGGATAGGGAAGTGACCGCTGGAATGAAGGTCGTCAATGACCTCCCAGTGAACAGAGTCAGTGAGGGTTGAAGAGCAGAAAGATAGGTCAATGGCTGAGAATGACCCTGTAGCAGGAGAGAAATGAGTCGGAGTGCCTGTGTTGAGGATGCACAACACTTGAGAAGTTAGGAGGCTCTCCAAAATTTGACCTCGAGCGCAAAGAGAAGTAGAGCCCCACAGGACATTATGGGCATTGAAGTCTCCCAGGAGGAGAAATGGGCGGGGGAGATGGTCGATAAGATCTGTGAGAGCGTCTAAGGTCATTGCATCCAGAGGGGGTAAATAAAGGGAGCAAACGGTAAGCCTCCGAGGTGAATAAATTTCAACTGCAACTGCTTGCAGGTCAGTATCCAGGGGCAGAGCAGAGGAGTGGTGGTCATTATTGACAAACACAGCGACTCCGCCTTTGGCCCTTTCTCCAGTCAGGTCATCTTTGCGATATGACATATAGCCCCTTAGTACAGGAGCATCAGATGGTTTTAAATGTGTTTCCTGTAAACACAAGCACAGGGGGCGTTGCCATGCTAGGAGGTGCAGTTCCTCCACATGTGCCCGGAATCCATTCATGTTCCACTGTATAATGAGAGCCATCTATCAGGGTGGGAGTACCTTCATTCTCACTTTCTGTCGGGAAGGAGAGCCCACAACAGACGGATGCTCAGTTTTGGGGCGAGATGAGTGCCCCAGTCTGACATCAATCTCCATCGCCTCTGAAGAGGAGTCGAGAGAGACGTCAGAGAGAATGACATCCACATCAGCAGACTGTAGAATGTCGGTCTCCTTTAGCGGGCGAGTCTTCACCTCTGTCTTTGGCTTCGATTTTCTGGCTTGAGGCGGCATTGGTGCCAAAACCTCAGAAGCAGTAGGGGGTGTAGCAGCGCTGGGCAATGCACAAGACTGGACCTGGAAAGTAGCTTTAAGCCTAACTGATGGAGACTTACCGTGCTGTTACTATTTACAACGCACATGTATATGGACTGCTGGTGTATTTAAGAGGATCCAGAAGGCTTCTTGTGGATGATACTGTTGTTCATGGGTAAGTAATAACAGCAAATTATTGCAAAATGGAGCTGACCTTCAACATAAAGATACGTCAAATATTTCATATGAATATGCTGGTAGGCACATTGTTGTTCGAGTCCATGATTGGTGATAAATCAATGGAAACAGTAAGAGCAGTATATTTCTTAATGGGTTCATTTTGCAAGTGGCAGAGCATGAGAAATTCTTTCTCAGCTTTAACTGCAGGCCATTGCCTGGCTGCAGGCATCACAGAAAGGTTTACTGTTAAAAATTCACGAAATTGTGAAAGTATTACTACATTCTTGGTGTCTCACGAAGTAACAATTACAGGAAAAGCAGATAAATTAAAGACTATACTGAGGTTTCAGGTTATTGATCTTCCCACGCTTCATTAGCAAATGGAATGGGAAAGCAAGGAATGATATTAGTTCCTAAATTATCCACAACCACATGCTGAAGTGGCTTGTAGAGTGCAGTTGCAGATGTTGAGTGTGGCTGTGCTTGTCCCAATCTTCTTTATATACCTCACATTATTTGAATCAGACTCCATAGTAAAGGCAAGTACTCTGAAATATGACTTCAGGACTGTCTCACACAGAGTGAGGAGCTTTTATGACACCAATGAATTATCATACCACAGATCTTTGTGTAACATGTTACTGAGAAATTTGCACCACCTTCTATAATACCGAAGTGAAAACTAACAATTTCATCAGTAATCCATGGGACACAAATGCTTCATCAAATTGGACCATTTCCATACTTACACTTACCAACATGTAAAAAATGCATTACAGACATAGATACAAATCTATACACACCTAACAGAATATGTAGGATAGTTCTGAGATGGACCTTGACGAATACACAACAGCACTGGAGAGAGAGAGAGAGAGAGAGAGAGAGAGAGAGAGAGAGAGAGAGAGAGAGAGAGAGAGAGAGAGAGCTGATCACCTAACTAGTCCATAAGGAAGTTTCATTAAAGAATAAAACTGTTGCAGAGTAAAATATATATATAACAGCATTTTTCCACGTTGTATATTAGTACTGACTGAATTTCTCCAAGCAGTTCAAAGCTACATTCAACCCATGATTTACAAAATATGTTGACTGGTTCTTTGTTTTACCAATGAATGTGCCCACTAGTTAGAATATGGAAGATTAAACTCAAATGTCCCATCAGAGAACACTGCCGGTTGGGAAACTGGAGTATTACACAATATTAAGATTTCCAATTTTTCTCTATTTGTAGAGATATGCAATTGTACAGGAAAAATTAGCATGCTGGCTCAAAATTTCATTGAAGTACCCACTTTCCAGTTCACTAATTCTTTCTACCAGAATATGAATTAAAAACAAATTAAAAAAAAAAACATTTGCCATGATTTTAACTTTTATTGTTATGGAATACAATCTACTCAAACATGGATAGAACTATCTCCAACAAAACAATATGTCTCATATGCAAGAAGTTAGCAACTACCTGAATGATCCATTTCAAACTTACTGCAGTATAATCTATACAGTGGTGATACAACTGTGTGTGCATACTGACAACGACATTGACACTGCATAAACAAATTCACTTCACACAGTAGCTCCAAAATGTTACTCACCTTTCTGAACGACTTCACCATAATCTCATTATCTTCAGACAGGTCCTCAAACTTTTTAGACGTCCCTTCTGCCAGTTTGATTTTTATGGCCTGTCAACAGAAATTACTATTAATCTAATAAAAAGTAGCAGGCGGACACTTCAATGATTTTATGAACATTGTGGCGAACATCTTCAACATCTGGAAACCCAATCAGTTCTTATTTTGAATCATAAAAGAATAAAATTAAAGTTCCTTTTGATTAGTAATAACATACTATTATTCTGTTAATGACCAAACACAGAATTAAATAATAGGAAGTCCAGGTTGGAGATCAACACTATCATGAAAAGGATAGATTGTTACTTACCATAAGGAAGGCAAGTTGAGTTGCAGACAGATAAAATGAAAAGCTTGTTATGCATTGAGCTCTCAGCCAAGAGTAAGTAAAACATAACTTGACAAAAAATTTAAGGACTTCTGTATTTCTCCCCCGTGTGACCAAAAACCTTAACTACTAACAGCATCTTTTGTAATGAACTGTTTTTAGGTGGAGAAAGCAAGCCAAATGGTGTTTCGTTAAGACCACTGCTACTATTTTATATCAATAAAACAAAACACATCTGGTGACAAGCATTTCCTTGGAGTCACAAGGCAGATTTAAAATTTCTTCACTGATTTTGGGAACAGCCTCAGAAAAAAAACAAGCCTCTTGAAAGAAGTGTACAAAACGGGGAAAAGTTGTGTAAACCAACACTATGGTTGGTTTTACTATGTTCGTTACTGTGTTACGTCTATTATATTCCAGGTACTGTGTCATTTTCTTTCGAGAAATATGAGTACATAGCGTACAAACCACCAGTGACTGCCACAATTTTCTTCTTCTCATGAACCATACTTCGTAACATATAAACTACTTTCAAAGTTCCAAAATATACTATGTCTATACAAAATTGGACACTGTACAATGTACTTGCAGTGACACAGTCGTTATTCCTGAAATCCAATTCCCATGGCCTCTGGCCTGCCGAGGAGCACCTTGGTCCTGGTTTAAGAGCATGTTAATTTCTCCTTCTGGTCTTCTTGGAAAATTCAGGGGAATGTAACAATATTATGAGCAGGAAAGTTGCTACTCGTCATATAGCAGACACACTGAGTTGCATATAGGCACAACAAAGAGACTTTCACAATTAAAGCTTTCAGCCATTGGCATTCGTCAACAATAGACACACACACACACACACACACACACACACACACACACACACACACACACACACACACGCAAACGCAAACGCAACTTTCACGAACGACTGCAGTCTCAGGCAACTGAAACCACTGTCTCAGACTGCAGTCGTGTGTGTGTGTGTGTGTGTGTGTGTGTGTGTGTGTGTGTGTGTGTGTGTGCTGTTGACGATGGCCAATGGCCAAAAGCTTTAATTGTGAAAGTCTTTTTGTTGTGCTCATCTGCGACTCAGCACCTCTGCTACATGGCGAGTGTCAGGTGACAACGTGCATGGTTTGGAAGGTGATCAAGTGGGTAGGCCGCACAAATGGGAGGAGAGGGATAAACATTTATCCTTTTCAATATTTTTGTGCAGAAAGTAAAATGTCAGATTCACAATCACAATTCAGCATTGTGCTCACAAAGTAACTCCTAGATAATGCGAGCTGTATGAACAAGGGCCATGTCATGTTGGAACACAGCAGCATCACTTGGGAACAAACACTGTACTATGTGATGGACCATGTCATCCAAAATGATTGCATAATTCTTGAGAATAATGCAGCCTTGCAGAATACCTATGGGGACCATGGAATACCACGATACAGCAGCACAAACCCCTCTTAAACATCTCACTCTTGCGACAAACTCTGCCAATAGTTGAGAACAGTGTGAAGTAATGTAATTCTTCAGGCTTTTCCAGCAAGGCACTGTCATGAAAAATCTGGATTAAGCTGGTTACTTGCAATTTCATGCATAATATTTGAACTTCATGATTTGCATCTTCTTCAGGTGCTGGCTGATACTGATCCCAGTATGGAACGAATTTGGGTATTTATGCCTTTGTTGTGATAGGTACTCTGCAGTCTATGCCATGTCAGATAGTCTGTCCACAGTATGCACTGACCAATAGCATTGACTGTAGTGTTTTTACAGCTGCGACTGTTCTAAATACTGTGCACATACTTTGTGGTTATTACCCAATGTCAATCTTGCTGTATGGAGTTCTGAATGACATTCAAGTTGTGCTAGGTATTTTATCTTCTGTCAGTTATCATTTAAGACCTCCTGTGATCTTGGACGCTGTATTACCATGGCATGCAGTGTTGGGTATTTCGTCTGAGGTCCATGCTCACTAGGAGTAGCTGTAATGCTATTTTTAGGCTGTTTATGACTCTGTAGAATGTTCTCAGGTACTGGGTCTGTTGGGTAAGGTATTATTTCACATGTGCCCTTTGTTACTTCAGACAATGGACCCAGTAGGTGAGGACATTCTGCTGAGTCTGAAGCAGCTATTTGAACACCAGCTGCCTGAAAATAACACTGCAGCCCATCCTGATGTACATGTACCTCAGACGGAATGCCTGACATGGCATGCCAGAATAACAGGACGTCTTAGATAAAAAAAAAAATATAAAAAACACCCAAACATGCCTTGAAGGCCCAACGATACCGATCAGTTGCCGTGTCATCCTCAGCCCTTAGGCATCACCAACTATGGATATGGAGGGATAGTAGTCAGCACACCACTCTCCTGGCCGTTTGACCCATCCAAGTACTAGCCAAGCATGACAGTGCTTCACTTCAGTGATCTAATGGGAACCAGTGTTACCCCTACTGCAGAAAGGCCGTTGGTGTCCTAGATGGCAGGAGTACTTAAATGATAAAATCTGAAGATAAAATGTCTACCACGACTTTGGCATCATTCAAAACTTCATACAGCAAGATTGGCAATTGATAATAACCACAAAGTATGCACACAGCATTCAGAACAGCTGCAGCTAATCAAAACACTACAGTCACTGCTATTGATTGGTGCCTATCACGGACAGAGCACCTGATGTGGTGCAGACTGTAGATGAAGCACCTAGCACAACATAGGCATTAATACCATGCTTGTTCCACGCTATTCAATGTGACTGTGTGAAACCAGATTCACCTGATCAAATTAGTTTCTTCCATTGCTCCATAATCATGGGTTTATAGCTTCAACACCATACTTTCCTGTTACGAGCATTAGCATCAGCGTTGAGTGGTTTTGGAATTCCAGGTCGCCCTGCGATTCCCTGTTATGGACCTCCCTCCATGTTGCTTTGTTACTGAAAGGGTCCACGACTGTAACACTCAGTTTTCCAGAACTTTTGCAGCTGTCATTCATTTATTATTCGTCACAATCCTCTTCAATGATTGTTTATCACAATCGTTCAACACACACTTTCATCCATATTGTGACTTAAGGAGGAGAATGATATTCCACTTTCTCTGAACGTGGTATAGATCTAAGAGCACTGAACACCTCAGCTACCCTGGTTACGGAAGCACCCACCAAATGAGTTCCAACAGTTTCCCAACATTTGAACTCTCAAAGCTCCAGTATAATGCACTCACAACTACACAAAACACTGTTCTGACACATGCAACATATTGTTGACACTGCACAGGTGCCATTCATGGTCAGATAAACAGTGCAACCTCCAATCTTGGCTAGCATCTGCATTTGTGTTCAAGACTGCATTTCTCACAATGTTTCTGCATTTTTCTCCAACCCCCTATATGTTATCAGAAATGGAAAGATTGGCAGAAGGTGCTACAAACCAAACTTCGGCACCCAACTATCATCATATTGTAAGATATATGAAGGAAGTAATATTGAAAGCATGGGACAGTTCATTTGCAATGGAATTTGAAACTGAATAACTTATTTCATTAAATTCTGACAACAACTATAATGACCATACTGATTAGACGTGCAGCAATTAAGTGGCATAGTGTGTTACGAAAAATTCAGTTGTGTTCACCCCATACATTTTTCTCCATTTACTTAAATAATTTGTTACTTTGAAACTCTTATGTGACTGACTGCTCTATTTAATGAGCCTGTTATTCACCAGTAACATGTGATTAAGGCTGACACTTCGCCAACCCTCTTGCAGCAGCAGCCCCCACCACTGACATACCCACTACCTACAATAGGGTGTATACATGGACAAGTGAAAAAAAAAAAAAAATTCCCGGATTTTTCCTGGATCTCCCGGTTAAAAATACACTTTCTCCTGGGTGAAAATACACTTTTTCTGTGTTAAGTGACAGTAATCTTTCCCTCAGAACTGTCAATGATTTGAATGGTTATGGTTTTATACAGCGGCTTATAATTTCCCTGCACTTTAGAAAACGCAACACAGGGGAAAATACATGCTTTGCAATGTTATTTGATGTGCAGCAACATGTACAATGCATATTTTCATATTACTGAAGTATAAATTAGCATTTTGCCAATCACCGCTTGTTCTTTCCGAAGCTCTGAAATCTAGATTGCGATGTGCTTTTATAAGCCAGTCGTAGCTCATGTTACGTGATCTCGCCAGCCGGTAACAGCGGATATTCAGAGCATAGGACATGTGATATAGTCAGTCAACAGCATCATCACTGTTAAGTAGCACAAACACACAAACAGGAAAAGTTAATGGTTCAAATTAATATACATAGTATTGCTACAAGAAAAGCGAAGCTTTCACATATGGTGGTGATCTTTTTTGTGCGTGTTACACTTAAAGATACATCACACAAATGTGCCAGTAAAATGTTTAATACCGAAATAAATCTCTGATCTATTGGGCTTGAAATTGTTCTGAATGGCTTGTCATCGAAGAGTTGACTTTTAAATGAGAATCAAACGCTCTGTGACTTAAGAAATTCATCATATATTCTCACACATAGTTCATCTTACATAAAAGGAAATTTAGTTCGAAAATAACACTTTTCAAACCACAATTCGCAATATTTTCCTGCGAGCTGTTAAAAATAGATTTCTTACAGTAATTGGCAGAGAGCACGATATTAGAGGCATCACCATGCTTGCGCAGCTATGATGACATAAGAAGCCCAATGTTCCTATGTGTAAAACATTAAAAGATCTCAAATTATGTCATAAAAGAAACAAGACA
Organism: Schistocerca gregaria; assembly: GCF_023897955.1. Classification (NCBI taxonomy): domain Eukaryota; kingdom Metazoa; phylum Arthropoda; class Insecta; order Orthoptera; family Acrididae; genus Schistocerca; species Schistocerca gregaria. The sequence continues at coordinate 161,250,954 of NC_064923.1, read as the reverse complement.
TCAGAGGATACTCCGATAGAGTCAGAATTTGATGAACCATACTAAAATGAATAATTCTCCTTAAAGTGCAGATTTGTATATCCAGATTCCAAACTAAGTAGACCATGACCTGATACTAAGTTTCTCAGTGTGGTTTTCGGGATGTAAATTTTCTTGGAGTACCAGTATTGTATTATCTCATGTTTGGTTCTTTATTATGGCATAATGCCATACATGGAAGATGAAGATTTGCACTTGAAATGCAGCGAACAGTTGAAACTAGCCAATAGTGTGGAATTAAATACATCATTTCAAATAAATTGATATAAATGAAAGTCTAATTTCTTTAGCAAAGTGACAAAAATAACTTCATTGTTCTTCAAGGCGATTAATGCTAGACTGTCAGAAAAGTCGAAATAGAGTAAAACCTGAAACTAACAACATATTTTAGCCCTCCATAATTATGTGAATATATTTTAATTCACTTGATAGCTCCTAGCCACAGAAATCATTTTTTCATTTGACGTGAGAGCAGTAAAGAAAGAGGAAAGAGCAACATCACTAAATGTAAACACGGATTACGTGGAGACTACCCCCTACCGTCCCCACTCCCCACTATAACTCTGAAAGCTCTGCACAAGAGCCCCAGATCTAGGGTATTTCAAAGCGGGGCAATACTATATGGTGGCGTCCCCCTCTCCGCCTGCCTCCCTAGAGCATTTGAGATAGGATGTCAAAAATTAAAATAAAAGACTCTTCAAAAATATATTCATTTTGTAGCACACACCTTTCTGAAGAGTCCGATGCATAAAACATATAACTTCGAGGAAATGTAAGAAATGTTATTTGGTCTGAAGTGCACCAAACTGCAGTGCCACGCCTCTTCACACAGCGTTCTTCTACCGCACGTCACTGTATTTCACACTGTGGAACTCAAATGTGTATATTTTGTAATGGATGCCATCAAACTACATTCAAGTTAGCGGAAATTACAATGTCCTGTGGTGCCTCTCCTGCTCCCAGTTGGCCAGTTTGACATCCTGCCCCTCTTTTTTCAAAAAATACCAACACCTCGCAGTTAATACTGGATGGGGTTATTTGTAACAGGAAGAACAAGGACTCTTCAGAATACATGGACTGTATATCGCCTATTAGCTAATAATTTGCTGTTCTGCGTGGCATAAAATTAAATATAGGATAAATAAAGCCAGTATAGACAAGAGACAAGCAAAACAGTACACATTTATTCAGTCCTTAGTTCCTACCATTTTTTTCTGTCTAATCTTGCTACCGCTTTACATGGCGTGCTTTCCTTTCTGCGAAAGGATCTATTACCTCATCAAAACTCGTCAAACATTTTGCTACATGAAAAAGCTGTTAATACAAATAGTACCCAAGATTGGTGTGGTTTCTCAATCTGATTACATCCATTTTGTCACTGTCTACTAGATAAAAGAAAATAGGCCTTTCTAATATTGCAGCAATTGTAATACACAACAAATAAGTGAGACTGTTTTGGTAATGATAGTCACTATTTATAATATGGCAGAATATAAGTCACGAAGTACCAATATGAAATGCCTATTTAGCCTACTACAAGCAAAAAGGTTTATGTTAGAAATAGTTTTACACTTCATTCATATGCTCCAGTTTCGCAAGCATGAGATCGAAAAGTAGTAATATGAAATTATTGTATAAATTTGGAATCGTCATTCTTCCAAAATTTGTGTGATATCCCTGTTTCTTCTCCTTCCTCGTTCTAACAAACAATTCTGTAACTACTCCTACCACTGACAAAAATGATTTCCCAGTTAACTCTACTAACCGTGACAATCACCAATTTAGTTATCCAGCGATTATTCTCCGGTTAGGCATTATTATGTGTTTGTACAACACGTTTTCCACGCTACTCCCAAATAGAACTTAACTGGCTGCTAGCTGGAGACTGTACAACTTGCCCTTTCTAGGTAACGATCTGGCCAAAAATTTTCTGTCAAAATTTCATTTTCTTGGATACACCGAGAAGATAATTTGTAATCTTTCTTACCTGTTGTTCCTGTTAGTCATTTATTTTCCCTCTGGTAGTCTGAATCTATTGACTACACTAGTTATTATAATAACGCTGATATTCGCATACCTCATCAATCACATAAACAAACAGCAGTTGGCATTCAACCATTCGGCTTTATTCCACTCAGCAAGTATAGCCCTGCCCCCTTTTGTCTGCAGTAAAGTTTATTTCTAGATGGATTCCTCTGGCACAGACATCATATACAGTACGCAAGCATATTCAAATATCAACTTATAATTCATTCGGAAATCAACTTGGAATGTGTTCAAAAACCAATAGGGATGCATTTCAAAATCATCTAAATAATCGATAGACCAACATGCACTAGATGCTGGGCACTTTGTGAAACAAGGCTTTTTCCCCCCTCAAGAATATGAGAAACTGCCACCCGTTTCAGATACTCCGATTTGCTGATTACACAGCCAACAGCATGAGCAGGAGGTGGTTCTACTCATACCCAACTCAACTACACATGTGCATGAGCCCGCTCGTAACTGCTTAAATGTTTCTAATGTAAACAGTTCTGACGTCACACTCATTGGAGGTAATTTGTTGTTGAGGAGCACTGCACATTCTTCCTAAAGCCTTTCACATGTTTTGCTGTTAGCACACTTGTATGAGCTCTGTGTTTGTTTGTGTGGCCCACTTCCTTTGTAATTTAAGTTTTATTCTCTCGTTCACGTTTTGTTGTGCAGTATTATTCTGCAGTAGCAGGATATAGAAATAGACATTGTCAGAGTATCGGCTCTTGTTGTTGTAGCTGTTGTGGTCTTCAGTCCTGAAACTGGTTTGATGCAGCTCTCCATGCTACTCTATCCTGTGCAAGCTGCTTCATCTCCCAGTACCTACTGCAACCTACATCCTTCTGAATCTGCTTAGTGTAGTCATCTCTTGGTCTCCCTCTACGATTTTTACCCTCCACGCTGCCCTCCAATACTAAATTGGTGATCCCTTGATGCCTCAGAACATGTCCTACCAACCGATCCCTTCTTCTGGTCAAATTGTGCCACAAACTCCTCTTCTCCCCAATCCTGTTCAATACCTCCTCATTAGTTACGTGATCTATCCACCTTACCTTCAGTATTCTTCTGTAGGACCACATTTCGAAAGCTTCTATTCTCTTCTTGTTCAAACTATTTATCGTCCATGATTCACTTCCATACATGGCTACACTTCATACAAATACTTTCAGAAATGACTTCCTGACACCTAAATCTATACTCAATGTTAACAAACTTCTCTTCTTCAGAAACGCTTTCCTTGCCATTGCCAGTCTACATTTTATATCCTCTCTACTTCGACCATCATCAGTTATTTTGCTCCCCAAATAGCAAAACTCCTTTACTACTTTAAGTGTCTCATTTCCTAATCTAATTCCCTCAGCATCAACCGACTTAATTCGACTACATTGCATTATCCTCGTTTTGCTTTTGTTGATGTTCATCTTATATCCTCCTTTCAAGACACTATCCATTCCGTTCAACTGCTCTTCCAAGTCCTTTGCTGTCTCTGACAGAATTACGATGTCATCGGTGAACCTCAAAGTTTTTATTTCTTCTCCATGGACTTTATTTAATACCTATTCTGAATTTTTCTTTTGTTTCCTTCACTGCTTGCTCAATATACAGATTGAATAACATCAGGATAGACTACAGCCCTGTCTCACTCCCTTCCCAACCACTGCTTCCCTTTCATGCCCCTCGACTCTTATAACTGCCATCTGGTTTCTGTACAAATTGTAAATAGCCTTTCGCTCCCTGTATTTTACCCCTGCCACCTTCAGAATTTGAAAGACTATTCCATTCAACATTGTCAAAAGCTTTCTCTAAGTCTACAAATGCTAGAAACGTAGGTTTGCCCTTCCTTAATCTAGCTTCTAAGATAAGTCGTAGGGTCAGTATTGCCTCACATGTTCCAACATTTCTACAGAATCCAAACTGATCTTCCCCGAGGTCGGCTTCTACTAGTTTTTCCATTCGTCTGTAAAGAACTCGCGTTATTATTTTGCACCTGTGAATTATTAAACTGATATTTCGGTAATTTTCACATCTGTCAACACCTGCTTTCTTTGGGATTGGAATTATTATATTCTTCTTGAAGTCTGAGGGTATTTCGCCTGTCTCATACATCTTGCTCACCAGATGGTAGAGTTTTGTCAGGACTAGCTCTCCCAAGGCCGTCAGTAGTTCCAATGGAATGTTGTCTACTCCGGGGGCCTTGTTTCGACTCAGGTCTTTCAGTGCTCTGTCAAACTCTTCATGCAGTATCTTATCTCCCATTTCATTTTCATCTACATCCTCTTCCATTTCCATAATATTGTCCTCAAGTACATCGCCCTTGTATAGACCCTCTATATACTCCTTCCACCTTTCTGCTTTCCCTTCTTTGGTTATAACTGGGTTTCCATCTGAGCTCTTGATATTCATACAAGTGGTTCTCTTTTCTCCAAAGGTCTCTCTAGTTTTCCTGTAGGCAGTATCTATCTTACCCCTAGTGAGATAAGCCTCTACATCCTTACATTTGTCCTCCAGCCATCCCTGCTTAGCCATTTTGCAGTTCCTGTCGATGTCATTTTTGAGACTTTTGTATTCCTTTTTGCCTGCTTCATTTACTGCATTTGAATATTTTCTCCTTTCATCAATTAAATTCAATATTTCTTCTGTTACCCAAGGATTTCTACTAGCCCTCGTGTTTTTACCTACTTGATCCTCTGCTGCCTTCACTACTTCATCCCTCAAAGCTATCCATTCTTCTTCTATTGTATTTCTTTCCCCCATTCCTGTCAATTGCTCCCTTATGCTCTCCTTCCAACTCCGTACAACCTCTGGTTCGTTTAGTTTATCCAGGTCCCATCTCCTTAAATTCCTACCTTTTTGCAGTTTCTTCGGCTCTTACCAGTCAAAATTTAAAAAAAAATTAACTGACAACTAAAACAAAAAAACAGGTTTTTCCCAGTTTTCTCCCAGAGCAAAAATTCCCAGGTCTTTCCCAAATCTCCCGGCTGTCCCAGGTCATATACACCCTGTACAAAGATGCTTGCAAAAGTCAGTCAGCAGATTACTAGTTTCTTTTTTGTATACACACAACTGTAGATATGAACAAGTAGTACATTCATTGTATATGGCTCAGCAACTCCATTGCCCACCACTGCAATCTGTCAGCCACAAAGCAATTTTAATGTGAGAATATATTGAAGATTTTAGGCACCATTCTTATGACCAGTGTGCTAAGAGAATCTAGTAAAGATCATCAATTTGTCGATGTGGCCTTATAAACAGGATTTTTTTTAAATCTTGCAAGAAATCTCACTGTCTTTCTATGAAACAGAAGTATCATTTAAGAGTCTTTCCATCCTCTATACCCTACAAATGTTTATTGTCAATAACTTTGACAATAGTTAACTTTTATTTGTATGTAGTTTATCTTCTTGCATGCTCTCTCGTATTGTTCATGTCAGCATAGCACTGTTAATCACGGGTTTAAACTGGGCCTAACAAAGAAATCATACGGCAATTCATACTTCAAGAATGACAAAAGTTATCTGTTAAAATGTAGACAATGTGTGACTATTTTTCCCAGCTACATTCCCACGCACTATTGGTGTAGTGCAACAACAATTACTTTACATACCGCCACCAATTTAAACCTACTGCTTGATAAATGACGCCTGTAAGATTTTTTTGGGGTATAATCTACAACTGTATGCACCCATTTTGCTCCTGCATGTCTTCTATTGTCACCTACATATTTGCCATTAAGTCTCCATCTGTACCTTTTCTTCTCTCTGAATCTAGCAGGTTACCACCTGGTCCACCTACCAACCAGCAGCATAGTGACATGTTCTGTGCACCTCAATTTTATTTTCAGCGTGATCATAGATACATCTTCTGTTTCACTCCATTACCTAATCAATTTTTTTGATTTCTTGTTATTTCTAAAATGCACCTCCATGTTGCTCACTGAGTAACCCTCAGTTTTGAACAGCTTTTAGATTTAAATTCCATTTATATATCAATGAAGTAGTACGAAGATACCACAGAACACTAATTTACTAAGGAAAAAAGTGCTATTAATAAGAAATCAATTCTATACCTGTGCAGGCAGCTCTGATGCTTCTTTTGGTAAGCTTCTCAGTTCATCAGCATTACAAGCCTCCTCATTTCCATAATCCACATAAAACACCCTTATCTCTGGAACTACTTGAATTATTTCGGCTCGGTACCTATAGGTCACAAACAAAACAGAAGTATCACAAAATGTCAACATGTCAAATATAATAAATAATGGAAAATCCAGGATGGAATGTAACAATATTGTGGAAAAAGGCCTTAACGGCTGAAAGCTATAATTGTGAGAGCCTTTCTGTTGTGCCTGTCTGCATCTCAGCATCTCCATTATATGGTGAGTAGCAACTTACCTTCTCATAATATTGCTACAATAAATAATGGGTAGGAAGACAGTTGAGATCGACAAAAATCAACTATGGTCTCAAATGTAAGAAGCTACTCTTAAGACAAAGATGAAATGTATCATTAACTTTTGAACAAATTGGCAATCTGAACTGCGACAGAAGAAGGGTTTTATTACCCTCAATTTAAACCCATCTCCTAACCTTGCCAGAACCTCAACCTCATGATGTGCAATGAAATGTCAAACAACAATGTGTGTCATAACTAAAATCATCATCATTTTCTTCATGGCGTTTACAGGGTGTATACATGGACAAAGAAAAATTCACGGATTTTTCGGTTGAAAGTACACTTTCTCCGGGTGAAAATATATTTTCCCCCGTGATATATGAGAGTATACTTTCCCTCAGTACTGTAAAACTTATCAGTCTTTTGTAAATAAAACAGAAAGAAACTTCCACATGGGAAAAATATATTAAAAACAAAGATTCCAAGACTTACCAAGTGGGAAAGGGCCAGTAGAAAGGCACAATAAAAGAACACACAATTTCTAGCTTTCGCAACCAACGGTTGCTTCTTCAGGAAAGAGGGAAGCAACCATTGGTTGCGAAAGCTAGAAATTTTGTGTGTATGTTTGTGTGTTATTTTATTGTGCCTGTCTACCGGCGCTTTCCCGCTTGGTAAGTCTTGGAATCTTTGTTTTTAATATATTTATCAGTCTTTTGAATGTTTATAGTTTTATACACCGACGTAGAATTTTCCGGCACTTTAGAAATCGAAACTTGGGGGCCGGGTGGGGTGGGTGGAGGGGAACATGTTTTTGAAAGATCTTTCATGTGCGACAGCAACATGTACGATGCACATTTTCGTGTTACGAAGATATAAATTTGAACTCCACCAAACACCGCATGTTACTTTCCAAGGCATTGAAATCGAGATTGCAACGCGCTTTTGTCAGCATAGGACACGTGATGTAGTCAGCCAATAGCAACGTCACTCTTAAGTAACCCGAACACACAAATAAGAAATGTTGATGGTTTAAATTAATATACATAGTGTTGCTACAAGAAAAGCAGAGGTTTCACATATAATTGTAGTCTCTAAGATTAATAAGCTGCAAGAGAAGCTAAGCTTCCGCATATAATCTTGATCTTTTTTGCGCCTGTTACACTTTAAGATGTATCACACAAATGTGCCAGTAAAATTTTTAATAATGACGTTAATGTCTGATCTTCTGGGCTCAAAATTCTTCTAGATGGTTGTCCACAAAGAGTTGATTTTTAATTGTGAGTCAAAGGCTCTGTGATTTAAGAAAGTCATCGTACAATGTCACATGTAGTTCATCTTGTGTAAAAGGAAATTTACTTTGAAAGTAACGCTTTTCAAACCACCATCTGCAATGTCTTCCTGTGACCTGTTAGAAACTGATTCGTTTTAACAGTTACCAGATAGCGCCAGATAACAGGTGCCATCGCTCTTGTGCAGCTACGATGACGCAGGAAGCCTGTATGTTCGTACGTGTAAAACATTAAAAGATCTTGCACTATGTCACAAAAGAAACAAGACATCAGAGGACACTTGAAGTTCATCGGAATTTCGTAAAACACACTAAAATGCATAATTGGGCTTAAGAGCACATTCGTATGTCGAGATTCGGATGTAAATTTTCTTGAGTACCAGTACTGTATTTTCTCATGTTTCGTTCTCCATGGATTTTAATTAATACTCCAAATTTTTATTTTGTTTCCTTTACTGCTTGCTCAATATACAGATTGAATAACGTCGGAGATAGGCTACAACCGTGTCTCACTCCCTTCCAACCACTGCTTCCCTTTCATGCCCATTGACTCGTAACTGCCATCTGCTTTCTGCACAAATTGTAAATAGCCTTTCGCTCCCTGCATTTTACCCTTGCCACCTTTAGAATTTGAAAGAGAGTATTCTAGTCAACAGTGTCAAAAGCTTTCTCTAAGTCTACAAATGCTAGAAACATAGGTTTGCCTTTCCTTAATCTTTCTTCTAAGATAAGTCATAGGGTCAATACTGCCTCACATGTTCCAACATTTCTACGGAATCCAAATTTATCTTCCCCGAGGTCGGCTTCTACCAGTTTCTACATTCGTCTGTAAGGAATTCCCGTTAGTATTTTGCAGCCGTGACTTATTAAACTGATAGTTCGGTAAATTTCACATCTGTCAACACCTGCTTTCTTTACGGCTGGCATTATTATATTCTTCTTGAAGTCTGAGGGTATTTCCCCTGTCTCATAGATCTTGCTCACCAGATGGTAGAATTTTGTCAGGACTGGCTCTCCCAAGACGGTCAGTACTTCTAATGGAATGTTGTCTACTCCCTGAGCCTTGTTTCGACTTAGGTCTTTAAGTGCTCTATCGAACTCTTCACGCAGTATCAATCTCCCATTGCATCTTCATCTACCTCCTCTTCCATTTCCATAATATTGTCCTCGATAACATAGCCCCTGTATAGACCCTATACACACCTTCCACCTTTCTGCTTTCCCTTATTTGCTTAGAACTGGGTTTCCATCTGACCTCTTGATATTTATGCAAGTGGTTCTCTTTTCTCCAAAGGTCTCTTTAATTTTCCTGTAGGCAGTATCTATCTTAAACCTCGTGAGACAAGCCTCTACATCCTTACATTTGTCCTCTAGCCATCCCTGCATAGCCATTTTGCACTTCCTGTTGATCTCATTTTTGAGACGTTTGTAATCGTTTTTGCGTGCTTCACTTACTGTATTTTTGTATTTTCTCCTTTCACCAAATTCAGAATCAATTCTGTTACCCAAGGACTTCTACTAGCCCTTGTCTTTTTACCTACTTGATGCTCTGCTGCCTTCACTATTTCGTCCCTCAAAGTTACCCATTCTTATTCTACTGTATTTCTTTCCCCCATTCCTGTCAATTGTTCCCTTATGCTCTCCCTGAAACTCTGTATAACCTCTGGTTCTTTCAGTTTATCCAGGTCCCATCTCCTTAAACTCTCACTTTTTTGCAGTTTCTTCAGTTTTAATCTACAGTTCCATAACCAATAGATTGTGGTCAGAGTCCACATCTATCCCTGAAAATGCCTTACAAATTAAAATCTGGTTCCTAAATATCTGTCTTACCATTACATAATCTATCTGAAACCTTCTAGTATCACCAGGGTTCTTCCATGTATATAACCTCCTTTTACGATTCTTGAACCAAGTGTTAGCTATGAGTAAGTTATGCTCTGTGCAAAGTTCTACCAGGCGGCTTCCTCTTTCATTTCTTAGCCCCAATCCATATTCACCTACTACGTTTCCTTCTCTTCCTTTTCCTACTGTCAAATTCCAGTCACCCATGACTATTAAACTTTCATCTCCCTTCACTACCTGAATAATTTCTTTTATCTCATCATACATTTCATTGATTTCTTTATCATCCGCAGAGCTAGTTGGCATGTAAATTTGTACTACTGCAGTAGGTGTGGGCTTCGTGTATCTTGGACACAATAATGCGTTCACTATGCTGTTTGTAGTACCTTACCTGCACTCCTATTTTTTTATTCATTATTAAACCTACTCCTGCATTACCCCTATTTGATTTTGTATTTATAACCCTGTATTCACCTGACCAAAAGTCTTGTTCCTCCTGCCACCAAACTTCACTAATTCCCACTATATCTAACTTTAACCAACCCATTTCCATTTTCAAATTTTCTAACCTACCTGCCCAATTATGGAATCGGGCATTCCACCCTCCGATCCGTAGAACGCCAGTTTTCTTTCTCCTGATAACGACGTCCTCTTGAGTAGTCACCGCCCGGAGATCCGAATGGGGGACTATTTTACCTCAGGAATATTTTACCCAAGAGGTCGCCATCATCATTTAAAAATACAGTAAAGCTGCATGCCCTCGCGAAAAATGACGGCTGTAGTTTCCCCTTGCTTTCGGCCGTTCGCAGTACCGCAACAGCAAGGCCATTTGGTAAGTGTTACAGGGCCAGATCAGTCAATCATCCAGTCTGTTGCCCCTGCAACTACTGAAAAGGCTGCTGACCCCTCTTCTGGAACCACACGTTTGTCTGGCCTTTCAACAGATACCCCTCCATTGTGGTTGCATCTACGGTACAGCTGTCTGTATCGTTGAGGCACGCAAGCCTCCCCACCAACGGCAAGGTCTATGGCTCATCGTCGGTGTTCCTGGGTACACCTTACAATTACATCATGGTCAGGCAGAGATTCCAAAATCAGATATTTAATTGTTCCTGGGTACACCTTACAATTAAATATCTGATTTCGTAATCTGTCCCTGACCATGATGTAATCTAACTGAAATCTTCCCCTATCTCCCAGCCTTCTCCAAGTATACCACCGTATCTTGCGATTCTTGAACAGAGTATTTCAGTTACTTGTCAAAATTTACTGAAGAACTCAATCCTTTTGCTATAATTCCATGTACCAAGCTCATATTCTCCTGTAGCCCTTTCTTCTACTCCTTCCCCTACAACCACCTTCCAGTCCACCGTGACTATTGGATTTTTATCTCCCTTTGCGTACTGAATTACCCATTCCACATATTCAGGTATTTGATCTCTCAATCTTCCGTTGCGACGTAGGTATGTATAACTGAACTAAAGTTGTCAGTGTTTGCTGTTGATTCAGATGAGAACCGCCCTGTCACTGACCTGTTCACAGCAACACACACTGTACTCTACCTTCCTACTCATAGTGAATGCTAATCCTGTTATAATGTTTTCTGCTGCCATTGATATTACTCGTCCGAACAGAAATCCTTGTTTTCTTTCTATTTCACTTATATCAGATTGAGGCTCTGCATTTCCCTTTACAGATTTTCTAGCTTCCCTGCCACGTTCAAGCTTCTGACATTCCACACCCTGATTCGTAGAACGTTATCCTTCCGTTGGTGATTTTATCTTTTTCTCATTGTGATCTCCTTCTTGGCAGTCCCCTCCCAGAGATCTGAATGAGGGACTGTTCAGAAATCTTTTGCCAATGGCCGAGGTCATCATGAGAGACTTTCGATTATAGGCCACGCGTCTTGGGGAAACACATTGTTTGTCTTTAATGTAGTGGTTTAGATTGCCTTCTGCATCGCATTCCATTAATCATTGCTGATTCTTTCACTTTTAGGGTCCCAGAGTAAGAGAATCCCCTGACCCTCTGTCTGTTCCTCTGCCCTCTTTGACATGGCCATTGGCTAAATAAAGGATGACTTCTTATGCCGGAAGTCTTGTCTGCCACTGCTAATCATTTCTATACAAAATTTAAGTGGTGGCAGAGTTCGAACCTTCGATCAAGACGCTAACCCTAGACCTAAACTTCTTGATGATTGAATATTTTTATTACAACTGGACACAGAATGTTGGCTTCTCTACTGGACATCGATTGAAATAAGTTATGAGTAACTCCAGGTTCAAACCCCGATCTAGTAAAAATTTTCGAATGTCATTGCAGAAAATAGATCTATTGCAATTGAGCTGGATTTCAAGAATGAATGGCATGAAACTAGTTGGTTCATAAATAAATATTTATGATACAGCTGAAATGGTCTTTTTCATCATGATACAATTCTTCATCTGTGGATGACCACAATACAAAACTTTTTGTGACTAAGTGCAATGCAGGAAAAAAAAAATTATCACCTTTTGCTGGGTAATATATCAGTCAAATGATGTATCGAGCACCGAATCCATATCTGATGTCAGTTTCTCTCTATCAGAAACAATTTTGTCACAAGGTGACTATGTCATTAACTTCAAGATTGGCAAAATCATGGAATTGGAACATTGTTTATGTTAATTTCAGCAGATATTTTATTGAATTATAAACATGGAAACATCAGATAGGAAGTGCACAGCTATTGGCTTATGTTTTCTTTCTGTCTTCTTCTGAAAACCTAATATTTACCTTTTTCTCCTATGAGCGTCTTACAGAAGTGATCAACCGTAGTCTCCCACCATCAACCCTGCAACAACCCTGATCTTGTATTTTCGATGACTTTCTTGTCTTGATGGAAGCATTAACCTGGTTCTTCACAGGTATCACACATATTCTCAGACAAGGAAATCTAATTATAGTTCAGAGTGACTCCTGAGGTTCATTAAACAGCCTGACTTCATGAACTTTCCCACTGTTTCATTACAATCGGAACATACTAGGTGCACCTTTTACTGTCTAAGAGTATACCAAAAACATCTTTTAATGATATCCAAGACTATCTCAGTCAATTTAATTGGAATTTTTTCTAATTTCAGATTCAATGAACAAGCATCTTAGCTTCTGATAGATGATGAAACTTTTTGGAGAAATACTTTAAACAGTATCCATGTATGGCTAAAATTTTCACGAACAGTTTCATTTCACTGAACTTAATGTCTAGAGGTTGTAACAAGTTTTCCTCTCCACAGATACACATGGCTCTTTGCTCAAAAAGAAGAACCAATGAGTTTATCATAGTGCTTATGTTGTTATGTAACACCTGAAACAACCAACACTGAAAATTTTACACTAAAAAAATATTTTTTAAATACCGAGTCCAAATTACGAGGAATGAAAACCTTAAATATTTGTTTTAAATGTTATTTATTGTGCAGATGTGGTACAAATCTGTATCACTTTTCAACAAAATCTCGCTCACACTCAATTCAAGTCCTCCAGCACTTACTGCGGGCACAAATTCCTTTAGAAAAAAATTATTTTGGTAGTCCGCACAACCACTCATGCACCGCATGGCATACCTCTTCATCAGAACATAACTTCTTTCCTCCCATTGCACCTGAGTGGTCCAAACCTATGGAAATCACTTGGGGCCAAGGTCCAGTAAGTATGGTGGATTAGGAAGACACTCAAAATGCAGGTCTGTGATTGTTGCAACTGTTGTACGGCCAGTGTGGGGCCTAGCATTGTCATGTTGCCAAAGGGCACCTGCTGACAGCAATCCACGTTGCTTTGATTTGATTGCAGGCTCCAGATGATTTTTTAAGGAGATCTGTGTATGATGCACTGGTAACAGTGGTCCCTCTAGGCATATAATGCTTGAAAATGACGCTTTTTTCGTCCCAAAAGAGTGTCAGCACAACCTTCCCTGCTGATGGTTCTGTTCAGAACTTCTTTGGTTTTGGTGATGAGGAATGTCGTCATTCCTTGCTCGCTCTCTTTGTTTCCGGTTGGTGGAAGTCAACCCAGGTTTCATCCCCAGTAATGATTCTTGCAAGCAAGCCATCACCTTCTCGTTCAAAGCACCGAAGAAGTTCTTCACAAGCATCGACATGTCGTTCTCTCATTTCAGGAGTCAGCTGCCATGGCACCCATCTTGCAGACACTTTGTGAAACTGCAGCACATCACGCACAATGTAGTGTGCTGACCCATGTCTAATCTGTAAACATGCTGCAATATCATTCAGTGTCACTCAGCGGCTTTCCTTCACTATGACTTCAACTGCTGCAATGTTCCATGCAGTCACAACTCATTGTGCCTGACCTAGATGAGGAGCATCTTCCACCGAAGTCACACCATTCGCGAACTTCATACTCCATTCGTAGACTTGCTGCTGTGGCAAACATTCATCGCCATACAACCCGCATCTGGCAATCTATCTTCAGACCCAACTTCAGATCTTAATAACTTTGGAACTATTCCACACAGTCCAGAGAAATTTTTACAACCCAGTAACATCCATTTAGAGAAAACACTCCATGAATCAAAACAACAACGACAACAACATATTTCTGAGGTAAAATAAAAAAAATCCAAAATGTGATTAAAAAGTATAATATGTTAAAATGTACATATTGCCGGTGCCCTCTGTGCCAAACATAATTCACTCAAAAAGGGTATAAATTTTTTGTGGTAAGCTTTATGTGGCTTAAACACACACAGAACTCTTCATGCCCATATCAGTCACAAAAACTGAGTTACATGCACACGAAAATACAAAAATTACCTGAAAAACATAAATTTTCGAAGTGTGGTAGCGCAAAAGGGACAAGTGGTATCCAAGCCAAATTTCACACGCTGCATAGGTAGACCATAATGATATATATCTCAAAATTTCAGAATGTTATTGCAAAACATTTGTGTAGAATGGAAGTTGACAGACGTATTTGGTGATGTTCCACAACACAATTTTGTAAAAACATTTCGCAAACTGTTCTGCCTCTCTTTATCCTCTTCCACAACTGTTTAATCACTAAGCAACAACATATAGACAAATTAACACAACCTATCATTAATGTTTACTGCACCGTAACTGCTAAAAACCAGTCGATTTTGCTTCAAACAGAAGTTCTCCCACAATTTCGCCACTGTACTCTGTGCATTGAGTGGCAAATTGTACTGTCTTCCTGACACTGTGGTAGGAACTGGAACTGTCATAAGAATATGTTCACAAGGAATCCAACACACATCTGCCAAACGTGGCCAATGAAATGATCTTGCTGGTCCTGCTGGTGCCATGAAGTTCACAAATACATCACCTTCTGCTTCACAGCACTCTGCAACACATCCTAAGTATCATTTGTCATCATAAACAGCAATAACATAACAACCTGGTTGTATGTTGCTGCTTTTGCTTCTGAATCCTGAGTCAGACACACTGAAGAGACATGTTGTGCATGAACCTATAGTTATAACCGGACAGTCTGCTCATCTGCGCATTGTCAGAGTCCGCTGGAGAGAAGTGATCATGGCTCCTTGTGCCTTCAACAGTTTTAATGTGTTCTAGTCTGCTTTTTAGCAACTCTTCGACTGATTTCACCTCATCTTTCGAAGCATAGAATGACTGTATGCCAGAGATATTTTTCTGTACCCAGGTAAATAATTGAAGAGGTGTTAGAATGTGACCTTTTGTAGGGTGCTGCAGTCTAGCTCGTGATGCCATGTGCTTAATGGTAGCACCAATACCATCACATACATTTTTACCATGACTTTTTGCAAAAAAATTCCATTCTGCATGAATCTGAAAATCGTGGTAATGCATGCATAAATTTTTGAGATTTTTACGGTTTTTGTACTGACTAGTTGCCCCATCACTTAAGTATTTCGCAAAATGTATGTGAGGCAACTTATTTTTCACATATGCCACGACAGTGCGAATGTGTGCATGAATTAAACAGTCACTAAAAATGCACAGGTTCATGATAGACACATCACCTGATTCAACTCTATAGTAACTCTCAAATGGCTGGAGAGTTGCTTGACTGTTGTCCCAATGATATCCTTGGATAGCATCTTGAACTATAAATGCATACTTTTCAGAAAAGTCTAGTATTACTATAATTTCATCATGTTTCAAATTATCCTTACAAAACTGGAGATAAGCTGATTGTGCTGTTGCTGTGAAGCTGTGTGTGGTCAGTTTGTCTGTTTTTTGATAACACATTTCAACAAAATCTTCCACTGTACTTTGCTTTGTTTCAAGACTTGTGTGATCTGTGTGTGTCCATTGTTTATAAGAAACAAGTCCATCATCATCCATAAGGAGTTCACCATACAGTTTGTTATTCATATGGTCTGCATGATTTGCATTACCAGGACACTTTTCACACCTGTGTATCATGCACTGGTAGGAACTGATGCCACACACTAGCAGCTTCATTGCACCTTTGTAATCCAGACCAGAATCCTTCATAGCAGCTAACATCAGCTTAACATTTTGATGGGTCTCACATACAAACACTGTGTGTGCCCCTTGCACTTTCAGGCACAACCCATTTTGGCCAAAGATTGAAAAAAGATGATAAACCTACTTTGGTATTGGGATACTTTTCCTTTAATTCTACATATTGTTCTGATATGTTGCATAGCAACAATCTTTTTTGCATCTGTACATGTACATTTCACATTTTCACCATTACATAGTCTTTTTTCCAGGCATTATTCGGATGTAGTCATTATTTTCATAAAACTCCAACACTAGTACCTTTATTTCTAAACTCAATTGCTTAGCCTGAGCCTGCTGTAGTTGTGGAAGCACTCCTTGGGTTGCTTTTATTTTCCTATCTTGCTTTACCATATATATAGAAACATTGAATTCCTTTGCAGTGTAGTCAATAGATCAGCTGGAAGGTGCAAGGGTAAGAATAGCTACTTTTTTCTGGCATGTGGATATGGTACAGTTTTCTTTCAAATCATGCACAATTTTGTCCAAATCAGAACAATTCTGGCACGATTTCTGTTCCTTTGGAGCAGATAGTTCTTCCTCTTCCACCATTAGAGTGTCAGCTATTTTGTGTTTTAATTCCATTTAAGCTTCTTGTAGTTCTCTTCTACCATAGCTGGGCCTCTCTCTTTTCCAACTTTGTGTGTCTTCATAGGAGACAAACCATGAGCAGTCACTGAAGTATTTAACTGCTCATCCGCTGTGGTTGTAAGTGACAGATACTTTTCATCACTGTCATGTAAATTATCAGAATAGTCTTCATTTTTTAGCAGTGTAACACACCTGGAACATAACTTTTGTCCTGGTTTCATGTTAAGTCCCATTCACAGATTCACTTTCAATACTGATTTTCTCTGAGGCTACACTTCACTGTCTTCTTATGAATCCAAAATGGATCAAAACAACTTCTTTGTAGGAAAGAATACTTATCCAGAAACACTTTCATATGATGATGACGAACACTAAAGTTTCCTGAAACTGTACTTCTTTTGCCCACAGGGTGTATCCCGGATTCCATAGCAACAAATCTTGGTCCGATTCATCCAGATCATACAGTACAAAGCGAATGCCACATTTTGTTCCATATGTTGTTTTATGACATTCAGGTGCTTGTGCTCTACCAATACTGCAACTTGTTTGAACAAAGCACCACTAGTACACTCTTCTGCCTCCATACTGACTTTCCACAACAGCACTGACCAGTCTGAACTAGAATCTTAGAAACACAAGTCACTTTTAATTGTTGCTTTTTTGTTATTCCTGCCTAACAATGACTCATTCTGTCCCTGAAAACTAACATTGTTTAACTTTCTGTTGCCTATTGGTTCCCAACAATTGCTGCAGCTTTATCTGAAACAAGCTGTCTGCATCATCACTATTACTTCCTAAATCGTGTTAAAAGAAGCGTAACCAAATACATCTACATCCACATTTACATTTATACTCCGCAAGCCACCCAACGGTGTGTGGCGGAGGGCACTTTGCATGCCACTGCATTAACTCCCATTCCTGTTCCTGTTGTGTATGGTTCGTGGGAGGAACAACTGCTGGAAAGCCTCTGTGTAGATGTAGATGTGTGCGCTCGAATCTCTCTAATTTTACATTTGTGATCTCCTCGGGAGGTATAAGTAGGGGGAAGCAATATATTCAATACCTCATCCAGAAACAAACCATCTCGAAACCTGGACAGCAACCACCTCTCTTGCAGAGTCTGCCATTTGAGTTTGTTAAACATCTCTGTAACACTATCACGCTTACCAAATAACCCTGTGACAAAACGCGTCGCTCTTCTTTGGATCTGCTCTATCTCCTCTGCCAACCTGATCTGGTACGGACCCCATACTGATGATCAATACTCAAGTATAGGTCAAATGAGTGTTTTGTAAGCCACTTCCTAAGGACTCTCCCAATGAATCTCAAAAAATGGTTCAAATGGCTTTGAGCACTATGGGACTTAACTTCTGAGGTCATCAGTCCCCTAGAACTTAAAAGAACTACTTAAACCTAATTAACCTAAGGACGTCACACACATCCATGCCCGCAGCTTGGTTCGAACCTGCAACCATAGCGCTCGTGCTACTGTGTGCTTTGGCTTTTTATGAACATCTGCCATGTTTGAACTGCAGTTTGCCTGAATCCATTTGTATTCGGAATCAGTTTCAAATTGGAGAACTACTCAACAATAGCACACATTTCAGCAGGAATGGCTACAAGTCTAGATTGGGGCCAGTAGTGTGTTCGCGTATTTGATGTAGCCATGTTGTCAACACACGACAGGGGGTTTGTCAGCTGCCAGTTCTACAAAGCAAATGAGAGAGCAGCGAGCAGAACATATAGCCAAAAGCAAGAGACACTAACATTATCACACTTGTTTACATGAGAAATCAGCTGTGCATTCAGAGAGGAAAAAAAAAAAAAAAAAAAAAAAAAAAAAAAAAAAAAAAAAACCAGTTGTGTTCTCTGGCTCTACCATAACCACAACCTCCAAAATGGTAGAAAAACTTACCAAATGCCTTCATATGATGCAACACAAAGTTTCCCTACTTCTGGAGTACAGGGATCCGTATTGCCCACATTCTGTAGAAACTGAAGTAGTTTTATAATTTTTTCCTCATTTTCAGCTTTGTGTACCATATATTGCCTACTATCAATTTTCAGAACAATCTTGACCTGTAAGAAACCAAACAAAAGCAATGAACTATTCCAACCTGCAAAATAAGACAGCACAGAAACACTTAAATGAGCTGAATTGATCAATCCTGTGTAAGACAAAAATATTTGTAAAGACCTTTAACAGCTGGCAAAAGCACACACCAATCTCTTTTCTGGTTCCTTCCACAGGCAAACTGACTTATAAACTATTAACTCCAAAATTTTATACTTCAATGCAATTTTCTTTTATTTTTTTTTAACCGACAATATCAACCCCCAACTTATTGAAACAATTGATTGCAATATCTACATCTCAAGGCAAATATAATGGAACTGAAGCAACTGCTACTTTAATTTACATCACAGAAAGCATGGAGATGAAATAGAGGTAACCTACCAAAGGAATAACGGAACCTCTATGGAAGAACACCAGTAAATTCTCTATCTTCCTCTTGGTCATGTTATTTGAGTAAGTGTTAGACAAGAAGGTAGAAAAGAAGATTATGGTGTAACATCTTGTTGACAATAAGGTCATTGAAGATTCAGACAGTGTGCAATCAATCCATCAGACATCACATATAGATCCCATCAAGGAGAACCTTGAAGGATGTGCGTTGAGTCAAGGTATGCATCAACAAAAGACAGTAAATTGTACAAATTTAATATTTGTGCTTGGTATTCTGCTCAACAATTTATGGATATCACAGAAAATGTAAACCTAGATAACTGGACAGGGACTTGAACCCCACTCCTCCCAAATGCAAGAACAGTATTACCTCTGCACCATCTCACTCTGTAGAAAACAGGCACTAACATAGCTACAAAAATAATTTTTGACTTGAAAGTAACTAGATAGATAAAAAAAATCTACTCACCAAGTGGCAACAGGAGAATATATATATACATGATCATTCATCAGTAAACACAACAAATAGTAGCTTAATGTATGCAAAGCATTTTGCAAGTAGTTTTTTTCCTAGGTCAGAAATGTTCTTTCTGAAGTATTGACATAAGTACACTGATTTGTGTGTTTCTCCCCCCCCCCCCCCCCCCTCCTATTTCACAATTACATGTCTTACTTCTACACTACTCTGTGGCCCATAAGTAAATTTAAATGTGGAAAAGCTAATGAACTGTCTTCAAAATTTCCAGAGTTGCGTAAATGCGTGCACAAAGGAAATACAAACATATTGGCACTAACAAAGAGTAAGTTTCTCACTTTTTGTTTGTCTCTAAACTTGTGGTTGTTGGCTCTCATTTTGAAAATACACAATAACTTCTCCTGATTTCAATATGACGTACAATTCACAATAGCTGCCACTGCAGCGAACAGATGACACAGAAGATAAATGGACACTCAACACACAAGCTCTCTTTTTTTTTTAAAAAAAAAAAGGCCAATAAAATTATTATTTCAAGATACTATTCTGCCTGTAGCAGAATTGCTTGTGAGATTGTACAACAAAATGAATTGATGAATTGTATGCTATGGTCATTTATTTTACTTTTCCATGTGTTTCACATTTGATAGAATAGGAAATAAAAAAGTTAACTGATACAGTTTGTGAGACAGGCTTACCTTTGTGTAACAATCTGACTTAATCTCTTCTTTTCCCAAACCATGGTCTGTTTTACTATCTGGGCTACCTTCACCTAATACAGCACAACTGTCAGGAAACCTACTAGTACATCCAATGTTGAGCTGCTCACTAACAGATTTAGCAAGATTTTCGTCTGTAAATTTAGACTGCTGTTCTTCTGTCGATTTCAGTTGCTGCTCATCCCAGGATTTATGCTGCTCATCTGAGGATTTATGCTGCTGATGAACTAATGGCTTCTTTTCAATGGGTTTTGTTGGTGGTTTCTGCAAATAAAATTTGACCTTACAATCATTACACTAATACACTTCATTATTTCGCAACTCTAACACTTCAGCACCAAACATCAATTTTTCAGTTAAAATTGAATGATCCTGCATACAAATCAGAACAGTATATCAAATTTTGGCACTAGTCTAGTCTGGCCACAGTGTGGACTGAGCACAGACACAGGTTTCGACCTATCTCACTCTCCCATATCTAAGTGTTCTGATTGGACAGGAAGCACGGGCAGTTCAAGTAGGTGGATTGAGCTGACTGCCTTCGGTTTTCCCCTGAATTTTGATGCACATAGATTACCAGAAATTTTTCATTTTTGTGTGTAAGGACTAGAAATGCAAAGAGAAACATTTAAAATCTACTGCTATCTTTTTAATGTATGGGAATAAAACATGAAAATTTATAACTGTGACTTACGTGTAAAACTGGCTTTTTGTTTAGTAGGCTATAAGCAGATTTTGTTTTCTAAGACGTAGACTGGTAAGGAAAAGTTTGAATGTCATGATATCATTTAAGTAATAGGAATATTTAGTTCTGAAAGAATGCAGTAAATATAAATTAAGAACAAATTAAATAAATATTTTTCTATAAAATGATGGAAAAATTACTCTCCACTAACAATTACAGACAACTTTGGCCAATAGTATTACAGACTACATTTTATTCACATTAAACTTGCACTGACAAATTATCATTTCAACACAGAGTAAAGCACTTTTGGCATCTCTGCTTTTTAAAACACCTGCTACTGACATAAAAATGTAAACCTGTCATCATCCTGAAGGCACAGCCCTATTGCCTCTGTAACTGACTTAATCAGTTTAATGTGGACTCTGCACCACACTGCAACTCGACATTTTCACATTTATGTACCAAGGCAAGAGGTGATTTTAGTCACAGAAAGGAAGACCTCCATGACCAATTTGGGAATCTAACATCAGATCTTATCGACACTTTAACACTGAGGCACACCTATCTCAATATATTATGTCGTAAAAAAAAAAAAAAAAGAAAAAAAAAAAAGAAAAAGAAAAGAATATTCTCTGAGAATGTGGCATAAGTGTACCACAACACACACTTTGAAAGTCTTCATTCCTTTTCATCTAAGGAGGGCGATCATTTTTATTTATTGATAAACATACATGGCACACCAATTGGAAACTGTGCAGGTGCTGGCAAACCATGCTCTGGTCAAATGACTGCTCCAGCTTGTCTCCTACAGAAGCACCAGTGGTAACAAAGTAGAGTGAAGTACTTTAACTCCAACTTACTCACTGGTTAACTGAATTTGCATGCCAGTTACAATAGATACGTTTTACAGTCACTAAATCCCTTGCTTTACAGCCTTTATCAGGATGGAACCTGTGCAAACAAGGTACCTGAAGAATCATGGACAAACATTTTTATTTAAGAATTCTTTAACTACAGATCACTTACAGCACTACAGCTACGCGTGACTTTCATTATTTATGAACAGGTTGTAGTAAGTAAGTAGGAAGAGACGACTGCCACGTAAGAATTCTGGAGTTTCTCTCAGAGAAAAGGTTTCCACCATTTCCATCCAGCACTTGTGTTTCAGAAGCTAACACACTTTGGTGATATTTTTCTATAAACCAAGATACAGAAATCCCATTGGGAGATATAGCGGCAGTGTGGAGGACGTTTCAGGAGTTCTTGGCTCTGTGCAGTTTGGTCTTGGATGGAGTATGCCATCCCTTTCAAGGATTTACCCATTGGCATCCACAAGTGAGTGATGGCAGGGCAGCAGCAAGAGGGAGCACATGCCCGCTCCTGGAATCTATAAGGCTCATTACAAAATTCTCACATAATTGTAACAGTAACTGACTGCGACACTACTAAACTGCAAATCTCACATTACAAAGTGTGACAGAAAATACTCTGACTTTAGTAATCACTAAATTGTACCAATTCCTTGACACAGCACAGAATTCTGTATTATTCTACAGTCAACGTCTGTAACAGAACAATGCTGAAATAGTTTCTGATCATTTTTGTATCACTTCCTTGGATAGTGCTCACCGAGCAGTATAAGAGAACCATTCCAACAACCTGATGCGCAGATTCACTACCACAATGTGAACATGGCAACAGTATACATGTCCACCATCTATCCTAGTTCCAACATGGATGGCCCCACATTTTGCTGTGCAATAGAATCACAGCAGCAGACCAATGTGTGTTGGTGAAAGAACAACATTCATGAAGATTTGCTGATTATGGAAGCACAGATTTCTAAGCAAAATGCATAATTTTTTCTACATTTTTAGGGTTGAGTAGGAAGATTATACTTCCTAAGACAGACCTAGACAAGCAGTTTTAACTGTTTGTGCTAATTTTTGATTATTCTCGAAGAAAATGTTTTGCTTACTTATTTTATCATTTTTTAATGAAAACAACATATTTGCTCAAAACTTTGATTTTGAGAGCCCATATTTCACTCCTAGCCCTCATTTGTCAGTAAGTGGTTCTCTTTTTTTATCAGCTTATAAAAATTAACTTCAGTCAAATGCATAAGAAAGTAGTGCTAAGATACATCCAGAATATTGTGAAATAATACTGCAAGGAGAAAAACTTGCTGTGAAAGGTCAGATAAGTCATCACTTAATCAGTCCATTATGGCAACATAATAATGTCACTGACATGAGCAGTAAATCCCCGAGTTCCTAGCTACAATGCATTGTGCAACTCTTAATGATTTAAATGTGCACGATTTCTTGCTGTTATAATTATATAATGTCACCCACAAAAACCTCTAGCAGCATTCTTAATCAAATGCATAAACAAGTTTGCAAGAAATATTTTCAGTGAAGATGGCAATATCTTATTTTGTTTGGTGTTTAAAAAAAGAGTGATTCTCCATAGAAAAAATATGACATTCTGCAGTACATTAAAATCACATGGCATAACATGAGGTTTCATTAAAAATATAAGTTAAAAAAACATGTGATTGATAATAATATTGGCAAACAATTGAGTTTTAGTGATACATTTTTGAAATGTGTTTAGCATTAATGGGTTCCAACACACTGTTGTGGAGGTTGAATAATGTACAGCTTCGTATAATTTTAGAAAATTCAAAGGATACCGGACAATCTACATTGTGCAAAAACTGTACCCCACAGTGTTTTCAAGAAATAATTTGTAATATTCAGAATATAATGAAGCACAAAAACATTTTATGGACTATAAGACACACTTTTTCTTTGAAAAACGGCCTCCAAAATTCAGTTGTGTCTTAAACTCTAAATTAATATAACAATTCCCAGTGTTTGATTTAAAATTCCCACCTGTCTTAAAAATGGCCATATAACCGATGCTGCGAGAAATCTGTGTCTCTGGCAACATTCAACACAGCTGGCAGCAGCAGCAGCAGCAGAGCACCAATGAAACGAACACGAGTTGCGGGAATTCACAAGCTTGCTAACATTATCTCCCTCCCCCCACCCCCCAATCAAAAACTTAGAACACTGTCTAGCCCATGATGCATCATTGCAGTCTACAGTGCTAGTGAACTTTAACTGAAAGTGATTTGTATTATAGATAATAGTACAATATTTTTGTTAGTAGCTACTTTTGTAATGGAAAAAAATAAAAGGTATTCATATGATGTAGGCTATAAATTTAATGTAATAGCATATGTGGAAAAACATGGAAACAGAGCAGCCGAGTGGCATTTTGGCCCTCCACCAACAGAAAAAACCCTATGCGATTCGTGGGCTACTAAAAAGGAACTGGAAAGAAATGAGGAACACTAAATATCAAATAGAGGACTAAATGCAAAGTAGCTGAAACTAGTAGACGATGTGCTGACATGGATTCAAGGAGACTGTCAAAAAACATTGGAACTAATACAAAAATGATTGAAATACATGCATGTGCTGCAGTAGAAATTAACAGACTTTAAGGGTGGAGTTGGTTGGTGCTATGGGCTAATGAAGCATCATGGACTTAGCATGTGAACCAAAACCAAAACATCTCACAAAATGCCACAAGAGTATGAAGAGAAAATATTATCTTCCTGTCACTTTATTATTATTCATCAAAAGAAAACCAGTGTGAAACTAAGACAAACAGTGAATATGGATAAAACTATTCCAACATTTGAGTAACAGAACTGTTGCCATGAAAGGCACTAAATGTAACTATAAAAATAAGTGGACATGAAAAAATGCACTACACTGTTGCCTTTTCATGCTTTGCTGATGGTGCTACACTTAATGCTATGATCATTTTCAAGCACAAAACAATGCCAAGACCTGAAATACTGCTAGGTGGTGGTGTTCATGTACATGACAGGGGATTAATGGACGAGGCTGGTATAAAATAATGGATTAACAGAGTGTGGAAGAGAAGGAAAGGTACTTTATTGAAGAAGATTTCTTATCTTATGCTAGATCAGTTCAGTAGTCATCTGAAAAATTCTGTGAAAGAGAAATTGATACATGGAAATACAGAGCTTGCTGTTTTCTGTGAAGACTTACTTCACAACTGCAATCTCTTGATGTGTGATAAGTAAACCACTGAAACTGTATATGAGAGAGGACTGGAACAAATGGGTGATGGATGAAACCCAACATAAGCTTTAAAACAATCTACAATCAAATAAGTGTGTCAGTGGATAAAACAGTCAGTCTAGAGTGAGGGAAGACATTACTGTTAAAATCTTTCAAAAGGCGTGGCATAAGTAAAGCCCTTGATGACAGTGAAGTCCATTATATATGAAGAGGACGACAACGAAGACGAAGAAATAGAGGAAGAGGAAGAAGAAGAAGAAGAAGAAGAAGAAGGAAGAAGAAGGAAGAAGAAGAAGAAAGTTCAGAAAAGGAATTTCAGCAATTTTAAAGGTCAGTTAAGTCTTAAAAACAAAGAGTATTTTTTAGTCTGGCTTTGCAATCTAATAATAATAAAAATAGTGAAACTTATTTTTTAAAAAAATTGCTTAAAATTTAATGTGTGTCAGTCTGCAGCATCATAGTCTGTAAAATACGGTATAGATTTCTATTGACAAAACCCCAAATTCATCGGCGCAGAGCGAGAGTAGTGCTGTAGTTGGTGCGACAAAAGGAGGGAGCAATACATTTCTTCTTAATGTGCAAATAACTGACCAAGGAAACCATTCCACTGCTGTCAAATTTTTCAATGACACTCTAGCATTCTTGTGGTCAGAAGGGATACAGTATAACAGTGTATTATTATTTCCCAGTGAACCTGCTCCATATATTAAAGTGGCAACTATAATGCAACTTCACTACACTAAATTTGTTCACCTGACTTGCCTTATTCAGGTTTACATTGTATCGTAGAAACTGTCAGAAATCAGGGTAACAAAGTGTGTCTTCTTGTTTCGGGGGTGAAAAAAGTGTTTGTCAAGTCACCAATTACAATTCAAAAGCAGCGCTTGAAAGCTATTGTAAATACTGTTTTCTGTTATGTGTTACTGCACTCCATATACCAATATGTTATAGGTGAGTTGTTGCCTTTACCTTATTATGTCCTGCTCCATTGAGAATTTTCATTATTTTTATACATTGAGGAATATTAAATTTTATTTAAAATGAATATTTCACTGAATTTCATGTTTAACTACCAGTCCTCTAAACTGCTTCGTCATGACAATTTAGTCACACCAAAACGTTAGCAAATTACTTTAATTGTGTCTTACATGGCATTTCAAGAGGTGTCTATCAGTAACAACAGTGGCTTCAGTATCATCATCTAACCAAGTCAGCGAGAAAAGTGTCTAGCCAGCTTCATCCGCAGAAGTGATGATGTCCAGTCTTGGCAAACTTTCCCTGCAAGTCGTCGTCAAACACAAGCAGCCCAAAAGGAGTCCTCCTTTCCTTCTGTGAGAATCTAATATGTGTGTAAATTACCCTGTCTCCCCCCACACCACAAAATAAGACTGATTCCATTTCATTATTTTTTCTTGTAAGTGAATGATTTAATTAAATAAGGAAGGTCAACTGTTATGTCGAACTCTGAGATGGGGCACTAGACCAATTTAAGAACAAATTTACAAGAAAATCATCCAAGCAGTAACCTAAGGTAGTTTAGGAAAACTGTAAACATGTAAATCATGCAGCCACACCTCCAAGACAAAATGTCTATTTGAACCAATGCTGACAATAATGAGATACAAGAAACAATTATTCAAGCTCCAATATAAACAAAAGACTGCTATGATGGAGAAAACAGAGAGACGAGAACAGATAAATAACAAGTTACTGAAAAGTGTTACAGCTGTAACTGAGAAATGGAGATGTACAGGAATTATTATTCACAAAAATTACAACTTAAGAGCTGTCAATTCATTTATCATAGAAACATTTATTCCTCCCCAAAAGAAAACCTAAAATGTGCACCCAAGATACACAACTGCAGCACCTGAAGACCACAACAGATCAAAGAGGGAAATGCTGTGCACAAAAATCTAAACTCTAAAACATAACATAAATAAACCGAAGTGAGAAAGTCTCAGAAAAAATTACTTAAAAAGCTTTACCTCAGCTTAAAGAACTACAAATGTAAGCAGTTCTTACCAGAAATATTGACTTACTAAATCAAGATTTGTAACATTTTTCTCCCAAGCAGTTACATTAACATTCTGCAAGCATGAAACAATAACTCATCTTTTATAGAAAGATATAAACAAGATATAGACAATGTATACATGAATTTCAGCAGAAAAGTAATAGCAATAGCAATGGCATACCATGAGTATTACATTGCAAGTGGTTGACCGGCAAGGATGGGAGAATCTGTTTCATCTTTAATAAAGAACTCAGATTCTAAGTGATGCAGACTGTTAACATAATAGCAAGAACACACAAGAGAATTTAACTGACAATTTCATTCAATCCTTCACAAGACAAATGTAAGAATTGTATTTATATCACACGATCTGCCACCTTTATTGACAACTCATGCAGGAGAGATTGTTAGATTAATGTAGAGAACAAACCAACAGGAAACATTTAACAGTGCAAGTCAAGCAGTTTATTCAAAGTTATCGTGATAAAGCCTACAGATCACCAACTTTGTTAATCTGGAAAAAAGAGAGAAAAAATATTTGAGGAAATTAAACTGAAACCTATAAAAGATGCTCTATCACATGGAACAACATATCATCAAATAAATCATTAGAAACAGCGAAAATCTGAAAGCATGAGAAGCTGCACATAACGGTGAACTACACTGAAGTCAAAACAGGAGAATGGTATACTGAAAACAAAAGTCTAGCCAAGGCAAAATTTGAGCAGTAAAAAAGGCAAGAAGCAGCAAAGTGTGGAAATGAGGCAGTAAGGAAAGACACAAACTGCAACTGCTATGAAATGAGGTTGTGTATCTGCCAGTTAGACAGCTTAAGGAGCTAACATAAGCTGTAAAATTACACACACATGAGAAAACTGGGCACACTGAAATAAATCAATGTTAGTTATTAGTGAAGTTGTTAGTTATCAGATCAAACAGCAAAAACACAAAATAACCACATTTTAATTACTGAACTGTTCAATTCTCCTTAAAATAAAAAACCATGTGCATATGTGTACCATGTTCGCCATACTCAGTGAGGAACCAGACATCATTTCTATGCTTTCAAACACTGTCCTTCCTCAGAGTACACACACACACACACACACACACACACACACACACACACACACACCCTGTCTCTCTCAGCCAGCCTACAAAGGAGATTGCTGACAAGACACTCATGCCACTATTCTAGAACACACCTCTAAGACTTTAGACCTATGCCATGAAGGACTAACTGGGTATGTTTAATGTATGAAGAGAAGGACCGCACAAATGGAACAGCTTTGTTTAACACACAGTAGAACTTCACAAGAATATTAGAAATTCTTAACTGGTAGACTAAGACAGACATCAATTATCCCACAATAGCTTATTTAGAAAAACTTCACTAAGTTTTATTAAGAGGGGAATCTAGGAATGTACTGCTATATCTGTCGTATCCCCAAAAACACCTTGAATAAAGGAGTAGACTAATTACAGAACACACACTCATTAACCCAGTTATTCTTCTTAATGTTCACTGCCAACAGGAACAAGTAGTAACCTTAACAAGTGGTATTGAGGGATGTATGCTCAGCCATGTTCTTCACAATGATTTGCATAGTATATATATGCTGTTCACAATCTAACATATCGGATGGTGACTTAGGTACTTCAAACTGGTAATGCAATTTTGGGGCCTGTGGGGTCATATTGATAAGCTGTTTTTTTATGAACTGGTTTGATCAAATGCATAGCGCTCTTAACGTTACCCTAATTTCTTTTTGTATCATAGGGTTTGCACCCTCAACTTGCTCCAAAACATTACTCCCCTCAAAAAATTGTTAAGTTTTACACACACATTTGTTCTGAGTAGCAATTATTACAGCAGCATTCCCTTGTCACACTTCATTACAAAGGCATTGATTTCTTTTAGTTTGACATTAACATTTTTAATCAATTATGAAATGGTAGCTACAGTGACATAGTTTTGCACGTTTATGTGCATCCTAATGGCTGTTTAATCCTATGTTGAAACTAGTATACGGTTGCTGTATAACAGCCATGTTCAAAACTGTAAGATTTCTACCAGCCCAGGTGTCTAAGGTTGTACCAAAATACAAAGACATAAGAAGAAAACTGTTAAACACAGGCAGGGCTATTAATTTTAATAAGCATTGTGAAGAAAATGGACTTTTTCCAAGTTACATTAATTCCTATTTTAACAGCAGACAGTGCATGAATGATCCAAAAACTTTTCAGTGCCTAGTTAAAAAAATTAAAAGCAGAGTCCTATGTTTCATAACTTTAGCTCACTAATTTTTTTCACTTACATTTTAATTTTCAAATACATCCATTTTGGGATTTTATTAAGGATGGTTTAGGTATCTGTAAGAATTGTATTGCAAAAAGACATGAGAAGGAACTGCCTAACCATAAGAGCTTTTTACCTGCAGAAAAGCATGTTAGTGGTTTCCAAAGATCTGAGCATAAATTTTTCAACAGAATTCTGAATAAGACTGAAATAGATTCTACACCTGAAGAAACTTCCTTGTCGGAAAAAGGACTTAAATATAACGTAATGCCTAACCTGTCACACAAAAATGTCGTAGAAACTACGATTTTAGATCTTAAAACAGGCCTTGATAGAGTCAAAGTAGATGCTTCTCGACAAATGAGAGTAGCTCATGATGTATGTACTATTCTTGAGAAACATGCAGTTAAAAACTCCTGTCAATATGATTGTGATAAGAAACTGATTAAAAATATTAATGTCAAGCTAAAAGCAAACAATGCCCTTATAATGAAGTGTGACAAAGGGAATGCTGTAATCACTGCTACTCAGAAAGAATGCGAGTCTAAAACTTTACAATTTTTTGAGGAGAACAATGTTTCAGAGCTAGTTGAGGGCCCAAACCCCATGATACAAAAAGAAATTAGGCTAGCCATTAACAGCACTATGCATTTGCTCAAACCATCTCATAAAAAACAGCTCATTAAAATGAATCTACAGGTCACAAAATTGTATTCCCAGTTGAAAGTACGTAACAATCACCATCCGATTTGTTCGATTGTAAACAGCATGAACAGTGCATATAGTATGTTAGCAAGGTTTCTTCAC
This sequence comes from Schistocerca gregaria, assembly GCF_023897955.1. Classification (NCBI taxonomy): domain Eukaryota; kingdom Metazoa; phylum Arthropoda; class Insecta; order Orthoptera; family Acrididae; genus Schistocerca; species Schistocerca gregaria. The sequence goes on along the minus strand of NC_064923.1, from coordinate 161,220,642 downwards.
AAAAAAAATAAGAATTCTTTTGTTTTTCAAAATAATTATTCAGTCGTCAATATTCGAAATCTTGTCAGTAAAATCAAAGACCTGCAGTGCAACCACGATACTAAATTGTTTTCATTAGATATTACGAACCTATATACTAACATACCTTTTCAACCAACCATTGACATCATTAAGAAAAACTTGTGTACTTTTAAAAAGTAATATTAAGGTTGTCACTCACCATATAGCAGACACACTTAGGGGCAGATAGGCACAACAAAAACAACTCACAATTGTAGCTTTCAGCTGTCAAGGCCTTCGTGTCATCAACAATAGACAGGCATGCGCACACTCGCGCAAATCACAGTTTCAGTTGCCTGAGACTGCTAGTGTGTGTGTGGGGGGGGGGGGGGGGGGGGCGGTGGGGGGGGGGGGGCGGCGGGGGGGGGGGGGGTTGGGGGCGGGGGCACGTTCAAGACTGTAACATTTACTTGTGCTGCTTATAACTCAGTCTTGTCTTTTTGCATCTGTTTCCAAAGTACTGTATTTAGCAACAAAATCAATCATTAATCTTTTAAATTTAATCACTCACACACACACACACACACACACACACACACACACACACACACACGTATATAGACAGCCTACTAAACATTCGAAATTCCTGAAGTATTGGATGATGAAGTAGTGGGCACAGAAGCTGTAAATCAAAGTCTGTGCGAAAATTTCGTTTTCGTCCTTCTGCATAGCAATTTTACCAACAGTTGTAACCTCAACTAACATAATCACAAATCCATAAGCAAAGAAATTTCAAAATTATGTCATATAATAGGCCTATTATGAAAAGTGGGTTTTGCCACAGGTAATACTGTAGGGTACTAACTAAAAAGACTATCACCTTTGCTAATGATGTATGAAGTAACTGAGCAGTTTCCCAACAAACTAATGCCAAAAAATTATACCTGGCACACACGGTTTTGAGGGTTCTTTCATTTCTAGTTCACCTCAAAAATAACAATAACAATAACTTTACTTATAGTGGTTCTGCCCGAAGCATGTCAGAGCAGCCAGAACATATTGTGCCTCTATCAACTGCAGTCAACATAGGCTACTCCATTTGCTATGTGAGGCACCACAGATAAACAGGACATGTTCAGTGAACAGTTGTGTGATGGCTTGTTTGTCTTTGTTGCAGTCCTCAATGGTGTTTAATGCACTATGATGGCAGAGAGAACTGTTAAAATTTAACGGATTGCTGGAACAGAGAAACACTGAAATCACAGCAGGCTTAACCTTATTTCATGTTCACTGGTATAAATAAGTATCAAGGGTGAAGGGAAACATGCTTTCTCGAAACCTGCTATGTTTGCAATACAATAAGAGATGAGTTTGAAATGCAAATGGCACACACTGGCAATACCGCAGAACACTCCACTACAACTACTCAACACAATGAACACGCAAAAGTTCACACGTAATACACTAGAGGTCACTGCGCTCATGTTAGCAGAGTGAGACATACCTCCACATGTTAGATTCTGACACCTTTCATCGTATCACACACTTTTTGGGTTAATTTGCCGTGCTCATTAATTTCTGCTTTTTTCTGGGTGAGAAAAATAGAAAGATGTCCTAAAAATGCGTATTTCGACATAACTTTTTGTCTTAGCACGATTGTCTTTTACCTGGACACCAATTTCAAATTTTTAATGACTTTTACTTACTGTTACACATATGTGGTTTATTTAAGAACAGATGAAAATCATTACCACAGATTATTGTATAAAACATCGTCCGTACATTTAATTTCCTTTCACACAATGTATTGGGGTGGTTACAATTTTTAATCCTGTATAGTAATTACATTCTGCTTTTACCTAAATCTTGCATTTAACTCTGGACTGCACAAAAATGTAGAATAGGGACTTAACAGAAATTTTTTTTTTATTTTTAGACACTGAATAGCATTAATGAAAAATGTACATTTTTATTTAAAATAAGGCATTTTGATTTCTGTATCAAATATTAATTTATTTTCATGTAATAAGATGTTACCTTTATTTAAAAATTTTGATTCAATATTTCTTGATAAATATTTGCATCTGATAATAAAAAGTAAAAAAAAATGTTTATGATTACAAGCCTTCTACGTTAAAGACTATTTTTAAATACTGGCTGCACTACCAGTCACTATTTTAAAATACTCTATGCAAATATTTTTTAGTTAACAGCACTAACAAATCTTTAAAATGTCAAAGGCAATTTTTTCTTTTAGGAAGTACGTCTTACCACTTTGGAAAATTAGTGATCATGCACTGACCTTCAAATCTCGAAGTATGAGGAAAATATAAGTCCATAAGATCCTCCTGTTAGTACAGAAACACTTTACAAACCCCCATTTAAAAAGTACAATAATTGTAGCATTCACTAAGGAAATATCTGTAAATCCATTGTTTACTCAATTAACTCCAAAGACTTCAGCCCTTCTCAAATACCAGTTTAATTATGCAAATTTAGTACATTATTTATAAGTCTACAAAAAAAAAATCACTTATCTTGTTGATTCGTAAAGGAGATTTAGAGTTTATGTTGAATCTTGAGGATGGGGTTCATAGGCATGAAACATAATTTAAGGTGAACAGAGATAAGCCATTTGAGCATTTAAGTGATTAAGGAAACTGCATAAAATTTAATTCTGTATGACTGGACTGGAATTTTTAACCTCACTATTCCCAAATACATGTCTAGCCCCTTCACCACTATGCAACTTCACTTCGTGTTATTTGGGGGCCGCACACAGCCACCAAAAACCTCTTCCAGGCACTTAAGTGAGGTTTGCAGAGTATCCATGTAGATGCAGAATGTCACAGCAGCCTGAAAGTCTGCACTTCAATACTGTGTTCTTCACAATAACCCATATATTTATAAATTACAAGTGGAGGATGCTCTCAATTTGTAGCTACTATTATTAGCAAATTTCACATTATACTGCCTGTTTCTACAGGGCGTATACGTGGACAAGGAAAAAATTCCCAGATTTCCCAGTTACAAATGCACTTTTTCCACTTTAAGTGACAGTATATTTCCCCTTGGAACTGAAAAACTTATCAATCCATTGAACAAATAATCAAACAATGGAACATCCAGGATGGAATGTAGCAATACGAGAGAAGGAAAGTTGCTACTCACCATAGAGCGGAGGTGCTGAGTCGCGATAGACACAACAAAAAGATTCACACCATCATAGCTTTCGGCCATTAAGACCTTTGTCAGCAGTAGACACACGCTCTCACGCACTCTCACGCATTCAAGTGCAACTAGCACACACATCTGCAGTCTCAGAGAGCTGAAACTACACTTAGCGAGCGGCAGCACCAGTGCATGATGGTAGTGGTAACTGGGTGGGGGTAAGGAGGAGACTGGGATGGGGAGGGGGAGGTATAGGATGGTGGGTGTGGCGGACAGTGAAGTGTTGCAGTTTAGACGGAGGGCAGGAGAGGAGATGCGGAGGGGGCAGGGGGTAAGTAGCGGAACCTATAATGTTTATAAGGCTTAATATACAACATATACACCACATTTTCGTTTTTCAAATGTACCTGTAGTCAAATTCCACCCAACACAGCACATTGAAAACAAGACTAAAAAGCATTTTTGTAGGCCAATCATAGCTCGTGTCATGTAATCCTGTCATGCGATGGTAGTAGATATTCAGAGCATACGACACTTGATGCGGTCAGCCAATAGCAACATCACTGTCAAGTAACGCGAACACACAAATAAGAAAAGTTGATACTTTAAATTAATATAGGAGTACACAGTGTAGCTACAAGAAAAGCTAAGTTTTCATATGTCATATCTGTTTTTTTGAGTGTGTTTCACATTAAGATAGGTCACACAAACGTGCCACTAAAATTTTAAACAACATAAATATCTGGCCTTATGGGCTCTCAATTCTTTTCAGTGGCTTGTACTCAAAGTGTAAAGCTTTAAATGACAGTCATACACTCTGCAGCGTAAGAAATTCAAAGCATATTCTAACAAGTAACGTAATTCACCTTGCGAACCACCATTCGCAATATTTTCCGTAACTTCTTAGAATTCATTTCAGCAGCTGCAGAGAGCACCAGAAAACAGGTGTTACTGCACATGCGCTGCTACAATGAAGTAGGAAGCCCTCATGCTCATATGTATGAAGCATTAAATCTTACATAATGTCACAAAGAGAAAGGACATCACAGGATACTCCAAGAGCATCGGAATTTCGTAAACCATTTTAAAATGCGTAAATCTGTTTAAAACACACATTTCTATGTCCAGATTAACGAATAACTAGGCCCCAACCTGATGTTAAGCTTTTCAGTGTGGTTTTCGGGATGGACATTTTGTTGCAGTACCAGTACTATATTATCTCATGGTTGATGATAATGTCGTACGTGCCAGAAGGTGAATACATCCACTTTAAATTCAGCAAACAGTTGAAACTAGTCAATAGTGTAGAATGAAACACTTTGTTTCAAATAAACAGACTGTCTCTACGGAAGAGATTATTAAAAGCCAAATTTCTGTAGCAAAGCAACAAAAGTAACTTCATTGTCCTGCAAGGAGATCAATGTTTGACTGCCAAAAAAATGTGGAAATAAAATAAAATCAGGAAACAAACTAGTAACATATTTTAGATTACTCTAATTATATGAATGTATTTTAATTAACTTGATATCTCCCCGGCCACAGAAATACGTTTTGTTTCCATCTGACATGAGAGCTATACACGAAGAGGAAGCACTAAAATCATATAAACCTAAACACGGGTCATGTAGACACTACCCCCCCCCCTCCGAATGCAGACTGTTCTGCGTATGTGCAGATGTGGCACCTTTGAGGTGGCAGCAAAAAATTTTCTGGGTAGCATCTGGCTGCACATTGCTACTGCTGATACACCTAACAGCCACACTTCAAGTAGCCAGAAGCAGAGAAGGTATACCCATACCCGACTCAAATGCGCATGTGCATGAACCTGATGGCAACTGCTCCAACAAACCTAATTAAACATTTGTGATGTCACACTCATTGGGATCAGTTTTTTGTTATGGAATATTGCATGGTCCTCTTCTTTGACACATTCTGCAGCTGACAGATGCTTATGTGTACACTGCGTTCCGTTGTAATGGCAAATTTCCTTTCCAGCTCAAGTTTTATTATTACTATTATTATTTTTCTCTCGTTAATGTTTTATTGCTATAGTATTATTCTACAGTAGTGGCATACAGTAAAATTGTTTGTTACAGTATCAGAACAGTCAAAATTACAAAAATAAAACTGAAAACTAAAACGGAAAATTCCTAGGTTTTTCCCAGTTCTCTTCTGAATGAAAAAATTCCCGTTTTTTCCCCAGATTTCATGGATCCTGGAGTGTATACACCATGTTTTGGCTACACAGAGGAGGACTGTATTACAATACCACACCAGATATCAACAGTCAATAGTTTGTTATCAGTTGCAAATAACAAGCATGATTTGGAAGAGTGTGTGTGTGTGTGTGTGTGTGTGTGTGTGTGTGTGTGTGTGTGTGTGTGTGTGTGTCCAAAATTTATCCATTTTTCTTTACACACATTGAATGTGTCTTAGCAATGATTTCATCTGGCCCTTACAAAGAAAGAGTACTGAATTATTCAACTGATATACAATCCAATCAGATTCCGACAGAAGGGGAAAAACGTAGTGTACAAATTTCCCCTTATAAACTCACATTCTGCTATGGATTCTTGACCCACCAATGTGTCACTGAAGCATATGACCATCAGATAATAAGGTCAAATAATTTTAATATCTGATAAGCATATACTGAGAATGTCCTAAGATGTGTAGGCTCTCAAAGGAAAAAGAGCCATTTGGCTAAGATTTGCTTTGTAGCCACATGGTGTGGAGGAAGTCCTCGAGTGGCACCACTTTAGAATAACCAAGCTAAGAGCCTTTATGTCACCCCTGTCCCACAACATAAAAAGCAGTATGAGAGATCAGCAGAGCCACCCCTGTGTGGACTACGATTTACTGATGAAGACACACCACCTAGGAAATAAAACTAAGAGAGACATTCGCAAGACCACTTCTTAGGCAATCTCCTACCTTGTCTGTTTGGCTTTGGATCTGTTATGAAGATTGGCAGAGAAGTTTGCCACCACCTTAGCTGGTAGCATGTTCTGACTTTCATTGTTCTAGACTCAGATGTGCACAGTACAATTACTGCACGGAAGAACAAGGTTGCATCATGAAAAAATTTAGTCATATATGCCAAAAATCATGTGCATCAAAACTAAATCACCAAAATTTTGCAAGCACACAGTCTGCTCTGTGAACACTTTTTACGTATCAGAACTCTTTGCAAGCTGGACAAACTTTTTATTCATTTTTTTGTATTATCATCTTATAAACTCAAAACCCTATGAAGGATAGGCGATTACTATGGGCAACCCAGCATTGTGGATGGGCTGTTCTTAGACACTGAAGGCTACCTCAACCTTCTTTTGTATCATGATTCAATAAACACAAAAATTGAATTTTTACCTTTCTGTTACTGATTTGCGGCCTTCCCCTTGTTCCACATTCTATAAAAACTTAAGGCTGAAACATCTAGGTAGGTTATGTTCACCATCAAAAGTACGACAACATTTCATCTTGCTATCTCTTTAACGTGATTATATCGAGACGTATATACCTAACCTTCATTTAATATGTGCCTCTTGATCCGTCGACTTTGTGGCAAATTACTTGCAAAGTACCCTAGTTCGTATAGGACAGCCACCACAAAATGAAGAGAGGAAAAGCAGGGTGTATATGTGGACAAGGGAAAAATCCCCGATTTCCCGATTAAAAATATACTTTTCCCTCGTGAAAATACACCTTTTCCGTGTTAAGTTACAGTATATATTCCCTTGGAACTGTAACACTTAATCCTTCAAATGGTATAACTTCCCGGCACTTTAGAAAATGAAATCAGAAAATAAATCTGTTTCAGAAAGATCTTTGATGTGCAGCAACATGTATGCTGCATATTTTCGTATCATGAAAGTGAATTCCAAACAACACAGCAAATTAGTTTCCGAAGCATTAAAATCGAGATTGCTCATGTCACGTGATCTTGCCAGCTGATGACAACAGATATTCAGAGCACAAGACACGTGATGTAGTCAACAGATAGCAACATCACTGTTAAGTAGCGTTAACACACAAATAGGAAAAGTTAACAGTTTAAATTAATACACACAGTACAGCTGCATGAAAACCTATCATGTCACATATAATGTTAGTCTTGAAGATTAAAAATTGACAGGAAAAGCTAAGCTTTCATATATAATATTGGTTCTTTTTTGAGTGTGTTGCATTTTAAGATGCATCACACAATGTGGCAGTAAACTTTTAAATAATGACATAAATGTCTGTTCTTCTGGGCTTCAAATTGTTCTAAATGGCTGAACCCCAAAGTGTTAACTTTTAGATTAGAGAAGCACTTTGTGATTTAAGCAATTCATCACACATTTGACACAATGTAATTCATCTCGCATAAAAGGTAATTTATTTTGAAAGTAACACTTTTCAAACCACCGTTTGCCATATTTTCCCCATGACTTGTAAAAATAAGTTCATTTCAACAATTGCCAGAGAGCACCAGAAAAGAGGCATTATTGCACATGTGCAGCTTCATGATATAGGAAACCCATATGTTCATACGAATATAGCATTAAGAGGTATTACATCACACCATAGAAGAAACAGGGCATCAAAGGATACTCTGTGAGCATTAGAATGCCATAAACCATACTAAAATGCATAATTCAGCTTGAAGTGTGTATTCGTATGTCAACATTCACAACAAAACAGACCTCAATCTGATATTAAGCTTCTCAGTGTGGTTTACAGGATGCAAATTTTCTTGGAGTACCAGTACTGTATTATCTCATGTTTGGTTCTTTATTATGGCATAATGTCTTACGTGCCAGAAAATGAAAACGTGCACTTGAAATTCAGCAAACAGTGAAACCAGTCAACAATGTAGAATGAAACACTTTGCTTCAAATAAACTGACAGACTCTGCGCAAGAGAGAAAGCCAAATTTCTTTAACAAACCAACAAAAATAACTTCATTGTTCTGCAAGGTGATTAATGCTCGAGTGCCAAAAATGTGGAAATGGAATAAAAATCAGGAAACAAACTAATAACATATTTTAGCCTTCTGTAATTGTGTGAATATTTTCATTTACTTGATAGCTCCCGGCCACAGAAATCCATTTTGTTTGCATCTGATGTGAGACCTATAAACAAAGAGGAAACAGCAAAAGAACTGAACGTAAACATGGGTCTCGTGGAGACTAACCCCTCCCCACTACAACTCAGACAGCCCAGCACATGAGCGAATCTGGTAGCCTGGGAGTGCCAGAAAAAAATTTCTGGGTATCATCTAGATGCTTAATGCTACTGCTGAAACAGCTAACAGCCAGAAGGGAAAAAAAGTACTGCTCATACATGACTCAACTGCGTATGTGCTTCAGCCCACTAGCAACTGCTCAAACCTAATGTGAATAGTTGTAACAACAAGGTATTCAGCAGCACTTTGTTGTTATGTATTGCATAGTCTCTGTCCTAAAGCATTTGACACATTTTGCTGCTGGCAGACACTTGTGTGTGGACTGTATTTTGTTGTTGTAAACTGCTGATTTCCTTCACGACTTCAAGTTGAATTCTGCTTTTTCTCCCATTATGTTTTACTTCTGCAGTAGAAGGATACAGTAAAATTCTTTGTTAGAGTGTCAGTTCTTACCAACCAAAATTAGAAACATTTAATTGAAAATTAAAACAATGAAAAATTCCCAAAATTCTAAACAATTCGTTTTTTCCCAGTTTTCTCCCAATTGAAAAAATTCCTGGGATTTTCCCAGTGCGTATACACCCCTGATAAAGGGAAAGCACATCAAATGCAAGTAAATTATATCTAGCAAAAGAAACTTGTAACCTTGCTATATTTAGTCAACAGTGACCCCATTTTCCATTATGACTATGGAACTAGCAGGTTCTTCCCATTCGTAATGTCAAGATCATGCTTCATGTTTTACCAATGACTCATACTTCGATAATAAATGACACAAAATAGAAGTTTGTACTTTTCAGTCCATTAATACGGATTTGAATCCTGATTGTCCAGAGTTTTACACCCATGCCACCCCTCTCAGATTTAGATTTGGATCTGAATACCACTCTAGCACAAATTTCTAAGCTTTGAAAATAGTTCAAAATGTATAAGTGGCACTGGACAGTGAAAACTTTCTGCAATTAATGGGTCAGAAGAGTAAATGCAGGAAAGGATTCAGACACTGGTTTCAGGATAGCGATAATGGTAAGTGGCTGGAAATGAATAAAAAAATGCTAAGAGGGAAAATGAGTGCACTGCAGGTGAAAGCAAGAAAAATGAAAAATTGAGAGAGAGATATGCTAGCAGATACACAGATATCATCATAATCCATATAAAACAGAGGCGGTCCCCATCTTGGCGGCTGGTATGTAGACCACAGTTTGTCTCACTGACAAAAATTTCTTTCTGACCTATTATTTAATGAACTATTTGTGGGAGGGTCAGAGAAGAGCAAATGTTTAGTCTAATAAAACATACCTCTTCATCCTTTTTCTGCCTTCCTAAGTCTTGTTCGGAATGATTAGGTCTGTGCTGACTGTGTGACTTAATATTCTTCTGATGGATGTTCCTGTTTTCTGTTTTATTTCTATCACCACTTTTATCACCACCATGTTTTCGATTTCCTTGACTGTGTTCATTCCTTTTACTGGCTTCATTCTGCCCATAGCTGTTACGACCCTTGCCAGGTCCATTCTGTCCATAACTGTTACGATTCCCTTGATTATGATCATTACTCTTCCAACCAGCTCCATTTTGGCCATAATTGTTATGAGGTCTATTCTGCTTTTCACTACTGTGTGTTCTATTAACATCGCCAAAGCCAGGAGACGTGCTTGTTTTGTTACCTCGAGCATTACGTTTCTGACTGCCAGATTGCTTCGCTGTCTCACTCTGCATGTAATTATTTTGGATTTGATCATGTAAAGTATTTTGCTTTCCTGTATTATTGATTCCTAACAGTGGTGAAGGCAAGTTCCCAGACACTTCTGCATCAGCCAAAATCCTCCCTTTCACATTTTCACTAGCCAACACATTTTCTCCATGTTGCAATGAAGGTTTGATATCCGATTTTTTGCCATAATCTCTCTTTTCATTATTTCTTAGTAAAGGCTGTGGTGTCTGCAACAATTCTGCATTTGCTGAAATTCTTTCTTCACCTTGGTGAAGTATGCCACGTTGAGCATCACTCTTCTGAGTGAAATCTCTCTCAATGCTATTATTATCCAGACCATTTCTTGGAGTGCTCGTACGATAGCTGTTATTGACTGGAAGTACTGGACACTCTACAACTTTATTCTTATCCATCATATTTTTCCTTTGTTCAAGAACAGAGTGACTGTCTTTGTTTTCAGCGATCGTCAGTGGTGAATGAAGAGATAATGTTTTATTGGGTGATACTCCAGTGGCAGTGTTTACAATTCCCCTGGAAAAGACAAAAAGAATTGCTGCAAATGTCACAGGAAAAAATTTCAAACAAAAACTAAAGCACGTACGTCAATTTTTGAAAATATAACTGAACTAAAATTAGTTGTATGAGAAATCCTACAACAATTCCAGTTTATTACAGACATGATAATATGAACAGAAAGAGAAAGTAAGCATAAGAAGTGGTAATGAGAGTTGACGGGTATTACTCAGAGGATTGCTATATATCCACTGTGGATGACTAACTGCGACTATCATTTAAACTGGTGGTTTATCTTGTAATAAATCTGCAACCAGTAGCTTTTTTTACTGTTTGTTGAAACATGAACATGTTTTCAAGCCACTGCAGGCTCATAAGCGGATGGAGGTGTTACAAGAACATTTCTATCTGGATAATTATTCAAATAAATAGATAACTAAAATTTATTCATTAATAAATTACATGAAAATTAAATAAGTGACAAATAATGCCACCACATTTTCTTTGGTTATTTCTTGTACAGAATCAGTTTTGGTCCCCTTGGCTCCGTGCAGTTTCTGTTTAATAAATAACTTATTAGTGGTTTGTTCAGAAATGTGCCTTTGTGGCTCAGTGGTTTAAGTTCCAAGCAGCAAAACTTAGGCTTAGGGCGCAATCTCGTTTGATCTTACTATTTTCTCTGTTACATATCACTCTTTCACCTTTAACAATAACAATAATTCTAAGTCAAGTTGCGCCATATTTCCAACTACATGCTGAAATGTAGATCCCACTGTAACTGACTGAATAAGTCTCTTCAGAAATGGGAAAAAGTCAAGGGCACACCACAATGCCTAGTAAAGCACTACAATGCTGAAACCTACCTTTGAGTCCCCAAGCTTAACCCGATTTACAGCGTAACAAATGAAACAAAAATGCTTCTAGGCAAACAGCCTCAGCAGTATGGGCTGTAATGCACTACGCAGCTGCAACGTTGAGCAGCCAGCTGATGGTCAGTACCAACAGATCAGTCAAGAGAAATTGATGTGGAATATGTTATCCTTTTTTTCTGATAAACTTATTTTACTATAATTATATAAAAAAATTCTGTCTTCTTACTTTGTTTATTCACTCCGTATAATAAATTCACATACACAGATACTACAAAACCTTTCACCTGACTCCATCAACCTCCTGACACCACCGACACCCCGCACCCCTACCTTCTACCTTCTTCCTAAAATTCACAAACCCAATCATCCCGGCCGCCCCATTGTAGCTGGTTACCAAGCCCCCACAGAATGTATCTCTGCCTACGTAGATCAACACCTTCAACCCATTACATGCAGTCTCCCATCCTTCATCAAAGACACCAACCACTTCCTCGAACGCCTGGAATCCTTACCCAATCTGTTACCCCCGGAAACCATCCTTGTAACCATTGATGCCACTTCCTTACACACTTCCTCCGCACGTCCAGGGCCTCGCTACGATGGAGCACTTCCTTTCACGCCGATCACCTGCCACCCTACCTAAAACCTCTTTCCTCATTACCTTAGCCAGCTTCATTCTGACCCACAACTACTTCACTTTTGAAGGCCAGACATACCAATAATTAAAGGGAACAGCCGTGGGTACCAGGATGGCCCCCTCATATGCCAACCTATTCATGGGTCACTTAGAGGAAGCCTTCTTGGTTACCCAGGCCTGCCAACCCAAAGTTTGGTATAGATTTATTGATGACATCTTCATGATCTGCACTCACAGTGAAGAAGAACTCCAGAATTTCCTCTCCAAATTCAACTCCTTTGGTTCCATCAGATTCACCTGGTCCTACTCTAAATCACATGCCACGTTCCTTGACGTTGACCTCTATCTGTCCAATGGCCAGCTTCACTCATCCGTCCACATCAAACCCACTAACAAGCAACAGTACCTCCATTATGACAGCTGCCACCCATTCCACATCAAACGGTCCCTTCCCTACAGCCTAGGTCTTCGTGGCAAACAAATCTGCTCCAGTCCGGAATCCCTGAACCATTACACCAACAACCTGAAAACAGCTACCCTCCCGACCTGGTACAGAAGCAAATAACCAGAGCCACTTCCTCATCCCCTCAAACCCAGAACCTCCCACAGAAGAACCACAAAAGTGATCCAGTCCCGAAAAGTATCCTGTCACAAGTGGGGCAGACTCTGAATGTGGCTCTCCAGCAGGGATACGACTTCCTCAAATCCTGCCCTGAAATGAGATCCATCCTTCATTAAATCCTCCCCACTCCACCAAGAGTGTCTTTCCGCCATCCACCTAACCTTCGTAACCTCTTAGTTCATCCCTATGAAATCCCCAAACCACCTTCCCTACCTTCTGGTTCCTACCCTTGTAACCGCCCCCGGTGTAAAACCTGCCCCATGCACCCTCCCACCACCACCTACTCCAGTCCTGTAACCGGAAGGTGTACACGATCAAAGGCAAAGCCACATGTGAAAGCACCCATGTGATTTACCAACTGACCTGCCTACACTGTGAAGCTTTCTATGTGGGAATGACCAGCAACAAACTGTCCATTTGCATGAATGGACACAGGCAGACAGCGTTTGTTGGTAATGAGGATCATCCTGTGGCTAAACATGCCTTGGTGCACAGCCAGCACATCTTGGCACAGTGTTACACCGTCTGGGTTATCTGGATACTTCCCACTAACACCAACCTGTCAGAACTCCGGAGATGGGAACTGCCCTTCAGTATATCCTCTCATCTCGTTATCCGCCAGGCCTCAACCTCCGCTAATTTCAAGTTGTCGCCACTCATACCTCACCTGTCTTTCAACAACATCTTTGCCTGTGTACTTCCGCTTCGACTGACACCTCTGCCCAAACTCTTTGCCTTTACAAATGTCTGTGCGTGTGCGTGTGCGTGTGCGCGTGTGCGTGTGCGCGTGCGCGTGCGCGTGTGCGCGTGCGCGTGCGCGTGCGCGTGTGCGTGTGCGCGTGTGCGTGCGCGTGTGCGCGTGTGCGCGTGCGCGTGCGCGTGCGCGCGTGTGCGCGTGCGCGTGCGCGTGCGCGCGTGCGCGCGTGTGCGCGTGCGCGCGTGTGCGCGTGCGCGCGTGCGCGCGTGTGTGTGTGCGTGTGCGTGTGTGCGTGTGCGTGTGTGCGTGCGTGAGCGAGTGTATACCTGTCCTTTTTTCCCCTTAAGGTAAGTCTTTCCGCTTCCAGGATTGGAATGATTCCTTACCCTCTCCCTTAAAACCCACATCCTTTCGTCTTTCCCTCTTTCCTGAAGAAGCAACCATTGGTTGTGAAAGCTTGAATTGTGTGTGTGTGTGTGTGTGTGTGTGTGTGTGTGTGTGTGTGTGTGTGTGTGTGTGTGTGTGTGTGTATCTATCGACCTGCCAGTGCTTTTGTTTAGTAAGTCACATCAACTTTGTTTTTAGATATATTAATCCATACCTTTCTACTTTAAGATATCATGGGATTTTGGGGTGGCGGAAGTACAACTTGGAGATATCTACACAACAGCTCCTTAAATCAGTATACCAATCACATTCGTCAGGCAGTAATCAAAAACAGCTTTCAAATCAAAAACTTAAAATTTTATGAAAGGAGTACCAGTGGATCCAGTTCACAGCAGATAGAACAGTCTCCTTCAGATATCGAACTGCATCTTAGCTCAAAACCAGTCAATATCAGTGTCCACTAAACAAGGAATAACAAACTATTCCAAGTCCACTAGACTGTAGCATGGTGGATTCCAACAAGAGGACTGAAACAGTAGTTATTTCGCTACTACACTAACTGAATCAGGTATCAGTCTTTTTTAAAAAAGAAATTTCAAGATGAGGAAAGCATGAGCAAATTAAGGTAGAGCAATTCAACAGAGTTCTGAAAAGTGATTGAATATGTGTTGTATTACTTTAGCGAACAATCTCAGATTACTTCCAACAGGTGACAATTAGCATGAGCTGGAAAGGAGGTGAGGGGCAGGAAACCATTTAAATAAGTGTTCCACTTAATGGAACATACAGATACTTAGATGGAAAAATAACACTTCTGTGAGAAGTTTCATTTCAAGTATTCTACATACTTACGGTGGAGCAACACAGTTGGGTTTGTGGTTTGGCCAGTCATTCCTTTGGCATTCTTCTGAACAATAAAAATCCCCACATCGTGCACATACAGAAGTCGTTAATCTTCCACATGCCAAACAAGCTCGGCATGCTCTTGCTCTTAAATGTACAGGATCACCATAAATGTATTTACCCTGTAATAAAAAGTAAAAATTTAAAACTTTCATAAAAATGAATGAGGAGAAGTTTGTGAGGAATTTGGTCATTCTTTCATCCATAAATTACCACATTCCATACATCTCATCAGGAAGGAGTCTTCAGGTATGTGTGTAGAATTTAATTACACAATACCTGACAAATGCAGCCACTACACTTCTGAACATGTTTTGCGAAAACTGCCTTGGATAATTAGACAACCCATGCTCAAAGAAAACATTTTAGATCTTGGAATTACAAACAGGCTTGATCTTATTGACAATTTCTGTATGGGAACAGTATAATCACAGTGACGACAGTTACTGAAGTTAATAAATCTGTTGAGAAGGCCAGGAGAGAGTATATGCTAGAAAAAGCAGATAAGCAGTTGTTAGCACTCCACTTAGATAATGAATAGACATCATTTTGCTTCATTATGATGGATATAGAGGGATTATGGGCAAAGTTTAAACTGATTGTAAATCCCACTGCAGAGACATATGTGCCAAGTGCGTGAATGAATGGAAAGTACCCTCTATGGTTTAATAACCAATTTCAAAAATGCTGAGGAAACAGACTATTTCACTCTTTGTTTAAAAACAAGAGTCCACAAATGTTGATAGGTAAAAGTAAGTAGAACTGCATGCACCTGTAGCAGATAGCGCCGATAGAAGAGTGTTCTAACACATCTCAGTCCAAAAAAGGTTAAATTAAATAGTTCATCATGTAGGGAATGTTCGAAACGCGTCATGAAAGGCATCTTTTGTGCGAAGTGTAACTACTGGTCTCATGAAAAGTGTGCGAAAGTTAATTTAAAACTCATAAAAGACAAGTTTCCATGGTCGTGTCCACATTGTTTACTTATTGAGACGGCTGAAATCTTTAAGTACCATTAACTCAAAGGAAGAAATTTTAAATTGCTTCAAAGTGACATTGAAGTGCTGAAAGCGGAAATTTTAGCATTGAAACAAGAAAATTCTGAAGTGGTTATTGAAAGAAAATCCTGCATGTGTAGAAATCAACACATTACTGAACAAAGTGGCAAACATCTGCATATGTGTAATACGGCGAATAATACCATGCCAGTGAAACAAGTGATAAGTATAAATGGAAAACAGTTTCATATAATAAGAAGGACACACGTAAAAGTGCAACGAACGAAGAAGATGACAAACAATTTTCTGTTAATAGGTGATTCTGTATTAAAAAATGTTATTGTGCCAGACTGCAAGGTCGATGTATGACCTGGAATCCGATCGCATCAACTCAACAAACATTTTAAGAATGTATTGTCCATGAAAAGAAATACGGGCGAAACTGGTAACAAAACATTAAGTACCGATGATTACAGAGGTGTCTTAATCCACGTGGGCACAAACTCCATCCGCAGTAATAGTGAGGAAGAAATCGTGAATGAAACACTGAATCTGTTTAGATCGGCAAAAACTGTATACCCCAACATCCAGGCTGGTAATTAGTGGAACTAGTCATCGAAGATCGTTAAGTGATACTCACATCAACAGGATAAATATCTGCATTAGGGAACAGTGCAACGGACTCGGTGTAGTATTCATTGACCCAAACTAATTCTTAAACTGGAAGTGTCTGGGAAAAGACGGCCTGCACTTTAATAGATTAGGCTCTGTGAACATTAGTAAAATGTTCATAGACATGTGTAAAGTCCTAAGAAGCAAGGGAAACTAATTCATTCTGATAGGGGTGACAAAGAAAAAAATCAAACTGAAAATAAAAAGTTTAGGTACCAAACAAAGGATGCACGTGAAATAACTAAAAGCAAAAATGATCTATTGATGCACTAGAATATAAATGGCTTAGGGGCAGAACTACCAAATCGTAAATTCTCAAAAATCGATGAACTAAAAATTCTGCTTTCAGAATCCGTAAATATTAAAATAATCTGCCTAAATGAACACTGGTTAACAGAAGATAATATAAAAGTACTAAATAGTATTAACAGTTTTACGGTAGCTGCTAGCTTTTTTAGAATAAGCAAATCTCGTGGAGGCTCCTGCATTCTTGTGAATTCTTCCGTAAGTTATACAGTAAGAGATAGTTTTAATTATTTAAATGAAGAGAGAGTGTTTGAAAGTTGCTCTGTAGAACTAAGTGATCTGAATACACTGGTTATAGCAATCTACAGAATTCCCGGATGTGCAGTAACAAAAGTGTTTTTAGCCAAATTCGTATGCCTCCTGGAAAAACTCCAGAATGAAAGTAAGAAGAAAGTTGTTATAGCAGCTGACTTCAACTTAAATGTCTTAGTTGAAAACAATGATTCCACGAAATTTCGTGACTTAATTCAGAAATCTGGTTTCACGCTAAATTTTTCTGAAGGCACTAGGGAAATTGATAATATTATTACTAACTACAAATTTGACAGTGGAAATAAGCACAAATACTGCTTAGACTTGGGAATTTCAGATTACTCAGCTCTGTTTATTGAGCTCACAAAGGAAAAAAAAACCTAAAGCCTCCAGAAGTGTGTATAAAAAGGGATCTCAGTAAAAGTAAAAAGGATTTATTCCGCAATAAATTAAGTATAATAAGCTGGCCTGTAGACTACAATAGTTCAAGCTCAATAAACTATGACAAAATCTTAAATCGTTTCTTAGAGGTATTTAATGAATCATTTCTTCGTAGATATAAGCAAAAGAAAGTTAATGATAAACTCAAATGAATTACAACAGGAATAAAAATCTCTAGTGCCAGAAAGAGAACTCCACAATGAGTCAAAATCAAACAGAAATCCAGATTTTATTATTTATGTCAAACAGTATAAAGCGGTATTTAGGAAAGTTGTAGTGGCAGCTAAAAAAATGGCAAATAATAAATTCATACGAGAACACAGAAATAAGACAAAAGCAGTGTGGTCAGTTGTTCAGTCCGAACAAGGAGCCAAAGTAAAAACTCATGACATTTTGAAAATTAGACATGAAAATGAAATTATAGTAAACCCTGTTCAGATGTCAAGTTGTTTCAATGAATTCTTCCTAAATGTAGTAAGATTGGATGTGGATATGACATTCTATCAGGGCATCACAAATTTGAAAAACAGCCAGAACACATCTTTTAAACAATTTGAAAAAAATCACCAAAAGGGATGTAGAAAAGGAAATATTGTCTCTAAAAAAACAAAACCTCGCATGGGTGGGATCAAATAACATCTGTAATCAAATATGTGTACGATATTTCCAAACCACTGTCAACTATTATAAATCAATCTTTTGAACAGGAATGCTTTCCAGAGGTATTGAAATATGGTGAGATCAAACCTCTATTTAAGAAAATCGAATGATTTGAAAATTGTATGTAATGAGATGAATAAACCACATATCACGTAAGTGCATGAAGCTGTAACAACTTACTCCATCATACAATAGTGAAAGAGCCAGCCAAGAGCCCAAAAAAATTCTGGTCATACATAAAATCGCTAAGCAGGTTGAAGGCTTCTTTCCAGTTAATCACTGACCAGTTTGGAGTGGCAATAGAGGAAAGTTGAAGTTCTAAATTTCACATTTAAGAAATCATTCACACCAGAGGATCGTACAAACAAATCGTTTGACCATTGTACAGACTCCAGCATGGAGGACATAGAAATTGCATTTGTGGCGTAGAGATGCAACTGAAAGAATCAAAAACAAACAGGTCACGAGATCCACATAGTACCCCTATTTGCTATTTTGTCAAAAACTGACATTTTGACCTGTGGCTGTGAACAAAATATAAGATGAAGATACCAGCAACCAGCCACTTTTTACAATGCTATCTATTTATTTATTTACAGTGCCGTTACTGGTTTCTAAGGAACAGGTTCATATTCAGATGACTAGTTCACATTTTTCCATTACCTTTCATTTTTTGTTTCCCAAATTGACAAAATTTTCTTGGGGTGGTGGTGCCCTACAACCAGAACAAGATGTGAAACAAAAGGCAAATGCTAAAGTAAAATGTGAACTAGCCATCTGAAGATGAACCTATTGGCTCAAAACTAGCAACAGCACTGTTTAAATAAATAGATAGCATTGTGAAGAGTGGCTGGTTGCTGTTATCTTCTATGTAAGAGTCAACCTATAGTCCCTTTTGATTGTACAGAGAGTACTCTGCAGCACTGGCCCCGTAGCTTGCATTTAACGCGAGTGTCTCCCCCAGCAGAGAGTCTCAAGCGAATGGAAAAAAACAAAGGTAACTCCTGTATATTGTTATTGTTGTTGTGGTCTTCAGTCCTGAGACTGGTTTGATGAAGCTCTCCATGCAACTCTATCCTGTGCAAGCTTCATCATCTCCCAGTACCTACCGCAACCTACATCCTTCTGAATCTTAGTGTATTCATCTCTTTGTCTCCCTCTACGATTTTTACCCTCCACGCTGCCTTCCAATAATAAATTGGTGACCCCTTGATGCCTCAGAACATATCCTACCAACCGATCCCTTCTTCTAGTCAAGTTGTGCCACAAACTCCTCTTCTCCCCAATTCTACTCAATACCTCCTCCCATCTAACCTTCAGCATTCTTCACCAATTTTCGAAAGCTTCTATTCTCTTCTTATCCAAACTATTTATCATCCATTTTTCACTTCCATACATGGCTACACTCCATACAAATCTTCCTTTCAAGACACTGTCCATTTCGTTCAACTGCTCTTCTAAGTCCTTTGCTGTCTCTGGCAGAATTACAATGTCATCGGCGAACCTCAATGTTTTTATTTCTTCTCCATGGATTTTTATACCTACTCCGAATTTTCCTTTTGTTTCCTTTACTGCCTGCTCAATATACAGATTGAATGACATAGGGGTAGGCTAAAACACTGTCTCACCCCCTTCCCTACCTCTGCTTCCCTTTCATGCCCCTCGACTCTTGTAACTGCCATCTGCTTTCTGTACAAATTGTAAATAGCATTTCGCTCCCTGTATTTTACCCCTGCCACCTTCAAAATTTGAAAGAGAGTATTCCAGTCAAAATTGTGAAAAGCTTTCTCTAAGTCTACAAATGCTAGAAACATAGGTTTGCCTTTCCTTAATCATTCTTCTAAGATAAGTTGTAGGGTCAGTATTGCTTGACGTGTTCCAATATTTCTACGGAATCCAAATTGATCTTCCTCGAGGTCGGCTTCTACCAGTTTTTCCATTCGTCTAAAGAATTCCCGTTAGTATTTTGCAGCAGTGACTTATTAAACTAATAGTTCGGTAAATTTCACATCTGTGAACACCCGCTTTCCTTGGAACTGGAATTATTATATTCTTCTTGAAGTCTGAGGGTATTTCGCCTGTCTCTTACATCTTGCTCGCCAGATGGTAGAGTTTTGTCAGGACTGGCTCTCCCAAGACTGTCAGTAGTTCTATTGGAATGTTGTCTACTCTCAGGACCTTGTTTCGACTCTCATCTTTCAGGGCTCTGTCAAACTCTTCACGCAGTATCACATCTCCCATTTCATCTTCAACTACGTCCTCTTCCATTTCCATAATATTGGCGCAAGTAAATCGCCCTTGTATAGGCCCTCTATGTACTCCTTCAACCTTTCTGCTTTCCCTTCTTTGCTTAGAACTGGGTTTCCATCTGAGCTCTTCATATTAATACAAGTGGTTCTCTTTTCTCCAAGGTCTCTCTAGTTTTCCTGTAGGCAGTATCTATCTTACCGCTAGTGATATGCGCCTCTACATCCTTACAATTGTCCTCTAGCCATCACCGCATAGCCATTGTGCACTTCCTATCGATCTCATTTCCGTGAATATGTAATCCTTTTTGCCTGCTTCATTTACTGCATTTTTATATTTTCTCCTTTCATCAATTAAATTCAATATTTCTTCTGTTACCCAAGGATTTCTACTAGCCCTCGTCTTTTTACCTACTTGATCCTCTGCTGCCTTCACTACTTCATCCCTCAAAGATACCCATTCTTCTTACACTGTATTTCTTTCCCCCATTCCTGTCAATTGTTCCCTTATGATCACCCTGAAACTCTGTACAACCTCTGGTTCTTTCAGTTTATCCAGGTCCCATCTCCTTAATTTCCCACATTTTTTTGCAGTTTCTTCAGTTTTAATCTACAGGTCATAACCAATAGATTGTGGTCAGAGTCCACATCTGCCCCTGGAAATGTTTTACAATTTAAAACCTGGTTCCTCAATCTCTGTCTTAAAATTATATAATCGATCTGATACTTTCTAGTATCTTCAGGCTTTTTCCATGTATACAACCTCCTTTCATGATTCTTGAACCAAGTGTTAGCTATGATTAAGTTATGCTCTGTGCAAAATTCTACCAAGCGGCTTCCTCTTTCGATTCGTCTCCCCCCCCCCCCCCCCAAATCCATATTCACCTACTGTATTTCCTTCTCTCCCTTTCCCTACCATCGAATTCCAGTCACCAATGACTATTAAATTTTCCTCTCCCTTCACTACCTGAATAATTTCATTTATCTCATCATACATTTCATCAATTTCTTCATCATCTGCAGAGCTAGTTGGCATATAAACTTGTACTACTGCAGTAGGTGTGGGCTTCATGTCTATCATGGCCAAAATAATGCGTTCCCTATGCTGTTTGTAGTAGCTTACCTGTACTCCAATTTTTTTTCTTCATTATTAAACCTACTCCTGCATTACCCCTATTTGATTTTGTGTTTATAACCCTGTAGTCACCTGACCAAAAGTCTTGTTCCTCCTGCCACCAAACTTCACTAATTCCCACTATATCTAACTTTAACCTATCCATTTCCCTTTTTAAATTTTCTGTCTTACCTGCCTGATTAAGGGATCTGACATTCCACACTCCGATTCGTAGAACACCAGTTTTCTTTCTCCTGATTGCAACGTCCTCTTGAGTAGTCCGCGCCCGGAGATCCGAATGGGGGATTATTTTCCCCCTGGAATATTTTACCCAATAGGACGCAGTGATCATTTAACCATACAGTAAAGCAGCATGCCCTCGGGAAAAATTACGGCTGTAGTTTTCCCTTGCTTTCAGCCGTTCACAGTACCAGCACAGCAAGGCCGTTTTGGTTATTGTTACAAGGCCAGATCAGTCAATCATCCGGACTGTTGCCCCTGCAACTACTGAAATGGCTGCTGCCCCTCTTCAGGAACCACACATTTGTCTGGCCTGTCAACAGATACCCCTCCGTTGTGGTTGCACCTATGGTACGGCTCTCTGTATCACTGAGGCACGCAAGCCTCCCCACCAACGGCAAAGTCCATGGTTCATGGTTCCTGTATGTAAAAAGGGTAAAAGAATGGCCCTCATAATTACCGTATTCTATCCTTAACATCGATTTGCTGTAGAATTCTTGAAGACAGTAAGAGTTCAAATATAATAAACTTCCTTGAAACAGAAAAGCTTCTGTATACTAATTAGTACAGATGTAGAAAATATCACTTGTGCAAAACTCAGCTTGTCTTCTTCTCACATGATATCTCATAAACCTTAGATGGGGGGCAGCAGCAGATTCTATAATCCTAGATTTGCAGAAAACATTTGTCACAATGCCCCAAAGCAAATTGTTGACCAGGTCTAAGCATAATGTTTAGGTTCCCAGATATGTGAGTGGCTCTATGACTTCTTAAGTAATAGAAACCAGTATTTGGTCCTTGACATAAAGTGTTTTTCATGGACAAGGATATTAGGAGTGCCCCAGTGAAGTGTGACAGGACAACTCTTATTCTTTATACAAATAAATGATGTGACAGACAAGATGACCATCAAGTTCCAGCATCTCTGCTGATGACATTGCGGTGTACCAGCATGTGTCATTAAGTGACTGTAGGAATATGGATGTGTGCTTAAATTAATTATTAGTAGGAGTAATATATTCAAATGGGAAAGATTATGAGGGATTCTTTACTCATATGATTATAAATTAAAAAAAACATCCATCAATGATGGATCGGGTTTTGGGGCAGTTAGAAGTGGAAAGGGAAGAAATTACAAGTCAACAGAAAATATGTGAAAAAACAACCAAAGTGTGACAGTCTCTACATATTGAAAATTTTTAACAAGGGAATATAAAGGCAAAATTAATTATGAATGTGGGACTGGCAGAAAGAAACTAAAGAAGATAGAGACTTCTGCACCACAAAGAGCATTCATACTGCACAGTTGCCTGCACTGAGAATTACTTGTGTCTCTTATACACATCCACACATTAGAAAACTAATGCATTAAATAAACAAATTGGACTAATGAATGACATAATCTGTGAACTTATGGATTTCTTGGTTATGAAAGTGACTTAAATCTTCTGGCCAATACTGTCCATTCACAGTCAACTTCCATCTTCAACCAACAAAGTGTGCAGAGGCACTGTAGTAGCCAATGCCGTATGTGATGTTTCATTTCAGTGTCATATTCAAACTGTTTATTCTAATCTAGAGAGAATGACTGAACAGTTTCTGACCTATCACTCAAATGATATACAATTCTTTGTGTCAGCAGATGGTTTATGTACTGCGTGAGGCAGATGAGGCTACTCTCCTACAGCATTCCTCCCACCCAATGATCAATATGTTGTTCACTCTCTTGATACATCTATTCATCACCTCCCCTTTTAAAGAACTTAGGCTACGAGAACCTGACATTTATGTGATTATTTAAAATGTTACCAGCACATTGTCGCTGGAGACAAAGTTCCAAGGTTTATTATTGTTTACCTTTATTGTAGTTCTACGATAGATTACAAATTTTACTATAATGAGGAAGTATAACTAACCTTCCAAAAAAGACGTGATACAAGTTCTTGGGCAATTTCACATGTTAATGACTTTTGTAAGGAAAAGTTTTTAACATTCAGACATGCAGAGAGGTATGTTGCACCAGGGAAATACAAACTTCACTGCCCCCACCCTCACCATTTTTACAACAGATTGTCTCATCTTCTCCAAACTAATCATGCAAACCTGTGTTGGATGCTGCACAGTCAAAACTTTTACCTGGAAAGTGTCACCCTGCGGATCAATTGCAGATAATTGCCCTTTTCTTCAGATTATTTTCACTCAGCTGTTTCTCCCACCAATCCAGAATCATTCGATTCATCATATAAAGTTCCCAAAATTCCTAATTCACTCAACAAATACAGCATGCCTGCAGCAGACTTACAGAAATCATCAAAACCTAAGGAGTACACAGACGAATCTTAGAACAATGCAGTCCATCACAACGGGAGCTGTTACATTCATTACTAATTTTCTTGAAGCAATTCTATAAACTGACAATGAGAGCAGTACCTGTCAAAGGACAGATCGTGAGATGTCTATACACTGTCTTCATACAAAATCTGTCCAGTTACTGAATAGGTGACACGTATCTTGAAATATCACAGCCCACGGTACACTAGGGCACAGTCTTTTAAATGTAGTGTCATGGCCTAAGTTACACTCAGGCCTGGTCACCAACATCTCAACAGTATGCCTGATAGGCAGCAAATTTAATTTTTTAAAACCAATTATAAGCATGTTTCAATCAGTTATAGTTCCCTAAAGACATTTTTGTTTATAAACTTTTAATATAGTTACACAAGTCCAGAAGGTAACACTATTTTTCTCTTTTTCTTTTTACACATTTGTCTGCAATTGAGTAGTATGCAATGCTGTGAAAAAGGAAATTGTGCAAGTTTATATACCATTTTTGCTATCATCAAAAAGAACATGTTACCATACAACTCAGTTATCAGGTAAGAATACTAAGCACACCATTTTAAGATTACCAGATTCTAGACTGCAGAGCACAGCTTCATTTAAGACTTAATTTTTGTATTTTTAATTGTAAGTGATGGACACAGAGTTTCTTCATAATGACCCGATGAAGCCATCCTTTACAAACAGCAACAACAATAATAATAATAATAAGAAATACGTACACTTTGTCTTCTGATTGTATTTTCAAGCTCATCATAACTGTTGGCCACAGGCTCCGGAGTGTGAAACAGTGATTGTCTCTTTACACCTGGTCTGTCCGCACTGTAAAGTAATACAACCAATATATTACATATATGTAATCATCATTTTGCCATAATTAATAACCTGCTCAAATTTCCTCTATACGTGCATAGTAAATGTATCTATAAATGCAGTTAACTATGACCATTTTTTAAGCTCACTAATAAATATACATAATTCATGTATCCTTGGTCCCTTACATCAGATCACCACAGAATTCTAAGTAACAGCCTTCTTCCATAACTGATTTGTGTTTAAGCACACACACACACACACACACACACACACACACACACACACACACACACACACTAATGCTGAGTCAAAACTACCGAATGTTAAGCCCCCTCTGTGACTGGACACTTCTTGCCTTCTGGAGATGAAATTTGAAGGCTACCAACACCCATTTAAAAAATCATGCCAAACTTTCAGACCTACTCTTTCTTACCTCATGGAGGAGACCTGGGATATTTGGGAAGGACAGTAAAGAATAACAGGCCACACAGACTTCATATTGAGAGAGGTCCACCGGCTGTGAAGACAAAAAGGGGAAGGGGAAGATGAAGGCGAGGCCACATAGTGGCTTTAAGAACAATCTTTGACCTACCTACCTACCCCCCCCCCCCCCTCTCTCTCTCTCTCTCTCTCTCTCTCTCTCTCTCTCTCATGCCCTTGCATAGATTTTTCCCCCCCTCTCCTTTTCCTGAACAAGTGGGTTCCTCTCAGTAGGGGATCTGAGTTACCTGCTCATTTTCAAACTTTCCCCAAACCACTTATTTCCTTCTCTGAGAAAGAAAAATGCAAGCTAGAAGATGGAAAACGTGCACTTGAAATGAAATGAACAGTTGAAACTAGCCAATAGTGAGAAATTAAACACCGTTTCAAATAAATTGACTGCCTCAGTAGAAAGGATTAATAAAAGCCAAATCTCTTTAGCAAACCGGAAAAAATAACTTCATTGTTCTGTAAGGTGGTTAATGCTTGACTGTCAAAGGTAGAAATGAAATCTGAAACTATTAACATATTTTAGCCTGCCGTAATTATGCAAACGCATTTTAATTCATTTGACAGCTCCCGGCCACAAAAATCCATTTTGTTATCATTTAACGTGAGAGCAATAAACAAAGACGAAAAAACAAAATCACTGAACGTAAACACAGGTCACGTGGAGACGACCCACCTCCCCATCACAACTTGGACTGCTCTGTGCATCAGGCCGGGATCTATGACATTTCCGAACAGTGGCAATATTAAGTAGTGGCACCCAGCCACACTTCCGTAACCAGAAGCAGGAGAAGGTACTTCTCATACGCGACTCAACTGCAGATGCACAAGAGCCCGCCCGCAACTGCTCAAACGAATCTAATTTAAACAGTTGTCACGTCACCCTCATCAGACGCAATTTGTTATAAAGCTTGCATAGTGTTCCTAAAGCCTTTGACACACTTTACTGTTGGCAGACACTTGTATGAGCACTGTTTTGTTGTTTTATAGAGCGCATTTTCTTTGGAACTTAAGTTTTCTTTTCTTTTTTTTCCTCCTTCTTCTCCAGTTCATGTTTTGTTGCTGCAGTATTATTCTGCAGTAGCAGGGTACAATATTCTTTGTTGGAGTATTGGTTTTTACCAGTCAAAATCTCAAAAATTTAACTGAAAACTAAAGCAATGAAAAATTCCCGGAATTCTAAACAATTCCCGGGTTTTTCCCTGTTTTCTCCCAGGTGAAACAATTCCCGGGTTTTCCCAGATCTCCCGGGTCATATACACCCTGTCTGAGGTCCGTATAAAAAAAAAAGAAATGTGGGGAAGGTACCAGGCAAGCAGATTTTGATAAATTCCTAAAGAACTCACTGGCGTATGGTACTACTGGGCACCATTAATCAAAATATAAATAGAAAAAGAAATAGCTAAAATACTATACAGATGAGTTGACTCATTAGGGAAGAGATACTCCGACTGTATAGAAAATATAATAATTCTTGTAGAGAAGGGCCTGAGCTGAATTACACTTCTTACTGAGCTTATTTACAATGTAAAAAGAACTACAAGACAAACTGATTCTGGTCAAAAAAACTTTCATGTTAACATTACACAAAAGGTGCTCCCAACAAATGCAAAGCTGTGTAGGACACAATTATCCAAGTAAAGTCTGAAACTCACACACAAGATGCAGTGCTGGTGCACAAAGAACTTTCTACCATCAATGAACAAGCTGAAAGACTATCAACCAAACTGGTGCTTGTGCTTTGGATCATCTTGGTGCTGAGTCTCATGATAAGTATGCCATCTACTGGAATTTTGTCACCCCCAAGGATATTATAAAATCTGTGTCAAGATTCTCAAACTGCAGAAAGATGGACTGTTATTGCTTCCCTATACACAATTAAAACAATAACACATTTTTATCTGTCAACATCTTTCTTTCATTTTTAATGTGTGTTTAGAACCTAGAGTTTTGCCTAATGCACTCAAAGCTGCTTAAGAGATACCAGTCTTTAGAAAGGGAGATCAGCATCTGCCCAGAAATGTAGACCTATTTTTACTGTCCCAAATATCTTCACAGTTTTTGGGAC
This sequence comes from Schistocerca gregaria, assembly GCF_023897955.1. Classification (NCBI taxonomy): domain Eukaryota; kingdom Metazoa; phylum Arthropoda; class Insecta; order Orthoptera; family Acrididae; genus Schistocerca; species Schistocerca gregaria. The sequence continues at coordinate 161,193,314 of NC_064923.1, read as the reverse complement.
TCTAATGAACAACAAGCTACATAACTACTTCAGAAAGCACAACACACAATTTGGATTCCAACACAGCAAAAATACCACTACAGCTGATGTTGAAGTTTATAACCAAATTTTAATTGCATTTGAAAGTAAGAATCCAGTGTCAATTGTACTTTGTGATCTCTGCAAAGGCTTCAACTCTGCTTAAAAACTGGCATATTAAGGCATTCCACCTTTAAGCTTCAATCAACTCATCTAAGCAACATGAGGTAGTTTCAATTGGGCAAAAACAGATACTCCTCACTGAAGGAGGTTTGGACTGGAGAGCCATTGGGCTTGGTGTCCACTTGTTTCTTGGACACAGTCTGTTGGTGGCTTGATAGTTGTCATGCTTACATAGAATGCAGCACAGTGGTTGCAGCTTAGCTTGCAGACCACAAGACTGGATTCACAGGTAGCCCTACCTTTGATCAGATAGATGATAATAGTGACCGGACTGGAGTAGATGATTGTGGGAGGACTTATGGGACAGGTCTTGCATCCAAGTCTATTACAGCGATATGAGCCATGACGTAAGGGGTTGGGAGTAGGGATTGTGTAGGGATGGACAAGTACATTATTTAAGTTTGGTGGATGGCAGAATACCACTGTGGGAAGGATAGTGGGCAGGACATTTCTCATTTCAGGGCACAATGAGGGGTAGTCTAATCCCTGCTCCAGTCCTGGGTGGTAAAGAGTTACAAAGGGAATGCTGCTCTGTAGCCGGAGTGTGAGACTTCGGGAGATGGTGGGAGACTGGAAAGATAAGCCATGGGAGATTTGTTTTTCTACAATGTTGGGAGGATAATGTCAGTCTGCAGACTTCAGTAAGACCCTCGGTATATTTCGAGAGGGATCACTCGTCACTGCAGATGTGACAACCACAGATGGCTAGTCTGTATGGAAGGGACTCCTTAGTATGGAATGAGTGGCAACTGTCGTAGTGGAGATATTGCTGATGGTTAATAGGTTTGATATGGACAGAGGTACTGATGTAGCACTCTTTGAGGTGGTGGTTAACATCGAGGAAGATGGATTTTTGCGTTGAGTAGGACCAGGTGAAGCAAATGGGGGAGAAGTTGCTGAGGTTCTGGAGGAATGTGAATAGGGTGTCCTCACCTTCAATCCAGATAGCAAAGATGTCATCAATGAATCTGAACCAGGAAAGGGATTTAGGAATCTGTGTTTTTAAGGAGGATTCCTCTAGGTGGCCCATGAATGGGTTGGCATAAGATGGTGTCATGCGGGTGCCCACAGCCGTACTCCAGATTTGTTTGTAAGTAATGCCTTCAAAGGAGAAGTAATTGTGGGTGAAGATATAGTTGGTCATGGAGACTAGTAAGGATGCTGTTGGTTTGGAATCCATTGGGTGTTGGGAAAGATAGTGCTCAACTGTGTTCATATGCATTAGGGATTTTGGGTAAAGGGAGGTGGTATCAACAGTGATTAGCAGGGCAGGAACTGTGAGAGAGTGTGGAAGAAATGGTTTGTATCTTTTATACAGGAGGGTAGGTTCCAGGTAATAGGTTGAAGGTGTTTATCTGTGAGACCAGAGATTCTCTCAGTGGGGGCACAGTACCCCGCCACAATGGGATGTCTTGGGTGGTTGGGTTTAAGGACTTAAGGAAGTGTATAAGATAGCAGTGTGGAGAGTGGTAGAGGTGAGAAGAGAGATGGACTCCTAGGAGAGGTTCTGGGATGGGTCTAAGGATTTGAGGAGTGAATAGAGATTCTGCTGGATTTCTTGAATGGAATCATTGTGGCAAAGTTTGTAGATGGATATATCTGACAGCTGGGAGAGTCCATTCACCGGGTAATTCTTGTGGTTCACAACAACAGTAGCAGAGCCTTTGTCCGCAGGTAGGATTATAAGGTCGGGGTCAATTTTTAGATGGTGGACTGCGGTTCTTTCTGCAGATGTAAATTTAGTTTGCACGTTGAGGAATTTGGGGAAAGATGGCGAGGCAAGGTTCAAAGTTAAGAAGTTATGGAAAGTTAAGAAGGGGTGATTTGTGGGCTCTGGGAATGGATCACAGCTGGATGCAGGAGTGAACTGAGTCCAGCAGGGGTCTACATTGGCCTCTGGTTGAGTCCGATTGGTAGGGTTGGTGGTGAAAACGTTTTTCCACTGTAGGGGTGGGTGTAGGAGAGAAGGTCTTTCAACTAGTCCTGGATGACAATCTGGGAGTGGGGCAAGAGGAAAGCATTTGGAAAGGACTGATCTTTCTGTGGGGGTAGGTCTTCTGGGATAAAGGTTCACAACTGTGTTTCAGGTCTGTTTAGGTTCTGCAATCTGGTAGTGGAAGGGAGTTTCGGAGGGTGGGGTAAATGTTTTACATCTAAGAGACAGGGTTCATCAGCTATGAGGGGATGTGGGAGAGACTTGGAGGTTGTGAAGGTGGTGAACAGTGGTACTCCAAGGAGGCAGTAGAAAGTGAGCAGGATGGAGTTTTTTGAGGTGGTATTGTGCATGTTGCTCTAGTTCCTGGAGGGCAAGAGTTTCAATGTGTTATCTGTTCCAGGGGTTTGGAATTGCACAGCAGGAGAATTTTGCAGATGGCGAGAAGGTACTGCAAAACGTTTGGGCTTGGTTGATATGGTTCTGCAGGCCTATGCTGGTGAGGGTTAAGGATTGGCAGAATCTGAACACAAAGAGGTCATTTTGGAAAGAGGGGTGGCAGCTGGAGATGAATAATTTGATGGTAAGGCCATCTGTGGGGATTGCATGAGCCAAGCAACAACACAAGAATAGTATGTGGCACTGGGTTCTGTCTAGGGATAAGGAAACTTTTCTGTACTGACGCAGATGGAAGGAGAAATGATCAATGGTGGTGGAAAAAATTGGAAAAATTACATAAATAACGTAGAATTACATCCAAAAACTTTGCAAACATACACCCAAAATCATGGGAAAAATCAGAAGAGGGATGAAACGGATGCAAAAGGGAGCAACACTGAAATATGAAGGAGCTGACAATGGCGAAAGGTGAAAACTCACTAAAATTGGCTTGAAGTCACAATGATATCAAATAATATATGTATTACTGCGGGTAGCAGATCTGAGAGTGGGTAAGTGTGAAAAAGGGAACAGCATATATGACTGGATGAGGTAGAATTAATGGCTGTAAACAGGGATAGAACGGAGAAAGAGTGAGGATGGAGAGGGGTTTGTAGGATGAGATACAAAATAGTGTGGCACCGGAAAGGTGTTGGAAATAACACATGAAAATACGAGAGTGTGATACAGGGACAGTGATCAATTTGAAGGTATATGCTTAATGATGCCAGCAGGAATAATGTGGGACTTAAAGATACTGAACCAACAATCAGCGTGGTCTTGTAGCCATCTGTTGTGTGCAACCGCAATGGTTGATAGAATGTGGCTCGAAAATAGAGTGTGCAGGACAGTTTGTAAGGCAACAAAACACACACAGGAAAGGAGAGAAAGAAGGATGGATATTGAGTAGAGTAATGCACGAGCCGTGTGTGGCTCGTTTTCCCGCCTTCATGTATTTTACACACTGACTTTGGCGTGCTTCCACCTCACTACGTTCATTTAAATTACTACTGTCACCGAGTTGCTGCTTTGCCTGACTGTTGGCGGCACTAGCAGCGTTTATCGATATATCCCCTCTCGTAGTATCTTTGCTCGACTGCTATTTGCTTTCCGGATGTTGTCTGTCATAAGGAGTTCAGGTCGCGAGTTCGGGCGGCCAGTCAGTTGGAACACGTCTCGAGCGCAGTCCGGACCTGCCAGTCAGGGAGTTGCAATGCGGCACTAGTGCAGTCAGGCTGGAGCAGCAGTGAGGTCTGCATCGACATGGCTCGCCCAACCATTGCTGCCACACACCACATGGGCCAGGCCACAGTCTTGGTGGGTCGTCGGTCGGTCATGTTACCAGACGACGCGTTACGGCTCACTGATCGTTAATGAGTCAGGTGTGCGCACGCGCACATAGACTCCCGATTTTTCTTCGTGTGTCCTTAGTTACTGTTGGGGTCTTCGTACAAGTGTTTGTCAGGTTGTGTGTGTAGTTGGTGTTATTTCCACTGACTACTATTTTAGATGTTGTTGGCATTCTGAGGTAGTCGGTCAGTTGCTGCGGACCAGGGGAGATATCTCCGCATGGTGCAGTTGGCTGGGTCCGCTGGCGGTCCCTGCGTAGTGTCTGAGCATGTGTTGAGCTGTCTGATCACTACAAGCTTCGTAGCTAACCGACCCAGGACGTCAAAGTTGATAACCATATTGGTTGACTACAATTCAAGTGGACCAGCAGAATTTTCTGCCTTGTGGCCGTTAGTGCTTTGGTTACCTGCCCTGACCACTAACGTAATTTCAGGCAGTGTCCTTTCCTCACCTGTTTTCCCTATCTAACATGGCTTGTAGTTTTGACAGCTTAATACATATTTCTTGTGGATAATCATGCCCTAACATTTTGTGTCTGAATTCTCCTGTACCAATTGGTGGCGAGAAAGTCGTTTGTCGGTTGGTCCGTGGCTGTTGTTAGGGTTCCGAAGGATCAAGTGAGGTTGGGTTCACCACCTGTCTCACCTAAGTGAACAAGGGCTGACAGACCCCCTGGAGGCTACTGAGTGCTGTTGTCTACTGTCTTTCTCACCAGCGTTTAAATGTCTGTTTATAACCTATCATAGTCAATGATAAAAAAATTCTTGGTTTTACTGTGTTTTATAGAAGTAAGTTTGAATTCTGGCAAGTGAATGTTGTCTCTTCTTTAGACCGGTTTCAGCTAATTAAAATTTAAGGCTTATGGTTATTTTTTTTTTTTTAATTTTCGAAAATTAATTGTGGGACTTCAGCATTGGAACCTTATTCTTAAAATTACCTTTCAAGCTTAAACATCGTAGCCTACTGCCTTTGAAAGCTTATGGTCATCTATTGTATTGCATCTGATTTACGTTTATCTATTCATAATTGCCTTGAGGCTTTCAGCCTAGCTGTGGTTGTTTTTACTGCATTTTCATCTTGCTGACTGTCAAGACTTCTTGTTTGGAGGCCTTCATCTGTGAATTATTAGGAGTTTGAAATTCGTAGATATAAAGGTTCAGCTATGTGCTGCTTTGTTGTAAATGTGTTATTAAATTACAATAAATTACAAGTTTAAGGTGAAAATGACCCCAACCTTCTTTGGCCCCTTTTCACAATGCTGATTACCTGTTCTGCCCAGTGGGTTTAGCGAGCGTCTCACTGCATTAAAAAATAGTAACAAAGGAAAACAGCATTGGGTTAGGATTGAAGAAAAGCCTTCAGGCAAAAATCAAACAATGGAAGATCCTGCATGGAATGTTACAATATTATGATAAGGAAAGCTGCTACTCACTGTATGGCGGAGATGCTGGGTCACAGATAGAGGGGCAGAGGAGGGGTATGGGGCAGGCCTTGTAGGTCAAAAGCTTATTTCTGACAGGCTTTTTTGTTGTGCCTTTCTGCAGCTCAGGCATCTCTGCTACATGATGAGTAGCAAATTTCCTTTTCATAATAAAGGAAATATTAAATTCAGGACCTAATCATTGTGTCAGCTTCCTCCAAATGTCAAGTCAAGCTTCTAATGACCAAGTTACTTCACCCTCACATTGAAAAAGACGATACATGCATGCAAAAATTTGTTCAAAATTTGCTCTCTTCTAGATGGTCCTGTAATGAAATTCATTAAAATTCCAAAATATGGAAACATATGCAGTGGGAACTGTTACCCGAAATAATTGTCTTAAGTAATTCAGATGATCGAAAATTCAGGTAAGTATGGAAAAAACACCATTTTTGTTATTAATTCTAGAAAGTATTATTATCTTTTAACTAAGTTGCCATATGGTTATCTTTCTACAGTTAATACATAATGTTAGGTGATTGATTTTGTAAAAATGAGCAATGTAAGGCTTCTTCCAAAAGTTCATTAATCAGTTTCTTCATCACTTTCCTATGTTTACTCCCACCTTCACTGTCAAGTTTGCAGATGTACTTCAAAACTGAATCAATACTCTTTTTAATAGTGCTTATCACAGAGATACCCCAACTCTCACCATTCTTAATGGCTGACTTACAAGCAGTTTCTCCTTTTTCAAAGGAGCAATAAAATTTATCTTTAAGCAATAATACCACACACTTGCACTTTGACAGACGCAGCACGGCATAGAAGCACAGCAACTGGTAGCTGCCTAACTCAAACAATAATGGAACTTGCATGTCAGAGAGCAGGTGGGCAATGCCAGCGTGACGTGTATGTGCCCAAACGGACTAGACTACAAATAAATTTGTTCATGGTTCACAATCTAGATAAACATGAATCCACGTAACAGATCTGGATAATCAAGTCTTCACTGTACGTCGTCTGAAGAAGAATCTAAGAGCTTGACTTTTTTATACTTGCAGTTTTATATTGTGCATAGAATCCTTCTTAACATCTTTTGGTGTAATGGGTAGCTGGGGAAATACGGCACCTCTACTGTTTCGATAATTGCCAGGGTTACTTTGTTTTTATCCATGGTGAGCGCTTCTAGAGCACTGGAAACTCACAGGACAGTGAAATAAATTTTAACAAAACTTCTTCAGTAAATGTGCAATGAAACCGACACGAACAACGTCCTCCATCTTCTCAAATCTACAATCGATCCAGGCTTCTCTCTGAGACGTGACGACTGCTGTACACGGTCACATATTTGAGAAACCTAGTAAAGTTTGACTAATTGTTTGATCATGTACAGTGTACTTAAAGGTGCATATGTACATGACAGTAAAAATGGGAGTAACTGTGTGGGGAAAAATGAAGGTTTAAAAATGGATGGATGAGAAGAATAATAACCTATATAAATTGTGGTTGTCACCTTAAGTTAACAGTAGGACACTGTCTCCTCAGAATTCTCTCCTTATAATTGTCTATCCAGTGCACAAGATTAAGCCATAAATCATTTAGCGGTGGTAGTTCTCATACGCATTTCGTAAGTCACATTTAATTTGGAGAAGAGAATGAAAACCTTAAAAATATTTGCAATATTTCCAACATTCAGAATTGGAACAGTCAGCATTTCGTGTGCAACTACAAAATGTCTTGCCTGAATATGTAATTCTTGGTATCTGTAACATTCATGTCCTTCAAATAACATTTCTTATATTTATGCTCTTACCACTAAAATAAGAGTAGTTGAGTTGCAAAGCAACCACTGAACACACACAAGATATGCAGTATTTTAGATAAGCAAAACTACTGCAAATCTCTTTGCTGAATGAGAACACTCAGTGTGTTAAGTGTAGGTGAATAACTTCTAAATAGCTCACCTTACATTGTAGAAACCTCTCCCTTTAGAAACAGTTCTGCTGCTGCCTCCCGACTGAAGGCTACAATGAATTCCTTTCAACATAACTCCATTAACTTCATCATAGCCTAAACATTCATCATCAGAATAATCATCAATAAAACTGCCTCTGCCCACAATAGGCGTCCTATGTTCCTGAAGGTACACCTGTCTGAAACTGCCTCTTCCAAGCCCAATGCCACTCTTTCTGCAATGAGAAACACTTCGTCATCTAAGGCAGCAAAACCACTATAAAAATTACTGAAACAAGATGGTACAGCACAAAAAGGTATTTACAAGTCATATTGTTTTGTACACACAGACTAGTTGTGATCAAACAGGAAGTCACTTTCAGTAATGAGATTAAAGACCAAGTGAATAAAATAAAACTACTATACTTACAAGACATGAACAGAGTGCCTCAAATTCATCTGTACATTTTTTTTACTATGCTATGAATGCCACTGGAATTTAAAAACAAATACTTTGTCACAATATTATGGGATTCGCAGTTTATACGAAAACCTTTTGTAAAGTGAGTGATGTAGCGAACTGCAAGATGGGAACCCATGTGCAGCAAAAACACCAATTATACTGAAATACGCTATGTAGCCAGCTAAATACTGAATTTTAAAGTAAGACATCCACATTAATGTCAAATAGTGCAACTTCACCCAATCACAATACGTGTATCACCATGTTTAAAGACATATGGCCAGTTTTCATCACAGGTAGTATTTTCTTTCATAAGACATTAAGTAAATCAAATGACATTATGATTTAACCATGTAGCACATATCCAGGAACTGTTTCTGAAGAGTCAGCCCCTGGTTCTGAATCATTTGTGATGTCCCATTTACCACAGAAGTTATGAACTTGTGAAATGCATATCACTGGGCATAAGAAAATCCTGGTTAAAGAAAAAACAGGATCGAGTGGGAGGTCACCTCGGGACATGGCAGGCGGCAAAAGACTTCCCAGGGGACCGCATGTAAGGCCTCCTCAGTTAGTCTGACAAACAGGTCACAGGTGCTGTCTGTGGCATACACTGTCCCTCAGCCAGATGCAGTTGCTTGTCATGTTTCAGAGGAAATCTCTCAGTCTGCAAGATTCGAGCAATATGGGATTATTGGTAATTCGGAGCTCCAATGTTAGTCTCATTATGGGGCCCCTTCGGGACGTGGCTACCGGGGGAGGGGGGAGGGGGGGGGGGGGGGAAGCCAAAGTGCACTTGGTGTGCACACCGGGTGGTCATTTCTGATATGAAATGGGTCCTTCCAGATGCAATGAAGAGCACAGTGTCCAGTGAATTGCAGGTAGTGGCTCACATTGGTACCAATGATGTGTGTCACTTTAGATCGAAATAGATCCTCTCGGGTTTCGAGTAGCTAAAAAAAGTGGTAAAGGCTGCCAGTCTTGCTTGCAAGAGGAAACCATTTGCAGCATAGGCAGCAGCACCAATTGCAGACCTCTTGTAGAGCCGAATAGAAGGTCTGAATCACATGCTCAGATGGTTCTGCAATCAAGTATGTTGCAGATTACTCGACTTGCGCCATAGAGTGGTTGGATTTCGGGTTCCACTGAATAGGTTAGGAGTCCACTACATGCAGGATGCAGCTACACTGGTAGCAGGGACTGTGTAGTAAGGACTGGACCTTTTTTTTTAAGTTAGAGGGTCTAGGGAAAACACAAAAACGGCTACAGTCTCAAAGGATGCTGGTCGAACACAGGAAGAACATAAATCCAGGAACCATCAGTTGTGAATTGTCGCAGCTGTGTTGGTTTAGTACCAGAGTTCCTAGCACTAACAGAAAGCACTGATGCTCAAATCGTTACAGGCACTAAATGGTGGATAAAGCTGTAAGTAAGTTCAGCTGAAATTTTCGTGAAAAACCAAATAGTGTTCTGGTGGAGTGTTTGTTGCTGTTAGAAGTAGTGTATCTTATAGCAAAATTGAAGGACATAGTTCCTGTGGGTTAGTATGGGCAGAGGTCATTCTTGGCAACCAGAATAAAATAATATGAATATAACAGAAAGAAACATTCCGCATGGGAAAAATATAAAAAAGATGCTGTGACTTACCAAACGAGAAAGTGCTGGTAGATATACACAATAAAAAACACACAAACACACACACAAATTTCAAGCTTTCGCAACCCACGGTTGCTTCATCAGGAAAGAGGGAAGGAGACGAAAAGACGAAAGGATGTGAGTTTTAAGGGAGAGGGTAAGGAGTCATTCCAATTCCGGGAGTGGAAAGACTTACCTTAGGGGGAAAAAGGGACACACACACACACACACACACACACACACACACACACACAAGCAGACATATGATCCGTTTACATACCTCCCAACTCAAGACGATAAAATTGCTGAAAGGTTCACAGAAAACTTGAGTTTAATTTCAAACATGAACACCACTCATACAATTATAGTCGATGATTACTTCAATTTACCTCCAATATATTGGCGAAAACACATGTTTAAATTCAGAGGTAAGCAGTATCACCACCACAATTTGTGCTGAACGCATACTCTGAACATTATTTTGAGGAGTTAGTTCATGAATCCATGTGACTAGTAAAAAGTTGTGAGAACACACTTGATCTCTTCGCAACAAATAATCCTGAGCTAATAACAAGCATCAAACCACATACAGGGATTAGTGAACACAGGGTTGGGAATACTGTAACCTTCAAATCCTCCAATAACAAACAAAAAATACACACACCAGATGTGGCTCGCTTTCAAAGAAAGTTTCAACAGCAACAGAGATTTACACAAAATAAGAGCTGATACCCCTTGGTACACAAAACAGATCACAACACTGTTGCAGAAACAATGAAAAATGCACGAGAAATTTAAACATATGGAAAATCTCCTAAACAGGCGATCTTTTACAGAAGCTCAAATTGTAGCGTGGACTTCAATGCGAGATGCTTATAATAGTTTCCACAACGAAACTGTCTCGAAACCTGGCAGAAAATCCAAAGAGATTCTGGCCATATGTAAAGTATGCTAGTGCAAGACACAATCAATGCACTTCTCTGCATGGTAGCAATGGAAATACTAACAACAACAGTGCTGCCAAAGCAGAGTTGCTAAACACAGCCCTCCAAAATTTCTTCAGCAAAGAAGATGAAGAAAATATTCCAGAATTTAAATCAAGAACAGTTTCCAACATCAGTAACTTGGAAGCAGATGTCCTCAGAGTAGTGAAGCAACTTAATTCAGTTAATGAAAGCAAGTCTTCCATTCCAGACACTATAACAATTAGGCTCCCTTCACAGTATGGTGATGCAATAGCTCCATACTTAACAATCTTATACAATCATTTGATTGATGAAATCATCTGTACCCAAATACCGGAAAGTTGCACACGTCACAGCAATATTTAAGAAAGGTAGTAGGAGTAATCCACTAAATTACAAGCTCATATCATTAACTTCAATATGCAGCTGGATTTTGGAATATGTATGGTCTTCGAACATAATGAAATACCTCTAAGAGAACTGTCTACTGACACACAGTCAACAGAGATTTAGAAAACATTGTTCTTGTGAAACAAAACTCGCTCTCTATTCACACAAAGTGTTGGGTGCTACTAACAAGAGACTTTGAATTGACTCCATATTTCTAGATTTCTAGAAGACTTTTGATACTGTACCACAGAAGTAACTTATAGTCAAATTGCATGATGGAATATCTCAGTTATGTGACTGGATTTGTGATTGTCAGAGGTCACAGTTCATACTAATTGACAGAAAGTTTTAGTGTATAACTGAAGTGATTTCTGGCATTCCTCAAAGTAGTGTTATAGCCCTTCTGCTGTTCTTTATCTATATAAAGAATTTAGGAGACAATCTGAGCAGCTGTCGTGGGTTGTTTGCAGTTGATTCTGTCGTTTATAGTCTAGTAAAGTCATCAGGAGATCAATCAAAAATTCCAAAACGATTTGGAAGATATATTTAATATGAAAATTGGCAATTGACTCTAAATAATGTGAAATGTGATGTCACCTACATGAGTGCTAAAAGGAATCCGTTAAACTTCAGTTAGACAACAAATCAGTCAAATCTACAGGCTGTAAATTCAACTAAATACCTAGGAATTACAATTAAGAACAATTTAAATTGGAAAGAACACACAAAATGTTGCCAGGTTGACAAACCAAAGACTGCATTTTATTGGCAGAACACTTAGAATATTTAGCAGATCCTACTAAAGACAGTCAGTCTGTCTGTCTGTCTTGTTTTGGAGTACTGCTACGCAGTCTGGGATTCTTACCAGACAGGATTAATGGAGTACATCGGCAAAATTAGAAGAAGACCAACAGGCTTTGTATCATCACAAAATAAGGTGGAGAGTGTCACTGAACCGATACAGGATTTGGGATTTATATCATTCAAAAGAATGGTGTTTTTCACTGCAGCTGAATCTTCTCATGAAATTTCAATCAATCATTCTCCTCAGAATACGAAAATATTTTGTTGATGCCAACCTATCAATTGTCATAATAAAATAAGGGAAATCAGAACTCGCACAGAAAGGTGCAAGTGTTCATTTCCCCACACACTGGTCAAGATTGGAATAATCCTATATTATTGTGAAGGTGGTTCTATGAACCCTCTACCAGGCACCTAATTATGACCTGCATACTATCGAAGTAGATGTAAATACGCAAAGGGAAACTGAAAATCAAACAGGGTATTATTGTTTCAGCTGGAATTTTGATTGGCTTTTGAGTGGGTCCTGATTGACTATCTTTCAATTCAATGTTTTCCTTTATGATTTTCTTCCCGTTTCTGCTAAATGTATCTATGCAAACTAGTTCTGAAATGTCACATCCAAATGGATGTCTTGCTGCTGCATCATGATGCTGCTGTGACCACATAATCTAAATGAGAAATAGAAGATTTGTGTGTTTTGTGTGATGGCCCCATTTGCTGGTAAGCAATATCTCCTCATTTCAATCCAACAGAAATGTCTGTGTACAACAGGATCTAACCAGATACCATTTTTGATCTGACAGCATTCCCTCATGCAACAATGACAACTGTTTGAACTAACATGCATCAGAATATTCATGAATAAATTATTCACTCAGTGTTGCCAATTACATGCAACTTTCAAATTAATGCCAATACTTTCAACAAATTTCAGTGCTATGAACTTCAGTTATTGTTTTGATACTAATTTAACTAGAGGTCATTGTATCACATACATAAAATCAAAGCAATGGGTCGTAAACAAATAAAAAGTGACCGACAGTTCAAGTTTAACAGCAAAATCAATTCATATGTAACAATAAATTGTAGTGGGAACAACACACACACACACACCACACACACACACACACACACACACACACACACACACACAATGGAACCGTCAGGGTTAAAACAAATAACTTCTGGCAGTTTTTGCACCAACATTACTATTCAGGTATGAAAGCAGATTATACATAATGAATCCGAGTCATGATAAGATTAAACCACACTCCCCATCCACTGTGTTACCATATACAGTATAACCCTACTTTTACATTCCTGAAATTAACATTTTCTCACTGTTTACAGCATTTACCACTCCCGTCAAATTTTCTATGACCACAATGTTAATTCACACCTGATTTTGCATCAACATATTTATAATTTTCCCATGATTCACCCTTTATGAAAAAATGTTTGTGGAAAAAAAAGCTGACGTAAAACAATGCTGGCACGACGTTGGCCATCAAGTAGTGTTTACAAACATCATGTGGTTAAGTTTCTTGACACCAGGTTGCTCTACTTAGCAGATTAAAAACTGTAAACATGTAAAAGTTAGAACAATTTGTGCTGTATCTCTACTATGCGTGGTGGCTGATATGAATAACTAGGTTCCTACAAATAAAGATATCACCACCAATCACAACCATTTCCAAACTGTGTCTACAGCACATGCACAGTTCTGTGTTGGTTGTAATCGTCTTCACACCTTTGTCAAACCATATTTAGTGTGTTTCCCCTTTTGGCCACTTGTAGCCCAAGTTGACACCTTTATTCAGTTTGCGTTGTTCAAATGTTTTTGTGTCATACAGAAAAACCATGTAAGTGATAGTTTGCGAGTGTTTGGTTTTCTGCATAACTGAGGAAGCACAGTACTGGATAATCTCAAAAAGACTGCTATAGTTAAAGAGCACGGGTTGTGTAAGGATGGTCGAGTATATTGTGTAGGTTCGTTGGACGGTGGAATACCACAGTATGAGAGGTGGGAAGGATAGTGGGTAGGACATTTCTCATTTCAGGGAAGTGGCGGAGAATGTAATTCAGTTGCTCTAGTCCCAGATGGTACTGAGTTACGAGGGTAATGCTCCTCTGTGGCCGGACTGTGGGATTTTGGGAGGTGGTGGGAGACTGGAAAGATAGGAATGGGAGAGTTGTTTTTGTACAAGGATGGGAGGATAATTACGGTCAGTGAATGCTTCAGTGAGACACTCGGTATATTTAGAGAGGGACTGCTCGTCACTGCAGATGTGACGACCACAGGTGGCTAGGCTGTATGGCAGGGACTTCTTGGTATGAAACAGGTGGCACCTGTCGAAGTGGAGGTATTGCTGGTGGTTAGTATGTTTGATATTGACAGAGGTACTGATGTAGCCATCTCTGAGGTGGAGGTCAACATCTAGGAAGGTGGCTTATTGAGTTGAGTAGGACCAGGTGAAGCAAATGGGGAAGAAGTTGTTGAGGTTCTGCAGGAATGTGAATAAGGTGTCCTCACCTTCAATCCAGGTAGCAAAGATGTCATCAATGAATGTGAACTAGGTGAGGGGTTTAGGATTCTGGGTTTGTAGGAAGAATTCCTATAGATGGCCCATGAATAGGTTAGCACTGGATGGTGACACGCGGGTGCCCATAGCTTTACTACAGATTTGTTTGTAGGTAATGCCTTCAAGGGAGAATAACTGTGGGTGAGTACATGGTCATGGCGACTAGAAAGGAGGTGGTTGGTTTGGAATCCATAGGGCGTCAAAGGTAGTGTTCGATAGCAGTAAGGCCATGGGCATTAGGAACGTTAGTGTATAGGGAGGTGGCATCAATAGTGACTAGCAGGGTACCATGTGGTAAAGGGAAAGGAACTGTGGAGAGTCGGTTGAGGAAATGGTTGGTATCTTCTATATAAGAGGATAGGTTCTGGGTAATAGGCTGAAGGTGTTGGTCTACAAGAGCAGAGATTCTCTCAGTGCGGGCACAGTAACCAGCCACAATGGGGCATCCTGGGTGGTTGGGTTTAAGGACTTTAGGAACCATGTAGAAGGAGGGAGTGCGGGGAGTGGTAGGTTCTGGGATGGGCCTAAGGATTTGAGTAGCGATTGGAGATGCTGCTGGATTGGTGGAATTGGATCACTGTGGCATGGTTTGTAGGTGGAAGTATCTGACAGCTGATGGAGTCCTTCTGCCACGTAATCCTTGCGGTTCAAAGCTACGGTGGAGGAGCCTTTGTCTGCAAGTAGGATTATAAGGTCGGGATCAGTTTTTGGATGGTGGACTGCAGTTATTTCTGCGGATTTAAGGTTAGTATGCATGTTGAGGGATTGGGGGAATGATGGTGGGGCAAGGTTCGAGGATAAGAAATTCTGGAAAGCTAACATAGGGTGGTCTGGAGGTAGTGGGGGTGGATCATGGTTGGATGGAGGAGTGAACTGAGTTAGGCAAAATTCAATATTGTTCTGTGGTTGAGTCTGATTGGTCGGGTTGGTGGTGAAAAAGTGTTTCCACTGTATGGACTGCGAGAAAGAGAGAAGGTCTTTAACTAGCCCTGCATGGTTGAATTTGGGAGTGGGGGCAAAAGGTGAGGCCTTGGGAAAGGCCTGATATTTCTGTGGGACTAAGGCTTCTGGAAGAAATGTACATGACTGAGTTGCAAGTCTGTTAGGTTTTGAGTTCTGTGTGGTGGTGGGAGGGAGTTTGGAGGGTGGTGTATGTGTAGAAGGTCTGCGAGACAGGGTTTGTCAGCTATGAGGGGGCGTGGGGGAGGTTAGTAGGTGGTTGTAGAAGTGGTGGACAGTGTTACTCCGAGGTGGGAGTAGGAAGTGAGCAGGATGGAAAGCTTTTTGAGGTGGCGTTGTGCATGTTACTCAAGTTCCTGCAGGGCAAGAGTGTCAATGTGTGTTATGGGTTCCAGGAATTTTTGATTACATAGCAGGAGAATTTTGCAGATAGAGAGAAGGTACTGCAAGGAGGTTTGGGCTTGGTTGATATGGTTTTGTAGGACTGTGTTGGTGAGGGCTAAGATTTGGCGGAATCTGAACAGATGGAGGTCGTTGTGGAAGGAGAGGTGACAACCAGAGATGGGTAATTTAATGGTAAGACCTTTAGAGGGCATTTCATGAGCCAAGCAACAATGCAGGAACAGTATGTGGGACTGGGATTGGCTAGGGATAAGGAAACTTTCCTGTATTGACGCAGATGGAAGGAGCAAGGATCCATGGTGGCGTAAAAATATGTAAGAAAGTAGAATTACATCCGAAAAACTATGTAAAAACAAATCCACTGTATGGCTATTGGCACCCGCATGGCACCATCCTATGCTAACCTATTCATGGGCCATCTAGAGGAATCCTTCCTACAACCCCAGAATCCTAAACCCCTCACCAGGTTCACATTCATTGATAACATCTTTCCTATCTAGATTGAAGGTGAGGACACCTTATTCACATTCCTCCAGAACCTCAACAACTTCTCCCCCATTTTCTTCACCTGGTCCTACTCAACTCAACAAGCCACCTTCATAGATGTTGACCGCCACCTCAGTACCTCAGTCCGTATCAAACATACTAAACACCAGCAATACCTCCACTTCGACACCTGCCACCCGTTTCATACCAAGAAGTCCCTTAAATACAGCCTAGCCACCCGTGGTCGTCCCATCTGCAGTGATGAGCAGTCCCCCTCTAAATATACTACGGGTCTCACTGAAGCCTTCACAGACCATAATTATCCTCCCATCATAGTACAATAACAACTCTCCCGTGCCTATCTTTCCAGTCTCCCACCACCTCCCAAAATGCCACAGTCTGGCCACAGAGGAGCATTACCCTCGTAACTCAGTACCATCCGGGACCGGAGCAACTGAATTACAAGGGTTTCCATTACTTCTCGCCGTGCCCTGAAATGAGAAATGTCCTACCCACTATCCTTCTCACCCCTCCTTCTGTTGTATTCCACAGTACACCGAACCTACACAATATACACAACCCCTGCTCCCAATCGCTTACCTCAAGGCTCATACCCCTGTAATAGACCTAGATGCAAGACCTGTCCCATACATCCTCCTACCACCACCTACTCCAGTCCGGACACTAACATCACCTACCCTGTCAAAGGCAGGACTACCTGTGAAACCAGTCATGTGATTTACAAGCTAAGCTGCAACCACTGTGCTGCATTCTATGTAGGCATGACAACCAATAAGCTGTCTGTCCACACGAATGGCCACCAACAAGCTGTGGCAAAAAAAAATTGGACCACCCTGTAGCTGTACATGCTCCCAAACATGATACCTCTCATCTCAAGGACTGCTTCACAGCCTGTGCCATATGGATCCTTCCCACCAACACCAGCTTTTCTGAATTGCGCAGGTGGGAGCTTTCCCTGCAATACATCTTATGTTCCCTTAACCCTCATGGCCTCAACCTTTGTTAGTCACTGTCCTCACCCATCCAGCCCCCTCCCTGTTCCCATTCCAGCACTACACAGCCATCATTTCACTGCCACACCCAGTCTTTGAATTTATTTTTATTTCTCTCCTTTCTGCTACTTACCCCCTTCCCCTCCGCACCATCTCTCATGCCCTCCATCTAAACTGCAACACTTCACTGTCTGCCACTCCCACCATACTATTCTTCCCCACCCCAGCCTCCTCCTTACCCCCACCAGTTGCCACTCTCATCATGCGCTGGTGCTGCTGCTCGCAGTGCAGTTTCAGCTCTCTGAGACTACAGACGTGAGTGCAAGTTGCGCTTGCTTATGTGTGTGGGTGTCTACTGCTGACAAAGGCCTTAATGGCCCAAAGCTATGATTGTGTGAATCTTTTTATTGTGCCCATCGCGACTCAGCGTCTCCACCTTATGATGAGAGTACCACCTTTCCTTCTCTCTTATTATTACATTTTATTTATTTTATAATCTGTTTCGAAGTAATTCTTTTAATTGCTGGCAAAATAAAGAAGCATCGAATAGCATATAGGTTGGCTGTTGTACTTTCCTGGTAATGACAAGAGTACTTTGGCCCTCTTCAGACATATTGGAAATATTGTAGGTCATAACATGCAACTTAAAATGTGCACTAGATTACCACCATTCTGAAGACATTCTAGATACTTGTAACTATACAGTTCTGTGCGGCAATGAAGATAATTGATACCTATTGTGGTATCAGAGGTCACTGATTAAAAAATTTAGAGCTTAAAAATTTACTATGTTTTCGAAGTTACATCACACATCTCAAATTCACTCTGATATCCTATATCCTAAGAATTTACATACAATTTAAACTTTATTTGCCAAAATTTGTAGTAGTTTTGTGGTACTGTGTACTTATTGTGTTGATTGCTGCAAACATTTATTTCATGCTATAGCATCAGTTCTACTATTATTGATTATATTTGCAATTTTTAGGCCAAGTTTTAAGAAGAATTAGCATCCTACGCTCAGTCTTCAAAACATTTTCAAAAATAATCAATTGTCTAAAAATCTTAACAGCGACTCTCCTATCAGAAGAACAACGTGAATTCCAGGAAGGCCATTCATGCAGTCATAATGTATTTACCACAAAAAGAACTTTACAGAAACGACAAGAATTAATCTTTGAGAGACATACATTTTTTATTGACATTGAAAAGGCTTTTAACAGTGTGAACAGAAAGAAACTATGGCAGTAGTGATTGAAGATCGATATCCTAGACATCTTACGGAAGTCATGAATAGCTTATACATGACCACAAAAAATAACCTATGTTGGTAATTACAGAACTGAAGAAATCACAAGCAATTAATGATACAAACAAAGCTGCAGCATGTCACCTGGTTTAACACATGCGTAAATGATTTTATTAAAAACTGGAAACAGGGAGTAATTTTGGGTATACGGATTAATAGAAATAAGTAAGTTAATATCCTTTTGTAGGCAGATGACACAATTTTAGAAGAAAATGAACATGAGCTATAAAAATCAAGACATGAATTAATGTTACATGTGTCAGGGAAAATGTATTTTGTAGGAAATCTGGCTTTGCAATATAGTATAACTATCATACTGTCATACTTTAGTTGTCCTTTTCAATGGGAGTATATATTGTCTGCATGTATCAAAAATATCTTTGTGTGTGTGTGTGTGTGTGTGTGTGTGTGTGTGTGTGTGTGTGTGTGTGCGCGCGTGCGTGCAGAGTGTTCCAGACAGCTTCAAGGAATCAAAAAACTTTATCACTAGTTTGTCTCAAGTCGTAACAAGGGTCTGTTGAATTTGCAACCTCTGTGGCTTACCAATTTCAGACATTAAGAGAGGATCAGCAAGTGTAGATGAAAGTTATTTGCTTACAGTCTCATAAAACAATGCATCAGCCACAATGATGCTCCACTGTGAATGCTGTTATCAATTACAGGACGAGCTGGATGTCACCAATACACAACTGCAAGTCTTCCCGACATATCGCACAATGGAAGCTGCTGTGAATGGATGTGTTGGGAGGGCTAACGAGCAGACATCAAAGGTACCTCAAGGAATGTCCTCTCCTGCAGATACTGTCTTCTCTACCAGAAGTAGACGACATATCACCACTCATCCACTTAACTGTGAGAAGCATACGTAAGAGGTGAAATCAGGGAGAAGCGAGGGTGTATATCCACCCCTAAACAAGAAGTTTGAGGCATTATCTTCCACTGAAAATGAGCCACTGAGATACACTGGCTGTTGGGAGACCCGCTGACATGTCATGGGGAAGCAAATGACAAAGTAAAAGGTTCTGTTGAATATTGGCTGTTCGAACAAATAGCAAGTAATAGCACCCATTGCAGAAATGGCACCAAGGGATGAGGAGGATCTGTTTGTGCATTTAGTTCATAGTTGTAGGCCACATTCAACAACTGTAAGATGCACTACTGAGGGAACATGGTGCAACCGACTGCAGATTGTGGCATGCAATGAAACACATGACGCCTGTCATCTAGGCTACAAGCTCAAGCTTCGTTCACAAAATTTCAACAAAAATTAATACTTGCAGCACTGACCCCGTAACTGATGGTGGTCCTCTGGTTCTGCATTAAGTCGAAGGCTTGTACTGGAGACTTTGAAGATTCTCTGGCAAACTAGGCTGCACCTCCTGGACTTTCACAATGGGCTGACAACTAGGCCCAGATGATGATAACTTTATGAGACTGTGATGTATTACTTTATGATACAAAGAAAAGATACACAAGACTATTAAAATTTTGGTGCTCAAGTGCCAAAGCATTAGCAGCAAAGTGCACTGAAGCTCACATAATACCATGTACATAAAGCTGGTTGAAACCAAAAATTATTACCAGTGACATTTGAATCAAACTGTATGTCAAAAGGCTAAACTAATGGGAAATAAGTGTGATGCATCTGTCTAACTAGATGCGAAACTGAAAGACAGAAATTAAAGTTCAATGTGTGATTGTCTGGGCACGATTTCATATCAAGGTTGGGCATAAATAGTGGTAACTATACTTCTGTATGTGGTGTGCATAACAATACACACAGCAAAAGAATACTAAATGCTGTGGAAACCACATAGAACAGATACTTCTGAAGCCCATTCATGGCAGAAATATATTGGATTTAATGACAACAAATGAACATAGCTCTTTTCAGAATGTCCACGTAAATTGGTATTAGTGACCACTATGCATTGTAGCTACAATGATTAACAGGGCACAAAGATCAACTGAAATAATTGGAAATATAACAATGAAAACAATTATTGATAAAATTATTGAGTTAGATAGATAAAAAGTCTACTCACCAAGTGGTGCCAGAACACACACATAGAAGACTGTTGGGATTGGCAAGCTTTTGGAGCCAGCGGCTCCTTCGGGCAGAAGGGTTGAAGGGGAAGAAAGAAGGGTGAAACAAAAGGACTGGAGAGGTATAGGAGAAGGGGTAGATTTTTGGGAAGGTGACCCAGAACTGCAGGTCAAGGCAGACTTACCATATTGAATGAGAAGGAAAGATTTACATGTTCCACATGAAGATGCAATTGTGTTGTACCTCAATAAGAAACTTTTGAACACACAGCTGTAGGCAGGAGAATACACAGGAACTGTGACTGAAGTTTAGAAGAGTAGTTACCAAGTGCTGGATACATTTGCATCTAATACAAAAGTTCATGGCAATAAGGACCCACCATGGTAGAAAGTCTCTACAAAGAAACCTCCAAAAAAATGTGAATTGCATTTCATTCATCTCATGATGTACATTTGCAATCCATTTGGTTTGCAAACAGGGGTCAGGTCAAACATCTACAACACAGTTACAATGATTCTTACATTAATAAATAATAGCACTACAATAAATAACAACACTATTACAATATTTCTTGGAATATGTAACACACTGTAGCCAGCTCAAATTTTCAAGTTTGTCCTGCACGACTTCATCCACTGAGTAATAACACTTCAGTGTCAGCAACAACTGTATAATGGAAGTAAAACCAAGCATTTGAAAAAAGGTAGAAAATGGCTAAAATAAAACCTGTGTCAAAAATGCAAACATCTTATTGAAAGAGCTCTCACAAAACCAATAAAATGTTTTGTCATATATAAAAGCTGTCAATAACACTGAAGTTAGTGCCCAGACACTCATGTAGGAGACAGAAACTAAAAATTGTAAAGAGACGGCATGACATCCTCAAAGAAGAATTATTGACAAATGATGTTTCTAACTTTAGGTGTCCCCCAGGGAAGTGTGTTGGGACTCAAAGCTGTTTATGTCGTATATTAATGATCATATAGATAATATTAGTAGTAACCCCATTTAAAGCAGTTACTTGTAATGATATCAAAAAGGCTGCACAAATATTCAGCCAGGTAAGACAAGACTTCAACGTGATGCAAAGATTGCATTTAACTATTTAGAAATGTGAGATTGTGCACAAATCCTCTCCAGTGCCACCAGAATACCATTTAATTCCACAGCCAAATGCTGCAGAAAACACACTTTAAAAACTCTATCAGGGAAACAGCAGAACAACTGAGGACATTCTCTTGGTGGGATCCATCTGTACAAACAATAATAAAACAGTACATATTTAAAATGAAAAAAAAGTTGTAAAAACATATATGCAGTAAAGTTTTCTTGTACCATGTCAAGCTTATAATCACTTTAGGCCTCTGAACATACCAAGGTGGCAAGGCGTTCCATCCCTGGCTGTGTATTTGGAGGTCTGATAGATCCAGATCCTTGAGACATTCTGTAGTGCATATCTCACATGGCTGGGTCACATGGGGCCAATTTCTGAACAGCCTTTCAAAGGTCAGTTGGACCACTGCACTAAATGCCAATGACTGAGGTGATACTGAGATTTTCAGTGCCTGTCAAGCCAGAAGGATACATCACTGAATCCAGAGTGGTGGTTCAGCAGCCTCTGCACGCAGACTCCTACAGGGCTGCTCTGAAAGGCTTCAGTTGCTATCATAATACCCTCATGGTGGACAGCATCTAACATCATGAGGTAGGAAGTACGAGAAAATCCATAGACCATGCTGCCATAGTCTAAACGTTATCGAACGAACGCCCAATAAAACTGCAAGAAGTGGGACCTGTCAGTTTCTCGTCTTTTCACTATGGCATTTCAAAATATTCAATGACTGGAAACCCTTTGTTCATAGATGTGGGAGCCAAGTTAATTTTTAGTTAAATAATAAGCCCAAAAACCACATAGTTTTTTGAAAACAGAAAATATTGTCCCCCATTGTCGGCACTGGTTGGTTAAAACTTTGATGAGCATAGTTAAAATTGACACAGTTTTCTCTGGTGAGAACCGAAAACCAGTTGTTCTGGCCCAACTTTGCAGCCTCTTAATGACCAGCTGTAGCTGCCGCATTATCATAACATCAGAGGAAGAGAGGAAGATTACAAACAAATAGGATTGCATTTGACAGGGCTCCTAACTGCACAGGAATTGCCATTGGTAACAATGGCAAACAATGTGGCACTGAAGACACTGCCTTGGGGGACCCTATTTTTTGAAAATAGCAGTCAGACAAGGCTGGTCCTCAAGAAAGGACTGGATAAGAAGTGGCAGGGGTGCACATAGTCCCCCTTCATGAAGTTGGCAAAGGGTGTACCTCAATGTAGTGTCATTTGCTTTTTCAATGTCAAAAACACATGAACCAAATGGTTTCAGCATAAGGAGGACTCCTGTATTGCCGTCTCCATTAGAATTAAGTTGTCAAGGGTGGAACGGTAACACCTGAAACTGCACTGGGAACGGCTCAGGTGACATCAGGATTCGAGCAGCCAGACGAGGCAGTGGTTGACCATGCGTTCAAGAGCCTTACCCATACAACTGGTAAGGGCCACGCTCTGGTAACTGTTAGAGGCACTAGTGTCCTTGCCTGGTTTCCATAATGAATTAATATTGCCTCCTTCCAAGTCATGGGGTACTGTCCAGCAAATCAGATCTGAATGAAACAAGAGGAGCTGTCCTTTCACTTCAGGGCACAGATGACTAAGCATTAACAGATCTCAACCGGTTCTGAAGCAGTGTCTCTGGCTGCATACAAAGCTGATTCCGATTCCCAGATGGAGAATGAAACACTGTAGACTTCCTCATTATGTGATATGAAATTGAGCTTCCTCGCATTTGCTGCCCTACAGAACACCTGAAAAGCAGGAGCCTGTCTGTATGAAGTAATGACAGTTAAAAAGTGTTCATCTAAAATCTGAGCCATGTTTTCTGGTGTGTCCACCAAGACCTCATTATTTGACAAGATCACAAGGGGATGTGTACTGCCGTTGCCTGAAATCCGCCTTATTGAGTCCAAAACTTTCACAGTGGAAGTGGTCCAATTAATGGATGTCTTTAATTGCTTCCAGGAAGCTCTTTTCAGTTCTTTTTTCACCTTGCGTGTGCTCTCGCAGATCTGAAGCCATGGAGATTTTCTATATTTGGATGGTGTTTGAAGTTCCGAGAGCTGTTCATCTGGCCCTGAATGCCAGACTACAGTCATCATTCCACCATTATATAGGCTGTCGTCTGAGGTGGTTACTAGACCAGGGGATCTCACAAGTGATGTGAGCCACTGTCTCCTGTCCACAATTCTTTTGTTCAAAAACATCCTCTCTACTGTACTGCAACCAATTTGCCTTTTGTATCCTCCACCTTTGTGGTCTCCTGTCAAGGCACCGTCCTAGGTGGCACAGGGATCCACACTGTGAAGTGGTTACTAGAGCGTAAATCTGTAGCTACTTCCCACTGAACTCCGTCTGCAATAGCTGGGGAACAAGAACAAAAGTCAATGGCTGAAAAAACTCTGTAGCTGTGGAAGAGTGTGATATCTGACCCACATTCAAAAGGCCGATATTCTTAGAATGGAGCTCTGAACAGTTACTCCTGGGCCAGGAGCTAATTCTTCCAAATGTGAGTGACACCCATTTAAATTCCACTGCAACACAGAAGTCCCTGTGGGAGCCATTGTTTAGTGATTTTCGTTCTTTTCTTTCTCCCTTGGAGATGGTGATTTACAGGAGAGGTCAGGGGGAACGTTTGCCTGTTCCCGGCGCTCCAGTTCCACCAATTTTGAAGTCCATATCTTCAAGAGCATAGTCCCCATCATAGAGGGAGAGAGCTTGCCAATCCGATGGTTTAACTACCACTTTCTTCGACTTGGAACTACTTTTCAAAGGACATTTTTATTTACTAATGGTAGGAGTTGGTTGCTTGGATTTACCGGATGGCTTAGTAGGCTTCTGATGGTGGGCAGTGGTATTTTGCTTTGGTGGTAAGCCCATTGCCAACAGCTTCCGAATGACTTCTGTTTCAAGTGTAGTGTTTCTCCCTCCGGTACACCAACAAGTGCAGGTGCTCTTACTTTAATCTGTGATCTGAGTTAATGTGGAAGCATCACACTGGGTGATTGGCATCTTAAAGGCTGATGCAAAAGAAACAGCAAAAATCAGAGGTTACATAGCTTTGAAAGTTCTTTTTTAGCTTCATGGGTCTCTTGAATTTTCCTTTTCTCACGAACCTCACACTTTCTGCTACACACTGGGTTATCCCCAGAGCAGTTTACACGTTTCGAAGGATGAATACAAGAATTGCCCGATTCGTAAGCTGAGCCTCTGCAATGGCCACACGTAATCCTCCCATAAAGTTTGGCCAAATCTTTGACTTTGGAAGCGTTGCACTGGATGAGGAACAAACAAGTAAACCTGAAGATGTATATAGCCTCCAAGGATATGTTCAGGTAATTCTGGAGTTTTAGATTTTTACAATTTGCCGTTGACTCTCCTTAGTTAGCTCTGCACTTCTGTGACACTGATATTTTCCAGTCCTCCACTATATAAGCAGGTAATCACTCCCTTGCTAAAATCAAGAGTGTTATGAAGTTCAGTCTCAACTGGGTAGTTATTTAAGGCCTTGCATCCTAGAAGCTTCAATACTTGGTCTGAATTAGCAGTTTCCACTAGAAGTGTTCCATTAGGAAGTCGTTTGACACTTTAGGGACCCAACAATACCTTCAATCCCTTTTGCATATAGAAAGGGGAGACGACCTCAAAGGTGCCCCAAAGGTTGCTGGCTACATACTGTTTTATTTCAACAGCCATTCACCTCATCAGCACACAGCACAACTTGAGGTTGATGGGCTTTTTATAGAGGTGCACCTGCCCGCAGTCCAGGTGGTGAAGCCAATGCCCCCCGTTCTCCAAAATACACAACATTTCACCGCTGCACCACACGGTGAAGCCCAGTGCTTACGGTAACAGAGGACTGATGGCACCCAGCCCCAAGCTCAGGAACCTGGAGTAGGCAAGCCCATACCCTGCAACCAAATGCTGAGCCTCTGGGGGCAAATTTCCTTGAGACGGAATAGCTTCTGTCAACAAATCAGCACAATTTGAGAAAGAATCGCTTGTGCCACACTATGCTTGCCTCTTTTTTTTTTACATGACATCCTGCAAACAATAGGTGAAGAGCAAGCGGCAGATTCCATATTTCTAGATTTCTGAAAAGCATTTGAGATAGTGCCCCAAGAATACATTCCCACTTACATTAGTAGCTCAAAGACTTCAAATAAAGGAATCTAGTACATTGTCCTCAATGGTGAGTGTTCATCATAGACAAGGGTCTCATCAGAAGTGCCCTAGGAAAAGCGTGATAGGGCCACTTATTTTCTATATACACTTATTTGGTCTGGTGGACTGGGTCAGCAGCAGTCTGTAGTTGTTTGCTGGTGATGCTGTGGTGTTTGGGAAGGTGTCACCGTCAAGTGACATAGGAGGATACAAGATGACAGAGAATTTCTAGTGGGTGTGAAAAAAATTTCAAGGTAATGCTTATGAGTAGAAAAACAATCTCTTAACTTCCGAATAAAGCATTAGTAGTGTGCTGATCAACACACACATGCTGATTAAATATCAGGACATGACGTTGCAACGTAATACGAAATGGAATGAGCATTTAAGGATTCTAGTAAGGAAGGTGAATGGTCTAATTCAGTTTATTTGGAGGATTTTAGCAGTGTAATTTATCTGTAAAGGAGACTGTATATACAACACCAGTGTCACCCATTTTTGAGTACCGTATTTACTTGAATCTAAGCCACACATTTTTTTCCGGTTTTTGTAATCTAAAAGACCGCCTGCAGCTTAGCTTCGAGTGCAAAGTAAGCGAAAGTTCTGAAACATGTTGGTAGGTGCCACCAAAACTAACTTCTGTTGCCAAATATATGTAGCGCTACACAGGCATGCTTTGCAGGCAAAAAGATAAATACTGGCGCCAATACCTCTGCGTCAGTAAATAAATAAATAAAAATAAAAAAATTTAAAAAGAAGTGGAAGACGAGCTTTTTTTCCCTCCACCCCGAGTTTCGACCACTGCATTTTCATACATTATCCATCGAAGTAAATACAAATTCTGTATTGTTCATCTTCGAATGTTGCAGCGTTTCAATGTACTACGTAAGTCTGACTGGCAACTCTACTTTCTGAATTTTTTCCTGCCTGTGAGAAGAGATGGTTGCTAATAGGAACTTTTATGAATTGTGAATCACATCAGTATTCTCTTACCACAAGAATAATACAAATATAAACATTTTGCCATGTATTCTTTCGTATTTGCTGCTATCTCATTTAAATTCTGTCTGCTTAATAAACTACAAAACTAGAGAGACAACAGCAAAGGAGGAAGAATATACATATCATGTCATGTTTATATTCGATGCCTAATTTCTGTGCAGAATGTAATGTACTAAAGAGGCATCTGCAAAGATTTTCAAATGGAGAAATATTTTCGCTAAACTCTCGTTCAGAACATCTTCAATCATACGGAGTCTATTATTTGGTTCTTGTTGATCATTATCAAAGGAAGCAGCAGTGTAAGTAACAACAAATAGCAGTCTCTTGCCATTGTTTTGCTTATGAGACAATTCCTCTCTTTTGATATTGTAAGCGGCGGTAGCGCGAACAAAAGCAAGCCATGGCGCGAGCAGCGACAGATCGTAAACACACATTATCAGAATGCGACAAACAATGCATGACAGTACAATAATGCATTTTGAGCTTAGAGCGACGTAAACACCTATAACAAAGAGAACGGCACTTATCAGATCAAAGAAAATTAAGCATCAATTCAAACCAGACGAAGCACGTGGAAAAGGAAGGGTACCCATATAAATACGGATGGAGCAACTGACACACAGCAATGGCTACCTGGTAAAGCTTAGCTGTTAAGCTTCGACTCGAACCAAACTACTGTAGCTGTATCTTAATTCATTCGACCTAAAATGTGTGTCATATTACAATGGACCAACTTTGTTTCGATTTGGAGCTGCGGCCTAAAACTTCTCTCTCCCCTTGAATTTCGAGTCAAGTTTCAGGTGCGGCTAGATTCGAGTAAATATGGTACTGTTCGAGTGTTCGGGATCTACACCAGGTTGGATTAAAATAAGACCAAACAATTCACAAGTAAGCTGCTAGTTCAAACAACACACAAATAAGACGGATGGATCAGGAACTCAAATTTTGGAAACCCGTAACAGAAGGTAACATTCTTTTTGATGAACACCACTGAGAAAATTTAGAGAAGTAGAATTTTTAGCTGACTGCAGAACAATTCTACTGCCAGCAGCACACATTTCATCTAAGGACCAAACAGATATGAGAAATTAGGAGACACAAACAGTCACTTCCCTGGTTCTCCTACCACATGGAACAGGAAAGAAAGTTACTACTGGTGTAACACGGTACCCTCTGGCACACAACTCAAGCTGGCTTGATGAGTATGTATGTATGTATGTATGTAGATGTAGAGACAGTATTGTAGTCAGTGTTTGACAGATCCTTGGGAGGCTTGCAGTCAAATGACCTACAGTATTTCTATCATCGTCATCATGGGTACTTGCAATCAAATGACTTTAAAAGTTGGTGCGGTGTTCTCGTACTTTCAGAGAAGTATCACCCTCACAATTCCTATAACATTAATATCAGATAAATGCGAGAATTATTCCACAACCAGCCTAACATCTTGTGCATCCATGTTGCTGACAAGGATAATACATTGAATAATGGAAAAGAAAACAAGAGAGTAGAGTTATTTTCAGTTCTAAGTCTACTCCAAGTACCTTGACAGTTCTAAGTGTAGCACTGGGAAGTATGGGACACATGGGTATGAATGCCCCACAAAAGTACGAAATTAATATTCTATATATTTTGTAATTATCGAATCAGGCAGGAAAAGAAAATGTTGAGAAACTTTTTAAATCAGTTCAACGGCGATAAAATGTTGCTGCTTCTTAGCAGAACAATCATTTGTTTAAAGTGTAAAAACAGCTAAAAGAAGAAGATAAGTGTCATATTGGAAAAAAAACTGTTGAAGTTTCTGCAGCAACCCTTCCAGTAAAAGTCAATTTCAAAGCACCAAGGCTTTGTCTTCACATATGTAGAATGACAACCCTTTAAAATTTGTGTATCTAATCATTTAAAAATGAAACAAAAATTAAATTTGCACTCTGCCAAAAGCAGATGCCACATTTTCCGGTCTATCACAGAGTTTAAAATAAAAACAATCTAAAATATCATGAAAAGGATAGGTTACAGCTCACTATATAGTGGAGATATTGAGATGCAGACATGCACAATGAACAGACTGAAGAGCGGGGGCGCGCGCACACACACACACACACACAGAGGCTATTTTCCTACTGATACATGATACACATAGGACTGTAGAACTTTCATGGTATGTTGTTAACAATTTTGTCTGAAATGTTAATCTTGATAATAGTGACAGACTGATATGAATTACTCACTTTGGGTGGACTGACCTGCTTTCACTTTCTGCTTCATTACCACAAATGCATGCATGTGACAAAAGTAGGCCATGAGGAAGGGTCATCCACACAATGTGAGTTATTTATATGCTAACAGCATAGAAAGGTAACTTGTTAACAGTTGCATATGGCTAAAACATACTATTCTTCAACTGGGTGGCTCCAACTAACATTGAGACGCATTACAGACATTTACTTGATACGACATTTGCTATCTACCTCAAATTAGCATAGCGCACAGATGATACTTTGTGAAGTTTAGCCTTGAATTCTTGTAACAATAATTTTCCTCACCAGAAATGTGGGATCTTCTCAGAATATAAGAATGAATTTGAGAAAGCCGACCACATAAATTTAAAGTTTTAAAAATATCTCTCATAACCTTATAACAACTGATAGTGAGACATCACACAAAAACCACAGCATGGCTACTTGTCTGGAATGGCTGGAAAAGACTGCTCTGGCTTCAGAAATAGCTATGGAATTCATTTTATGGCCCATCTACTGCTCGGTAGTACTTATAACCTAAAATCAGTCACTAAGAAAGAAATAATGTAACATGTTTTGCATCCACGTCGAAGTACAAATTGCAGAAACTTCCTCTATCATGTTGAAGTATGGTTGCTTTATAATAGCAGTTTTGACCAGACAAATTTTATTTACAATGTCAAAGCCTTACAATAGCACTTTCTATATTGACCAGCTGACAATATTAAAGAATTACAAGTAACCCATTTACCAGTATATAAAAGTGTTACCAATGCCTCAAGTTTCTATTCCTGATATGTGTATTCGTCTGTACGTACTTTTAGACAAATTTTAAAATGCCCATATGATAAAATAACGCAGACTGTATATCTAGTCTTAGGTTTTCTCAGTGTAAATGAAGTTTTATAAGCCTTCCAAATTTGTAATTTTCACACCTAGCTGAACTTTGCATGATCATTAATAAGCAATTCGTTTAATAAAAATTGGTTCAGAGAAATTTATAATTTCAACTTAGGAAACACTTCTAAATTCCTGGGAAATATTTGGATGAAAAGGATTCGTCAACTTAAATTAATTTAAAATACATACCTTCTACATGGCAATTCCATTGCAAAATCATCGGATTCTGCCAAAGATTCAGATACCGTTCCCCAAATAGCAGCCTTTTCCGTTGCTGAACGGATTCGTTGCTTTTCACCATCCGACAGTGCAAACTGCACTTTTAAATTCAATGGTTTTTTATTGTTCAGTTCTCTGATGGCTCTTTCAGCTTGGCTAGAGAACACAGCATGAAATTTAGTTTCTAAACAGTCACAATGTTACGTTGATCATGGTTGTATTCTTTGCACTGCCAACAACAAAGTTTTCTTCAAATTCAAATTAATTGTAAAAAATTAAATCGACAAAAGAAATTAGTTCCTATAAAAACCACAGCTGAATATATATTCTCAACCAGTAGATCACCACATTTACATGGCAAAGCTACAAGACATTTTGGCCTGATGCATACTATGTAGATGTAACACATAGTAAGGAACTACAGAGATGTGAAACATACCTGTGTTTAGGGAAAACTATAAACGCCCAAGTCACATGCTGACCAGGGAGTGGTTCATGAATGTACACACTCTGTACATCTCCGTAATTGGAGAATATATTTGTTAGCCCCTCCTGAAAAAATTAACTGCACTTGTACATGGACTTATCTACAAATTCAAATGGAGTAAGTTTCATATACAGTCTTGCCAAAATGGCAGTGGAAGTATATTTTTAACATATCTAGCACTATGAATCCTGCTTCAAGCACAACTTAAATATATCACTTTCTTCCATTTGCAGGAACAGTATCTGGAACTACCATCATAAGTTTATCATAAGAATAAACCTGATATAAACATTACACCACGTATTCTTTAGCATTTGCTTGAATCTCATTGGATTTCATTTCACGTGGAGCGATAACCAAGCTGTGTCCAGTACAGTCAACTACAATCATAATGATATATTTCATGCTGTGTTGCATGCACACAGTCAGTGATAATACAGGCCAACAGCTTTACCAGCGCATTTAACTTTGACGGCACTGGCCAGCCAGCTGGATACACTAACCTGCAATGTGAGCAGTTGGGGAGTTCAGGTGTAAAAAGGATGAGCAGAGCAACAATACAGCTTCGAATATCATTTCACTTTTAAAACAAATGAAATAATATTCATCAAAACACCACTACTGCATGCTTCTTAGGTTGCCAGACAAAAAGCATAAAATGCTGTTGTTCTCACCTCACATTGTAGTCTCATTGCAAACAAGAGTGATGAAAATTCCTTACTTAAACAGTGTAATTTTTCTGGGTGAGCTATGTAGGATGTAAAAGTATACCGCAGGCATTTCCCCATATTAGTGAATACTGGCGCCACAGAAGGTATTAATTACAGTAAGTTGCCTGGTAATCTCTTAGCTCATTCCTTATCTGAATCCAAGATATACATTTCAGTTCTAGAACTGTCATCTGCTGCATCAATAATGAGTTGATCAACAACAGAATCCAGGAAGCCACCCAAGTGCCACATTTTATCCCCTTCTTTTATAACATGTCATTCCATATTCCACCAGCATTAGGCAGTGACAAGTGAAAAAACTACATGTATTAGTTCTAATGTCTGGCAGGTTTAACAGTCTTGTTATTTCTCTCGACAAATCCCTTAACTTGGCTCCAGATCAGTTCCATTGGATTCATATTATAACGGTACAGTGGCAAATGTAAAAATGCAGCATTTGTTTGATATGCTCGATGCTGTGAAAATGATTGTTTTTCATGTTTATACGAAATCACACTGGTTCAAGAAGGAGTACATTTGTTGTATAAAATAATGGACATAGTCCAAAGAAAGAGTACATGGTTTTTCACTTTTGTTCTAAAAATGAAATTGTTGGATAAAATTGGTACAAGCTGACCTCGGAGAAGATCAGTTTGGATTCCGTAGAAATGTTGGAACACGTGAGGCAATACTGACCCTACGACTTATCTTGGAAAATAGATTAAGGAAAGGCAAACCTATGTTTCTAGCATTTGTAGACTTACAGAAAGCTTTTAACAATCTTGACTGGAACACTCTCTTTCAAATTCTGAATGTGGCAGGGGTAAAATACAGGGAGCAAAATGCTATTTACAATTTGTACAGAAACCAGATGGCAGTCATAAGAGCTGTGGGACATGAAAGGGAAGCAATGGTTGGGAAGGGAGTGAGAAAGTTGTAGCCTCTCCCCAATGTTATTCAATCTGTATATTGAGCAAACAGTAAAAGAAACAAAAGAAAAATTCGGAGTAGGAATTAAAATCCATGGAAAAGAAATAAAAACTTTGAGGTTTGCCGATGACATTGTCAGAGACAGCAAAGGACCTGGAAGAGCAATTGAACGGAATGGACAGTGTCTTGAAACGAGGATATAAGATGAACATCAACAAAAGCAAAACAAGGATCATGGAATGTGGTCGAATTAAGTCGGGTGATGCTTAGGGTATTAGATTAGGAAATGAGATGCTTGAAGTAGTAAATGAGTTTTGTACCTGGGGAGCAAAATAACTAATGATGGTCTAGGTAGAGAGGATATAAAATGTAGACTGGTAATGGCAAGGAAAGCGTTTCTGAAGAAGAGAAATTTGTTGGCATCGAGTATAGATTTAAGTGTCAGGAAGTCTATTCTGAAAGTATTTGTATGGAGTGTTGCCATTTATGGAAGTGAAACATGGAAAATAAATAGTTTAGACACAAAGAGATTAGAAGCTTTTGAAATGTGATGCTGCAGAAGGATGCTGAAGATTAGATGGGTAGATCACATAACTAATGAGGAGGTAGTGGTGGTGGTTAGTGTTTAACGTCCCGTCGACAATGAGGCCAGTAGAGACGGAGCGCAAGCTCGAGTTAGGGAAGGATTGGGAAGGAAATCGGCCATGCCCTTTCAGAGGAATCATCCCGGCATTTGCCTGAAACGATTTAGGGAAATCACGGAAAACCTAAATCAGTATGGCTGGAGATGGGATTGAACCGTTGTCCTCCCGAATGCGAGTCCAGTGTGCTAACCACTGCGCCACCTCACTCGGTGAGGTGGTAGTGAATAGAATTGGGGAGAAGAGAAATTTGTGGCACATCTTGACTAGAAGTGGGGATCAATTAATAGGACATATTCTGAGGCATCAAGGAATCACCAATTTAATACTGGCGGACAGCGCAGAGGGTAAAAATCATAGAGGAAGACCAAGAGATGAATACACTAAACAGATTCAGAATGATGTAAGTTGCAGTAGGTTCTGGGAGATGAAGAAGCTTGCACAGGATAGAGTAGCACGCAGAGCTGCATCAAACCAGCCTCTGTACTGAAGACAACAACAACAACGGTTGAAATGGCTCTGAGCATTATGGGACCTTTACTGCTGAGGTCATCAATTCTCTAGAACTTAGAACTACTTAAGCCTAACTAATCTAAGGACATCACACACACCCATGCCCGAGGCAGGTTTCAAACCTGCGACCGTAGCGGTCGCGCAGTTCCAGACTCTAGTGCCTTGAACTGCTTGGCCACTCCGCCTAGCTTACAACAACAAGAACATTTTCTTAATTTAAGCTTATTTATTAATAATCTTTCATTAAATACAGATAATGAAGAAATTATATTTGAAATGAAAACAGGAATTCTGTGTGCCTATGGAACTAGAAACAAGAAAACGATGACCAAGGTGAGACTTTAAGCACTGAGCCATGAACGACACCAGATTATCAATCTACTATGCTACCAATTCCACTATACATCCACGTGTATTTGAATGTGAACTGTGTCCAATACAATCCCTTGAAAAACTTTCAACCCGATTTTTTTCAGTAAATTTATGAAAACATAAAAAACAACCTACTTCTTGGAACTTTTTAACCGCGTTCTACACACGCATTTCACCACAGAGCAGGAAGCAGCCTCAGCCATTTTCACACCGCATATTAACAGTGCAAAAATATGAGCACAACAGTGGAGACAGTGACTAGAATACTCTGAAGTTTAATATTTTCAACATTTCGCGGCTCTGTCGGCAGCTCTCTCCAACAGCAACTGAGGCTGTTGTTAATTTAAAATTAACTTTGAAGTTTCATTTACCGTAACTTAGTAATGAGGTATCTAATACATAAGTAGGACCTACTTCCTAGAACATAACACCAGCAGACGTGTGCTACGGCTTCTGACCAATCATTGCATGTGTGTTTGTTCAGATGAGATTTATTCTTACGGTGAACAGATTATATACAGTATGGAACACTGCCTGATGGGTACAGGGACTGCGAGCAGTCGTCTTTTATGCTGGTTCAAAATTTTTATTATAGTAAGACCTGTTTCAAATCATCTAGTTACTCATTTTAAGATGGTACACAGTTCTGCTGGTTGACTGTAGCATTACAGAGGTTGTGTAAAGTTAATGGCATCCATGAGTTTAATCCTAGTTCACGTATGTTTTCCAGCCACATTACGACACTATACAAAATGCCACAAGCAACAATTCCTGCTTACTGGCAAGTTAGTTAATGCTGTAACATGACTAGAAAACAAATTATGTTTCCCACAGTATTATGTGACTCTGGATTAAACTCCCAATTTTAGCAGCAATGAGACACTTGCCAATAAAAGACTTATAACTACTGTTTGTGAAATTACAACAAATGAAAGTTCACGTCAACAACAAAAATAAATACCTTATTTATTCCCACCGGTACACTGCCAACATAGACCTTGAACGGTCCTTTACTGCGGGTACTTCTGAAACAGTAAAACAACTATGAACAGATTAAGTACGTTCTTGTTAATTCTCTCAGTAGTATATTTTGGAAATTAGAATATTAATCTCTTCCTCCATCATTCAAATGCCACAAATTCAGTTAATAGATCTAGTGTGCAAAATGAACTACAGAGATCTACATATATAAAGCCAAGGACTAAATGAAGCATTCAATAGTTTTGCTACATCACAACCAAACTCAACTTCCAAACCTAACCAAGGCCTTGGGCTATACTAGAAATCAGGCGGTCACAACACAGTCATAGTAAACTAGCATCTAAAAGTATTGTGAGAAGTATTACTTATAACTTGTAATACTTATAACTTAAGTTAACCCTGCCCACTCATATCTTTCTCTATTGTCATTGCCACAATTGGTGAAGAAACAAACTAATTACGAAGTGGTCAAAATCTCTCTTACTATTAGCCAACCTCAAGCGGGAGTGTTCAAAAGCGACCGTAACAGTAACTGGACTTTCTTCACACGTTGTACAAGGCATAAATGTAAATACTGAGTTTTTTCACCTTGCCCACGGTTGCTGGCTATGGTCCATCCTCGCCCCCGGTCCATCGATGTATGTATTGAAAGAGGCGTCAGTGAAGTCATGAGACATTGGGTCCCAGTCGTCCATGTCTTCTAGATACGAGAGGGGCAACATTAAAACACTGGATATTAAATTATACAATCTTACTTATGCAGTAAACACACCTGTCTTTGCCACAAAAACAACGTGCAACGAAAAAATAATATTTTACAGGGCTTCCACCACGCCTTACAGCTCACAATTTTTGTTACACATCACCTCAAACTCTACAACACATGCATTTACCACACTTCATGCCGTCAATCTTCCCCGTTTTTCAAACAAGGCAACAACCACTGTCCCCCCACTCGCTTCGTTGTTCAGGAGGTATACCACAGATTCACCTGCTCTGTGGCATGACCAAAGACATTGAGGAGGTCAGTTCAAACAGCCCGGTTACGCAGCCAACGCGCTTTCAATATTTATTAACAATATTACTTTGACAGACCTTCAACATATTTAAACAAGCCACATACCATCAATATTATTGTCAATATGGTCAGCTGGCAAAGCGATTTTACAACGCTAAGGTGTCGAACATCCAAAAGAAAGCGTGAGCCAAAATTATATTCCTGTAAGAACAGAAAATAACGAAAATGATGAAATTAGTCAGATAATGACGGACAAAGAGGAGCAACTTGTCACGTGTTAACTTACTGACTGAAATCAGAATCACGTTCTTGAAAAATGTCATAAACTATTTTTGGACCAGTCCTGGATCGCTGTCGACGAGAGTTTAGGATTAACTTCGAGATTTTTGGCGACATGGATATCAATTGAATGCTTAAAGTTTACTTCTGTAATATCAACAAACACATTAAATAAAATTGTATGGAAAGCGGAGAAGCAATTATATTTGCCTAACAGGGATATGCTCATGTAAGAAATGTAAAAGATTTTTTACGCTTTGTGACAATTTGATAAAACTATTACAGATACACGAGGCGTTTTAGAAGTGGAAGACTTGTTCCAAACACCTACGTAATCAATAGGCCTACTATATTTTCAAATTGATTAAGTCAGTAGTTTCACAGAGACCTCTGATGACTACAATAAATTGGAATATACAATGATCACCCTTGCATAGGCCTATTAAAATTTTTTGTCTTAAAAGACTACTTAAAAATTCAATATGAGGTAGGATAAGGTAAAACAATGCATACTAACACCATGTGTGTGGTTCATGAAGCTTTGCCAGTATCAGAAAGAACAATATTGCCAAATCATCAATATTTGACCACACATGATCATAAGTACTGGCAATACTGAGAATATTTTGAGGGCCATTAGTGCTGCTCATCAATATTTTTGGTACTGACAACACGTCAATATGCGCCATGGTCAGCAGATATATCGACTGTTTGACAATATTATAGTTAGTTAGTTGGTTGCATGTTCCATTGACCAATAACACGGTACGGTATCCGTTATGATCTAAAACTTGCTAAGTGCACAAGAAATGCACATATGAAACAAGATTATATATATATATATATATATATATATATATATATATATATATATATATATATATATTA
Organism: Schistocerca gregaria; assembly: GCF_023897955.1. Taxonomy (NCBI): domain Eukaryota; kingdom Metazoa; phylum Arthropoda; class Insecta; order Orthoptera; family Acrididae; genus Schistocerca; species Schistocerca gregaria. Next base: position 161,156,509 of record NC_064923.1, on the reverse strand, counting down.
ATACGCATGTTTCTGAAAGTATTTGTTTGGAGTGTAGCCATGTATGGAAGTGAAACATGGACGATAACTAGTTTGGACAAGAAGAGAATAGAAGCTTTCGAAATGTGGTACTACAGAAGAATACTGAAGATAAGGTGGATAGATCACGTAACTAATGAGGAGGTATTGATTAGGATTGGGGAGAAGAGAAGTTTGTGGCACAACTTGACTAGAAGAAGGGATCGGTTGGTAGGACATGTTTTGAGGCATCAAGGGATCACAAATTTAGCGTTGGAGGGCAGTGTGGAGGGTAAAAATCGTAGAGGGAGACCGAGAGATGAGTACACTAAGCAGATTCAGAAGGATGTAGGTTGCAGTAGGTACTGGGAGATGAAGCAGCTTGCACGGGATAGAATAGCGTGGAGAGCTGCATCAAACCAGTCTCAGGACTGAAGACAACAACAACAATATGCATATACTATATTTATAGATTTATTTATTCCTATTCAAGAATTCATCTATGGTATAGAAGGAGCTGTCAAGGAGGTATGATTTCAATTTATTTTTGAAGCTATTACTGCTGTCTGTCAGAATTTTATTTCATCTGGTAATATGTTGAAAATTTTTATAGCAGCATATTTCTCCCCTTTCTGTGCCAAAGATAGGCTCAGTAAAGGATCGTGTAAGAGTTTTTTTTCTGATATTATACTCATGAATGTCACTGTTGTTTTTAAACTGGTCCAAGTTGTTGAGAACAAATTTCATTAATGAGTAAATGTACTGTGAGGTTGTTGTAAGAATTCCCAATGTTTTACAAAGATGCCTACAAGATGTACGACTATGAACCCCACAAATTATTCTAACCACTTTCTTTTGAGCAGTGAATACTTTTTGTCTAAATGTTGAGTTACCCCAAAATATTATTCTGTATGACATCAGAGAGTGAATGCATGCAAAGTATGTTAGCTTACTAATTTCTATATCCTCAAAACTGACAACTATTCTGATTGAAAAATTTGCTGAATCTAGTCGCTTTAGAAAATCCAAAATATAAATTTTCCAATAAATATTCTCATCTATATGTACACCCAAAAACTTAGTATGCTCTACCCTGTCTACTGACTTCTGTTGATCTTTGATATTTATTTTAGGAACTGTAGTTTTTGCAGCAGAAAATTGGATGTATTGTGTTTTTCAGAGTTAAATAATGAACCTCTGAGTGCGGCTAGAAATTAAGGCAGGTTTCCACATGCATGACTCACTCATATGCACTTTCCCCCACCACCATTATAGTAAGCCAACATCATTGTGGAAACACATTTGATGTGCAATAAAGGGAGCTGGCGCTACAGACATAAACTAGGTTTCCACAGGCAAGAATTTCTTACACATGCAGCCTCCCACTACCACTTGCAGAAGTCAACAAACATGTGAAAACACACTGTTAGCATACTGATGCCAACTTACATTTAAGTTACGAAAACTGTAAGACACTTAACTTTCTTCCACAGTGGCGCTTCCCACACCATTGCCTATGAGCTTCAGCAACTGTTGATAGGTGGATCTGCTTTCATTCTGCTCCACTTTGTTCAACAGCATACATCCAAAATAATTTGTTTACATACATAGAAACCAGTGTCATGCCAAAAAATGGGCTTAGACTTCAACTAAGTAAATAAATAATTTCTAAAGTGGTAAAATGTTCATAAAAGTGTAATATGAGTATCACTCTATTATTCAGCAATTCCCTATAATAATTTATTTGTAGTAGAGTAACAAACTGTTGTTTGAAGTCACAGAATGGATTAAAAATATTGAAACTGGGAGTGTGAACTTGCTGAGGCTGTATTACTTCAGAATAGTAAATAATGATAAGGTATCTTTTTTTATTTCAGTATGGGAATAATAAGTGTTTGCTTTTGTCTTTGAGAGTGAATATTTCTGCGAACTGGAAATTTATCACTGACTCAGAGACAGAACTACTCCTTTCCTTCATTAAAATCATATGTAAATATAACACTGTTCGCATTGACGCTATCATTGAGTAATGCACAGTAGTACAATGTTTGGTTACGAAATTAAGTACAGTACCAGTAAAACAAACGAATATCTACAGCATCTGTGACCTATCTGATGCACCTTCAGTGTATTGAAGATAATAGAAAAATTTAGAAATATTGCTTTTCAGAATGCAATACATATACTAAAGTGACTTCAGTTGCCAGACTTTGCAATGTTACTTGTAATTTAATGCCAGTTGGGGCGACATCTTGCGCATTTGTATTAGACTTTTTGCAGAAACAGAAATAAGCCTCAGAAAGACTCCAAAATTGATTTTACTAATTTGAAAATGATTTTCGAACGAAACGTCATCCAAGATAGGTAACTCCTTTACTAGCATGTTGGATATTCCTAAATGGTACCTTTGAGGTGTTCAGTTCTGCACTCAATGCTTGTGTGTTGGTTTTTCATTAATGTCACTATAAACTATTCAGCTGAAAGCAGCTAAACTCCAGCACCAATAATTTCATCTGTCGCCATTTTGAAAGTCGCGTAAATAGTGTTTCCAGCTTCAAGGTGTGGAAACGCTAAAGGCATGTAAATGTCGTGGTGATGGGATGCACATGTAAGAAATTCATTCCTGTGGAAATTCGGTTTATTGGATGTTCCAAAACCATTCCTAAGAGATTCCAATGTCCACACGCAACGTTTGTGTGTCCCACTTTTGTTCGTGAACATCACTATAAGCTCTTCAGCTAAAGGTTGCTTAACTTCTGTAAATTAACCTCGCTTGTTGCCTTCTTGATAGTCCCGTAAGTGCTGTTTCCTACTTCTACTTGTGGAAACGCTAAGGTGCATGTCAGTGTAATGGTGGGAGAGTGCACATGTAAGAAATTCACATCTGTGTAAACCCTGCTTCATTCTCTACACTAGTTTGAGGATGACACCGCCATGTTAGAAGACTCTAAACAGCAGCAGACTGTGGCTTACAACGTCTTCTTGTTTTTAATTTCCATCATGCAACAGTTGTTTTAAACTGCAGAAGTTAAAGGGCTTTCGTGTATAACACTGGCATTTTAAGACTTTTTCTGGTTTTAAAGGTATATTTCGTCCAGTAATGCCTCTTTAATGTAAGTTTCTTTTTGTTACACATTTCAAGCCAAGGTGTGAAAAGTGTGATATGAAGAGGCTGCTTTGTGGTTCACCATTTTCCTTAATGTGGAATCACAAATCTAATTTTCCACCCATGCCCTATTCTTCAAAATTCTGAAAATATATATTGCCATGCCAGATCAGTTTGCAACATTTCCTTCTCGTAACTTTGACCAGAGTGCTGTTGAGCTGCATTGACAGGAAATCTATGGTCAAATTACAGGAAACAAAACCAAATAAAAAATAAAAGCATTGCAGCAAAAAACTAAAATTCTCGCATTTATAAGGAAAGTTCACTTGAAAGAGTCATGTAAGAATTAAATATGATTTTTTTACACTTTAGGGTCTAATCAGAACAACTAATAACAACTGTAAGTGATGCAAGCTAGCTTTTTTTATCAAGACACTTCCAACAGAAGGTCACTCACTCGTTTCACTCACTCGTTCATTAACTCCCAAAAACTGTCCTAGATCCTATAGAATGTAGTTACTATATTCCGTTTTTTAGGTCTGACTCACTTAATTTCATTAAAAACATATTGTTAATTAATAACATAGAAGATTTATACAAATTAATATTTTTTCTTGTCATGTTCACTTATTATAAAAAATTAATTTTTTTCGTGCAAAAGGTGAATAAAATGAAATAAATTTAATATTTTTAAAAAATATGAATATAAAAAAAATAATTCATTCTCACAAAGAATAATTCATATTAAAATTTTATGGCTCAAGAGTTCATAAAAGTTTTTATAAAAGATGAATGTAAGGAAATAAATAAAAACACAATACAATTTCGAGTTGAAATTTTACACTCAAACCACATTTTTTCAGCAAAACTCCCTGTCTTGTATGGAGAAACTGTGGGCGACACTACCCAGGATTTTTTACATGAACTCAGTATTCTGCAAGACTCGAATCACATAATGTCACTAGTAAACATTACATGGTTTGAATCACACACGCCTAACCTGATGAGATACCAACCTTAGGCACTTTACAAAGCTTTAATTTCTTATCACATTCACAGCAAGTCGCTGTTAATGTGGCTGCACACTGCCAGCATCAGTATTATGATTATCTCATTTCCTCTCTCGCTCACAATGAGGAAATCACTGTCCTTACTTTACTAGCACTGACTGATTCACAAGTGCATAGTATCCTAACAGATCAATATATGTTAATTTCTTAACCAAATATTAAACGATTTTAAAAACTGAAAATGTTAACACAATTTACACAAAAAGGATTAATAAAATTTTAACTTTATATTCTGCGCTGTGTCCCATATGTCAGATGCTTTTCACCAAATAAATGCAAGTCTGTCATTCAGAATTTTATCTTTAAAAGTTGCACAAAGTTTCATAATTGTCTTTTAACTTGCAGCAATATTTTTTCTACATCTCATGTTAATCACAGATAGGATAGATCGTTATGAAATTCTATGGAGTTATGTCAGCTTCCGATTTGAGTAGTGTAACTCGCATCATATACTTGACAGAATTAGTGGGAGGATTACTATCCCACATTTCCTGTGGGAAAAATTCGTTTCTTCGATTTTTCAAGTATGTAGTCTGTAGGTTATCATGGTAGAATAATGAAGAGTCAAGTAAGTGATTATTTTTACGGTTTATCTGAAATGTAACAGTAACAGATACGAAATAAAGCATATCAGAATCTGCAGAGGTATAATAATTTGTGATATCTAAGTCAAAATTCTTCTTTCCGCTTAATCCTGCAAATCCAACAGTTCGTAGTTCATAAAAAGATTTTGGAATTTTTGCATTTTTCAGAATATTTTCTCTTTGTTCTAGCTCGTAATTTGGGTTATATTTAACAACTGGTACACGAATTTCCATCGATTCTACTATAGCATTTCATTTCATAGGAAAGGTATCTTTAATTTTAAATCCAGCATCATTTTTATCTGGTCATCTTACAATTGCATCTCCAGAATTAGAAGATCTTGGAAAAACTTGCTGTGAAATCTCCTTCCCACATAATCTCTTAATAATCCTTAAAAAATCCACCAAGCAGTCCAAGTGTATAAAGTACCTCAATCTTCTTACTCCTTATTCCTCCATTATTAAGAATATGTCCTTCCAAGTTTATTTTATCAGGAAGAGAAGACAAATTAAACAAAACTGACGAAGAAATAATTCTTTTCTAGATAAAATTTAATTTACCTCCTGTATGGTTATAAAATCAAACAGTTTTGCCACATAATTATCGATTAATTTATTTATTGGATTTTCCATCAAGATTAGCTACAACAGTTCTGAGATTCATGTATAACTGTGCAAGACTAGGATGAAGCCAATGATCACCAATATTTGTTTCAAACTCTGTATCCTCGCTAGGTCTAGTAAAAATTGTTTTTCGTTTTCTCATTCACAGGAAATGAGTAAAACTGATAAATCTCGATTTTGTTCATGATTTATTAAGGATAAATTTTACTAAGACATTTCTAAAACAGCTGTTACACAAGCATCATTAAAGTCAATCAAATTGTAATTTTTGTCGGTTATAGTTATTTCCAAATCTTGACTAGGATCAAAAATAGGAAAATTTACAGGATAATGGCGTTCATGAATTAGTGGTGCACCAAATTCTGCAGTAGGCTTCAATGAAACAATAATATTAGTTTCCCTATGAAAACGATCCATATCCTTTACAAATATTCCATCAACTAGGTGAAACTTTATATTAATTAATTCCAATAGAATAATTTTAGGAACAGTGTTATCATCAGTCTTTTTATTGGCTTCAACAGTTTGTCCACTAATCCAATCACACTTCCAATACTATGTTTTATATCTATATGCAATTTTACTTCACTTCCAGTAGTAATTCTATTTAAAATTTCATCTGCTTTTAAATACAAATAAATTTTTCTAATTTTTTTAAACCATACTGACCAACAGGAATTTCTATCATTTCTCCATCGCAATATAGGTTACTATTTTTCGATGTAATACTAAGAGTTAAAATTGTTGTATAAGTGCAACATTTTTATAACTTTCTCATACAGATACATTCGAACATCTTTTGTGAACATATGATTTACGACTAAGTGAAATAATCTACGGTGACAGCTGAAGCAGCCTTGACTGCATTCCATATACTACAAAAAAATTATTAATAAATGAAAACTGACTGAAAACCAAATATATGAAGAAATAAAAAATAAACATGGTAAACGTTTTCCCAGTTCCATTTGGTGTGTAATAATAGGACCAAGTGGCTGTGGGAAAATACATTAATGATTGACAGTTATATTCTAGCTCCAGGCAGGTTCAATTAGAATAAAATTAATAATTTGTATGTTTAATTCAAAAGTTTAGATCCACCAAAATTATCAAAATTTATAAAATATGTAAAAAAAGAAGACAAACACAATTAGAAGATAACTAATTTTATCGAAAATAATGATGATATTATACCACTAAACCAAGAAAATTTCCTAGTAGTCTTTGATGAGTTCATTCTTGAAAAATCGAGATTTAGATTAGAATATTTTACTAGAGATAGTCATAAAGGAATAGATTTCTTTTATTTGGCACAGACTTACTTGTAGTTATCAAAACCATCAGAGATCACCTAAATTTTTAAAATATTTTTGGACAAGATGACACAAATTTAGGTCACATTTATCAAGAGTTATTTAAATTTTGATGGTTTTCAAAAAACTTGTATTAAATGTTGGAAAGACCAGTTTTTTATTTTTTACAATAGACATGACTAGAAAACAAATGAAGCTAACTCCAAAAATAAAATATAGAGTTTCATAACAAAACAAGGGTAACAAAAACATTAAGAGTTAAAAAATAGTTGATTAATTTAAAAATAATTGATTAATGCTTTTTATCTCCAATAAATGTTTGCAAAATACGACTGAGAACTTGTTAAAAAAGGAAAAAAGAAATAAAAAGAAAGCTGAAGAATTCCAAGAGCCAAAAACAGAATATGAAAAATATAAAAACAAAGATCAACCAGTTGTAGTAGCAATCGAACAAGTTAAACAAGGAGTCGAAGGTTTAGGTGGTAATGTACTGAAAGATACAGAAGAAACAGAGAGAGGTTGAAAAACAAATGGTTCCTTAACACCATAAAGAAAATTCTGATGTGTTTCCTATTTCGTCAACACCATGAGAATCTTCATTGGAGAAAATATTTATTTCATACTGAAAGTCCATCACCACAAGTATGAAAACATCTTGACGAAGTAAAGGTAGAATAAATGGAGAAAGAAAAACAAATGTTGCCTAAAACTACCTCTATTGCCCCAATAACATTTAAAAGTATTGCTGCTTTCCACGATAAAGTTCTTGGTTTGCTTTTTGATAATGGTAAACATTATATTGGGGATTCTGAAGTTAAATTTAAGAATGATTACATTTTAACCAAAGGTAAAAATTACAAAACAACTGATGATTTAATGAAACTCTTGACTAAAAGTAATATTGAAGATAAATATGATGAGGATGGTTTAAATAACTATAAAGACATGTTAATGTCATCAAATACTATTTTTCAAACTGAAGTTCATTGTACTACTTTTCTAAATCAAGTAGGAGTGAGAAATGTAATTAATTAAACACTCTAAGATGATCAAAAATAAGAAAATCAACAAGGCCAAAATGAAACTGGACGAAGTTTTTAACAAGACATATTCAGAAAAAGAAATCGAATATATCTGGATGAATTAAGTTAGAGATTTAATGGACAGACTATTAGTAATTCATGGAGGAGAAGTAGCCGAAAATAAAAACTACCATAATGAAAAGTTGCAATAATAAAAAATGTTAACAGATGAATTTTTTGACTTAATTATCAAAACCCAAAAGGTATATCGTATTTAATGAGATTTATGAATAATTTATGATGTACATTTTCGAAAAGGGAAAATTCAGAAACGGTGTAGTAAATTAGGCTTTAAATAATGCATGTGCCTGAGATGCAACTACCAGGATATTCATACTGTAGACCTTTCACTAAACTAGAAGAAGGACTAGCTCTTGGTGATCGAGAAATAAATACATAAGATGAAACATGCAAACAACATGGTATATTGCATACTGAGATCATAAAAATTTAGAATCTCGGCACGGAGCTGATAAAGAGCTTCAAAACAGAATGTATGCTAAGGATGCTAAGTCTGTAGAAAAATTAGAAGCAACAGCAATTACAAGGTAATGTATGCAAAACGAAATTACGGTATGGGTATTGAATTAGACGAAAATGGTTGGGGGTCAGTAAAAATTATTAATCCTTATAAAATTTTTATCGACAGAAATTAATAATTTAGGCATTGATTATACTTTGCTACCAAGTGGCAACACTTAAGTAAAATAAATTAATGTTAAACATAGTATTATACCAGAAAGTATGGGTCAATTTCTAACTGATGCACAAAAGGGAAAAAGATAAGTTAATAACAGTTAATTCATAACATTAAGAAAATCTGTTTTAGAAAAAAGGACAGAATGTCTATCAAAAACGAAAGAAGGATCAGGTGGATTTCTTCCATTATTATTAGCTGCATTACCAGTCTAACAACTATTGGTTCACTAGCTGTTGGGCAGTTGATGTTGCAAATGCAGTCGAAAGAAAAGAGAGTTGATAAAGAATTAGAAGAACACAAAAAAAGATAATTCAGCAATGGAAACGAAAGGAAGTGGAACAAATAAAATTGCAAAAATGTCATCCAGATGTAAACTAATCCATTAAATAATTTTGATCATGAAAAACTTGCTAACCAATTAAAAATTCACATTTATGGAGTATACATGATTGGCCCATATAAACTTGCTAAACAAATAATTTTTCATTGAGTATATATGATTGATGAATTACGTAATGAAGCGAAAAATTTGAATCTGGAATAATAATTTAGATATGTCTGATCATGTTGGAACTCATTGGGCTTGTTATTATCAATGGAAAAATGTGAAATTTGTTTTTAATTCATGTGGAGGAAATATAGCTAAACATCTAGTTAACTATTGGCAAAAAGTTATCTATAATACAATATTGTGAGAATACAAAACTTTGATGATGTAATTTGTGGGCATTTGTGTCCGTTTTTTAAACAGTGCAAAATTAAGTATAAATTTAATGATATTTTGAATCTAATAAAGGAACATTTTCGGGAAAATTAAATTTTGCAGATCATGCTCAATCTGAAGATATTTAACTGTAGCAACAATGCAATTATAAGACTGAATTAAAAATCAGATTTTACCAGTCAGTTTATTAATGAGTTAGGTAATATTTTAAAACAGTTACAGAACCAAAATCATCAGTAGTTGCAAAAATAAATTATATAATCAAGCAAGTTCGTATTGATATGAATGTAATTATTGATGTTAGCAAGAGTAGAGCAACGATTAGTGGTTAAAGTATAGTAAGTGTGAGTAATCAAATCGATAAAAAAGATGTTGTAAACAAACAGTATCTAGTAATGGAATTAAAAAATCCTGTTAAGAATGCTGAGCACACAAGTATTGTAAAACAATAAAAAATTTAAAGAAAAGATTGAAATCTTTAAAGAAATTAATTTAACTAATTACTTTACAAAACATGATATTGGAAATGATTTTTCACATTATATCTCAAAAAGAGATTTAACTCCAAGGTCAAACAAGATAAATAGACTTAAATAAACCCCATGAACCACAGACCTTGTTGTTGATGGGGAGGCTTCTGTGCCTCAGCGATACAGATAGCTGTACCATAGATGCAACCGCAACGGTGGAGTATCTGTTGAGAGGCCAGACAAACGTGTGATTCCTGAAGAGAGGCAGCAGCCTTTCCAGTAGTTGCAGGGGCAACAGTCTGGAGGATTGACTGTGATGTAATAGGCGTATTTAAACTGTTTTAGCATGTAATTATCTGAACTGTTTCTTATTTAAATTGTTTTGTTAATTAAATTGCATTGTGTATTATTGAGAAAGAGCAGGAAACCGCGCATAGATACATTTTGAGAAAGAGCGGGAAACAGCGCGCAGTAATACATCTGTAATGGTAGCAGGGATTGTCTGCACCAAAAACCATTGTTGGCGGCGAGACCGCACTTTTGTAGCATTGAGCGTTGGAAGCGAGCAGTTGCGAGTAAGATGTGAGACGAGGCAGTCGTAGCTAGCGAGACATGAGAGGAGGTCGCTGTAAGCGAGGTATGAATTAACACTTTGAAAGAAGCGGTGTGCTCGCCAGCCACTCGCTATATGTAGCGCAATGCTAGTTTTTAAGAATTTTTGTAAAGAACTATGCCCCTTGTAATTGTTTGTCAAGATCGTTCTCAGAATATAGTTATGTAATTTTGATGGAAAATTAGGTATGTAGCGCAACGCTACTTTTTAAGAATTTTTGTAAAGAACTATACCCCTTGTAATTGTTTGTCAAGATCGTTCTCAGAATATAGTTAACTTCTACCAGATTAAATGCATTAAGAATTTTCTATCCCAAAATTATTCACGTAAATGCTTCACGGAATTTATTGTTATCTTAAAAGAAAAGTCTAAACTGAGCTTCAGCTTTTATCAAATCTAAATTAACTTCAACTTAAAGAATTCCAGTCACAAAGTATTATGAAACTCCACCAGCAGCTTATAATTATGTTAAAGAGAAGTAAGTATATTCATTCCACAGTTTGCTGTAGCAGTCAGATGGCGATCCAGTATAAATAATTAAAGGTAAGAATCAGTCTTAATAATTTCAGGTAACGACTGAGGGCCACGGCGACAACACATTTTATGTTTCGTCGTAATAATCAGCAGGTAGTCTTGACAGAGCAGCAGTTAAAAGATTTTAAGAGACGCAGCGTTCAGTCAGCAAGCAAACGTTCATCCAATATTAGACGGGAAGGTTTCAACTGATCTGGGATTGTAACACTAACCAAACGGCCTTGCTGTGCTGGTACTGCGAATGGATGAAAGCAAGAAGAAACTACAGCCATAATTTTTCCTGAGGACATGCAGCTTTACTGTATGGTTAAATGATGATGGCGTCCTGTTGGGTAAAATATTCTGGACGTAAAATAATCCCTCATTCGGATCTCCGAGTGGGGACTACTCAAAAGGACGAAGTTATCAGGAAAAAGAAATCTGGCGTTCCACAGATCGGAGCCTGGAATGTCAGATCCCTTAATTGGGCAGGTAGGTTAGAAAATTTAAAAAGGGTAATGGATAGGTTAAAGTTAGATATAGTGGGAATTAGCGAATTTTGCTGGCAGGAGGAACAAGACTTTTGGTCAGATGAATACAGGGTTATAAATACAAAATCAAATAAGGGCAATGCAGGTAAGCTACTACAAACAGCATAGTGAACGCATCATTGTGGCCAAGATAGACACGAAGCCCACGCCTACTGCAGTAGTACAAGTTTATGTGCCAACTACTTCTGCAAATGACGAAGAAATTGAAGAAATGTATGATGAGATGAAAGAAATTATTCAGATAGTGAAGGGGGACGAAACTTTAATAGTCATGGGTGACTGGAATTCGATAGTAAGAAAACGAAGAGAAGGAAATGTACCAGGTGAATATGGATTGGGCGGTAGATATGAAAGATGAAGCGGCTTGGTAGAATTTTGCACAAAGCATAACTTAATTATAGCTAGCACTTGGTTCAAGAATCATAAAAGAAGATAGTATACATGGAAGAAGCCTGGAGATACTTACAAGTTTCAGATAGATTATATAATGGTAAGACAGAGATTTAGGAACATGGTTTTAATTGTAAGACATTTCCAGGGGCAGATGTGGCTCTGACCACAATCTGTTGGTAAGATAGATTGTAGATCTGTAGATTAAAACTGAAGAAACTGCAAAAAGGTGGGAATTTAAGGAGATGGAACGTGGATAAACTGACTAAACCAGAGGTTGTACAGTGTTTCAAGGAGAGCATAAGGGAACGATTAACAGGAATGAGGGAAAGAAATACATTAGAAGAAGAATGGGTAGCTTTGAGGGATGAAGTAGTGAAAGCAGCAGGGGAACAAGTAGGTACAAAGACAAGGGATAGTAGAAATTCATGGGTGACAGAAGAAATATTGAATTTAATTGATGAAAGAAGAACATATATAAAAGCAGTAAATGAAGCAGAATACAAACGTCTCAAAAATGAGATCGACAGGAAGCGAAAAATGGCTAAGCAGGGATGGCTAGAGGACAAATGTAAGGATGTAGAGGCTTATATCACTAGGGTAAGACAGACACTGCATACAGGAAAAATAAAGAGACCTTTGGAGAAAAGAGAACCACTTGCATGAATATCAAGAGCTCAGATGGAAATCTAGGAAATTTGATTAGGAAATGCGACACTTAAAGTAGTAAAAGAGTTTTGCTATTTGGGGTGCAAAATAACTGATGATGGTCGAAGTAGGGAGGATATAAAATGCAGACTGGCAATCTCAAGGAAAGCGTTTCTGAAGAAGAAAAATTTGTTAGCATCGAGTATAGATTTAAGTGTATGGAAGTCGTTTCTGAAAGTATTTGTATGGAGTGTAGCCATGTATCGAAGTGAAGCATCCCCCTTTTATAGACACTCTATAAACTCCTTCCATCTTTCTGCTTTCCCTTCTTTGTTTAGAAGTGGGATTATGTGTTCAGTAAATTTTTTACACTTCAGGCAGTAAATATGATTCTCCAATTAAAATTTAAATTATTATACCAAATATAATTTTACTATATCCTTTAATGTTAATGTTATAAAATTTTATTATCGAATATTGTTATTTATTGCTTAGCGTTAGTTATTTCTTACAAATTATCAAATATACATAACGAAATATCGAAATCATCAAAACATACATCTTTTTCTATGCTTTTGCCAATGACACTAACTTTTTATAGGTAAATATATCAAAAAAGTTATGTATTTTTGTCATAAAAGTAAATTCATTAATTTGTTTACAGATACTTTTTGTTGATGTTGTGGTCTTCAGTCCTGAGACTGGTTTGATGCAGCTCTCCCAGCTACCCTATCATGTGCAAGCTGCTTCATCTCCCAGTAGATATTGTAACCTACATCATCCTTCTGAATCTGCTTAGTGTACTCATCTCTAGGCCTCCCTCTACGATTTTTACCCTCCACACTGCCCTCCAATACTAAATTGGTGATCCCTTGATGCCTCAGAACATGTCGTACCAACCTATCCTTTCTTCTAGTCCAGTTGTGGCACAGTCTCCTCTTCTCCCCAGTTCTGTTCAATACCCCCTCATTTGTTGTGTGATCTACCCACCTAATCTTCAGCATTCTTCTCTAGCACCACATTTCGAAGGCATCTATTCTCTTCTTGTCCAAACTATTTATCGTCCAAGAGAACCATATATATGATTATCAAGAGCCCAGATGGAAATCCAGTTCTAAGCAAAGAAGACTAAAAAATGTACTAAACACATAATCCTAGCAGAGTAACAACTAAAAATGGATAACAATGAATCAAAGGTACAGTATGTTTAACTAAAAGGAGTAAATTCGTTAAAAAATTTTAAGTGAAGGGTGAGCAAGCCATTAGCCTCTCCCAGTATTCGTGAAGAAATTATTAATGAAATATGTAAATCAAGGACCAAAAAAATTTTAAAGAAGAAATGAAATTTCTCTTGTTACTGATGATTTGTGGCAAGCAAATCAATTAGAAATGGATTCAAGTAATTTGAAAGGAATTTCAAAAGCAATACAGGATATAAATATGTATTAACTGTTTTAGATGTTTTTCAAAATTTGCTTGAGCTATTTCAGCTAAAGATATAACAGGTAAGAGTGTAAATTATGTTTTTGAAAAAAAAACATTTTTTGAGAACTTACACACATATAATGTATCACTACTCAACGTTTACTGAAGTGAAGTCATTTGTGGTTGAAAGATTTAACAGAATAGTTAAAGAAAAGATATGGACAAAATTTGACTTACAAATTAAAATTGGACTGATCTACTCTCGAAACTTTTTGATGAATACAACAAATAAGACATACAAGTACAAGAATGAAAACAATAGAAATTAATGAAAAGAATTATAAACTAACTTCTGTTGTATCTAACGTAAGTCAAAATTTTTGAAATTGGAGGTGTTATTCGTTATAATCCAATAACATACAAATTAAGAGTAAAGGAGAGCTTCTGTGATATTTGGAAGGTAGGAGGGTAGGTACTGGAGGAATTAAAGCTGTGAAAACGAGATGTGAGTCATGCTTGGGTAGCTCAGTTGGCAGAGCACTTGCACACAAAAGGCAAAGATCCCGAGTTCGGGTCTTGGTCTGTTAGGAAGTTTCATATGAGTACTCACTCTGCTGCAGAGCGAAAATTTCATTCTGGAAGTAAAAGCAAATTTTGATGAGTATGAATTACAAAAGACAAAATATTCTGATGTCTATCTAGTTGAAAAAGTTTTAAAAAACGAAGATAATAAAGTTTACATTAAACGGTTAGGATTTGATAATTCACAAATTATTGGATAAACAAAAATAACGTAATTTTATAAATCCTCAGTCTCATGAAGATTTACCAGTTGTAATTGTGTATAGTTATCCAAAATGTTAAAATACTTTAGTTGACAGATAATCCTCAAATTTTCTTTCATTCTTTGGTATAAATTCACACAGTTAAAATTCTACTCAAATGTTAACAGTTCTTCATAATTTGGATGTCTATCTACAATTCCATATAGCTGTATTCGTAAAAATTCTTCTTTGTATGCTAATGACGTAATAATTATATTCACAATCATCATAAGATAATTTTAGAATAAAAAACGTATGTCTCAAGTCAGCAATCTCAGTTGTAACAGTATCAGCATTCTCAGGTGCTACATTTGCTTTTATTACTCTAATTATCTCATATTTGCTATTAATTTGTTCTCTTAAGTTGTAAATTTTGTCTCATGTTTTCTTCAGAACACACATAATTATTTTACCAATTTGTAAATCCTCAATTTCTTCTTGTAAAGTTTCAATTCCTGATTGTACTTTGTAGACACCATGTTTTCTGATTGATGGTAAAACTTCATCACAAACTCAATCTTGGAATTGTCCAGCTTGTTCCTTTTTGTGTTGATGATTAATGAATAGAATCCAGGTTCACTTATAAAATTAGTATCTGTACGTTAGTGTAGCTGCTTACTATACTTCTGTTCTTCATAGTTTGTACTTATACTTTTTTTTATTCATCAGGGAATCTCTCAAATTAACATGTTCCAATATATCACATACATTTTTGTTTTAACCCATGGATTAGTCTCTTCATCAATTATCACAAGAATTTCTTTATTGTTATATACAGTTAATTTGTTATTCTGAAATATGTTCATTAATGATGTGACAATTGAAGCTGTTTCTATTTATTAAAAATAATTTTTATTAGATTTTTTTAGTTTTATATTGAAGAATATAGTCTAATTTCATTGATAAAAGTAGTTGTATTCTGAAGCCAATGTATTATCATATTTAATTTCTGTATATATTGTGTATTGTTATCTTTCAGAAATTACCATAATGTTTTTTTTTTAATTTGCTTAACATATTCAGGGATCAAATAATTGACCCAGTAATTCCATGCAGAAAAGGTAAAATATTATTTGTAATCAAAACATTCTTTTTCTCAAACAATGGAAGCTACATATCTTCAAAAATCCTTCCTAAATCTAGTTGATATTCCTTTATCTCAATAAATTCTACATTATTTACCATGGATGATTCTGAATTAGAAGTAATTACAATATTCGCTGTCATTAAAATAATTTTTATTACAATTTTTTATGAAAGACTATAATCTAGATTCATTGATAAATATAGTTTTACTCTAGAGCTAATAATATAATTTATTTCTATTTATTCAAGATTACAATTATTTAAAGACAATACTAAATTTCTTTCTATAATTGAATCATTTTCAGCCGATGGAGCCAAATTGCCTAATTTTTCATGATGAATATAATTTAAAATATAATCTGTAATAAACACATTTGTTTGTTAAGAGAATGGAGTAAATTTTTGAAAGGAAAATGACTTTTTTAAATTTTGTTAAATGTAATAAAAATTATCTGTAATATGTAGCGAGTCTAAACTGTATGAATTAAAAAGTAAAAGAATAGAATTATGATTTAAAGGTTATTCTAAACTGAAAAAACACATTATTGATCTTATTAACACTAACAGAAATAATTTACTAATAACAATTTATTCAGATAATTCATCTTATGGGTAAAAATTTAAATTTTAATGAATTACACAACTAGTACTTACTAAATGTGATGTTTGGAAATATAGTTGATGACTATTAAAAATGTAAATCAGTTTTCTTAATATGAATGGAAACATAAGATTTCAATTTATTATAATACATCAGAAAATCTTATAAAAGAATTTCTAGATAAAGTAAACTGGAATCACTCATCTGTAATCCAAAAAAATAATATGACAATTATATAAGAGAATTTCAAAATAAATTAAATTGGGACTATATATCATCACTTCAAAAATTATCTGAAGATTTTATGCCAGAATTGCAAGACAAATTAAATTGTAATGATATATCACACAAAAATATTGTCTGAAAAATTTATTAAAGAATTTCAAAATAAAGTTAACTGTAAAAGTATTTCAATGCCTCAAGAATTACCTAGAGATTTTATTACAGAATATGAAGATAAGATTAATTAGGAACAAGTGAAAGGGTCCTGTAGCCACCTTTCATTAGTCCAGGAGCCCATTTTCACTAGCTTTTCTCTTTCTTTACTCGTTTCTCTTTTCTCATAACTCTAATAGTGGTGTGATTGAATGAATGTGGTTGTGTGCCACGTTGCTAGACGGTGGTGTAGTCTTCTGCAAAAAGTCTGCGATAGTCATACAGATTCAGCAGGAGTTGTACAGAATAGCCAACTCTCGTAGTGGTCAAGTAGGCAAAGAGGTTTGCACTAATTGTGAGAAATCCACCTGCTTTAGGTTGGTGGCGGAAATAGCATCTTTGGGTTTTCCGGGCCAATGCAGAGCTTTGAAGAGGCTGGATAAGAAAAAGGGAGGCAGTCTGCCGCAGGTACGGGAAGCATCCACAGCTGTGCTCCAGTCGAAGAAGGGTGAGTTAGACTGACTGCCTGGCGTGTTGTTATTTGACGAGAAGAGAGCTGTTAGCTTTTGGTCTCACTTCTCAACTCTGAAAAATTGCTTTACCTTGTCGCAGTTACAAGTACAAAACTTTGGCAGATTTTTCTTTCAGTAAATTTCTATAGCAGACTTGGATCCTCCAGAAGAGCGCCACACAAAGGTATGGATAAGATGTGAGTACTAGCTTCTGTATTAATGTCTGTTTGCCTTCAGCTGTGCCTGTATATGCTTTTATTTTTCTAAATATTAATAGCTTTCCCTTCTCGTAAATTTTCCTTGTTTTATGTATCTTTTGTCTGTGGGGAACCAACCACGTGGTTGAAAAGTAGAGTTTGTTGGGCTACCGTCATCACTAACTGTCCGATCTCACATTTGTTTTAAGAAATGTTAACTGTTTATGAATGTGTGATGTGATATTGTTGCAACTTGGCCACGATACCTAGAAATTGTGTCTCCACAAACCACATCGGCATGCAGTTGTACTGCGAAACGTGTACCGCTTCACGAATTATTGGGATCAGTTATCAGGCAACAGCAGTTTTATGAATGATTCACACCAACGATTTTAGGTGTAGATTATAATGGTGAATGTACAGATGCTTTTCTTTAATGTTTTAGATATTAATGTTTTTGCCTTGAGGGATTAGCCAAACTGTCTAGGGCGCTGCAGTCGTGGACTGTGCGGCTGGTCCCAGCGGAGGTTCGAGTCCTCCCTCACTCATGGGTATGTGAGTGTTTGTCCTTAGGATAATTTAGGTTAAGTAGTGCGTAAGCTTAGGGACTGATGACCTGAGCAGTTAAGTCCCATAAGATTTCACACACATTTGAACTTTTTTTTTTTTGTTATCAGCAATTGTGTACATGCCTCACATCCATATCTTAGGCATAAATGATTTTATCCACAACTTTCTCTTGTGTTCTGAGGTTATGTTTTAGCACCTAAGCCACTCACCTCATTGCTTTCCTATTAGCATACCAACGTGTTACCTTACACACAGGTCCAATGATTAGGTTCCCCTTTTATTTTAAAACAAATGCTTTAGATTAAGTCTTATTTTCAGGTGTGTTGCTGGGAGCTGATCTTATACACAGTGTTCATGCATTTTCTAATTTGTTTTAAATATTTGATTCTCGTGAAGAGTGCACAGGCAGTACTATTAATTACATCACATCTCCTATGACCGACATCACCATGTATGCATTTTTATGAGTTTTTGGTCTGTGATCAATTTAATTAATTTTCCGACTCGGCCAAACCTTTGGTTAGTTGTATGGCTAGAGTCGGTGCCGACCCTAATCTTAATGTAATAACCAGTAAAAACAAGTTAGTTACACCTGCCTTACCCTGCTCATGGATGTTGGTAAGCCAGAGGTCTTCTGATGCACAGTGAGGATTAGTTATTTTCAGTCGGATCTGCTAATTGGTATATTGTCTTTCTGCAACACAGAATTTACGTGAATTTATGATATAGGTGTGCATTTTCTTCCATGTTTTATCTTGTTTATGTATTACTGTGTAGACATTGTGATTTAGTATTCCATTGTGTTACAAGTGTAGGTTGATTCTTGTCCTGCGGAATGTATCGGTGTAATATAGTAAATCTTGGGTGCTTTGTGGGGACTTTGGCAGTATTCTTATATTTTGTAGCATGGAGTAACTACCCTTATGATGGAGACGCGTAGCTGTTCAGGGAGCCGCAATCGGAAAAACCAGCCAGACGATAACCCTGAACAAGGACGAGACCAAAACGTCGAGTCCAACCAGGAACGAAACGCGGAAAATGCAAGTGTTGTCCATCCCGAGCCAGCTGTAGTGATTTTGAATCAGTCGATAGATGCAAATTCATTACAGACTATGCTATAACAATTGCTAGACAGTAATAAGAGGGATATCGAGGAAGCAAATAAAAGATTGAGTAGTGAAATAGTACAGGGTATTGGGGAGAAACTGGCGATCATTGACCAACGCATCTCCGTTTTAGAAGAGGGGCAGCTAGTCATTAGTAAGCGGGTGATGGAGCAAGAAGTAAGGGGAATCTACGTATGCTAGCAGATCAATAGCGAAGTGAACACGTGGCTCTTGAGTCCCGAGTAGTACAAAGTTCTGCCGGGGATCTCTGCGTGTTAGCAGAACAATGCCAGAGTGACCACGTGGCTCTTGTGTCCCGAATAGAGGACACTGCGGCTAAGTGCCTAGTCCACCTTAGCGCGAAGGTAGAGACCCTCGGCGAGGCGATAATAGCCCTCGGGCGAGAGCAAGGGCATATACAAACACAACAAGACACGGCCCACCGAGAGTCGAGGAGAAATATCCAGGATCTCAGACGCAGTAGCGTGTAAGTCTGACAATAATAGGGAAACGATTACCTCGTCATCAGCGGATGCGGACGAAATACAGTCGATAACGAAATGTCCGCGAGGACAGTGTGAAATAAATATACAACAAAGAGGGGTTACCGAGGGACTTTGTGAGGGCATGGCCTGTTTAGGTAGGGTTAACGGGCCATGTAGTTGAAAGAAATGAACGAAAGGGCCATTATTCCGACGACGATTCCGGGAACAATGGCGAATCTGATCATCGTCACGATCACGGATCTCGTACGAGGTGGGAACGGCGCGGACACCCTCAGGAACGTTCGCCAAGGGAAACTCACAAATTTGACTTCAAACATTTTCTGATAATGAGGAAGTTTGAAGTTTTCCGTAACTCGGATACTGGAATTCACCCACAGGCCTCGTTACAGCAGTTGGAGTTCTCCCTTCCTCCTACGTGGCCCAGTGTGCACAAAATAGAATATATATGCGGCTACCTCGAAGGTGAGCCGGCGGCGCGGATGAGGTCAATTGCACGCAATTGCTACACTGTTGGGGAGTTTCGACAACACTTCCTGTCGATCTACTGGTCAGTGGCAGCGCAGAGTCGTGTAAAACACGGACTCATTATGATACCAGAGTTAAACCGGTCGAGATTCTCCAGCCCTGTGCAGATGGTCGAGCACATGCTGCAGGCAAATAAATATCTTGACGAACCTTATGGACCTGCGGAAATTATTCTTACTTGCCTGGGAAAGTTTCCAATGCAGTTGTAGCACGTTATCCTTGCAGGATGATCTAAGGATGACGTAGAGGGGTTTCGAAATCTCCTTTTAGAGCTTGAGTGCGATGCGAATGGCACCACAGAGACTACGGTCAGAGCTCCTACGAGCAGCGGCCGCGCGAGCGAAGCCGCAGCCGTAGAGACAGGTGGCAATCCAGACGTAACGGCTCGATTGTGAGTTACAGAGCGCGCGAGCGTTGGCAGCGTCGCGACTCCTCGCGGAACGCTGGCAGAACAAACGATGCCAATGGTCATCATTCACCGAGAGGAAATCAAAGACACCCTGAGGAGTTTAGAAGGTATGGTAATGAGCAGAGATTTAGGCGCAATTATAGCGGACCTAGGAATGGTAGTCGTGGTCGACCACAGAATAATTATCTAACAAGCAGCAACAATTGTGCCGTAAACAGTACGAGTGGTCCGCCAGTGGGTGTTGGAATTCGTCCCGCAACCCTACGGCACAATCTGCCACACGCCCCTAATCAAAGGGATCAGTGACTAGTGGCTGACTCAGTTGATGTCAACTTAATGAGAACCGGTGCTATTGACGATATTGATGTGCATTTGATAGAGGAAGACGATATCAGAGAAGAGTTGTTGAGGGAGGGCCATAGTATTGGTGTGCCTGCAGTAAACCTAGTCGAGTCTGTTGACATTCGAGGAGTCAGATGTGTACTCTATACAGGCAGCGTTTCGGAAGTCTGAGGAAACGGGGAGTTGGCCGACTTTCCAGGTGAGAGGAAGCACAGTCAGGGGCGCAATATATGGAAAAAGTGTTAAAATTAAAGTACAGACTCGACTAAACTTCGTCTGTCAAGTTCATGAGTTTGATTTCAATTTTTTTGTGATGCCGCTAATGACAAGAGATGAATACACTAAGCAGATTCAGAGGGATGTAGGCTGCAGAAGGTACTGGGAGATGAAGAAGCTTGCACACGATAGATTAGCACAGAGAGCTTCATCAAACCAGTCTCAGGACTGAAGACCACAACAACAACAACAGCCGCTAATGAGAGTGACGATGATATTGAGGACTGACTTTATGAATGCCAACTGCGCCGTAAGCGACGTGTTTCGCGGTGTTATGACTATCGTTGCCGGGAGCAACCCTGTCAGTCTAATTTTTGAGGAATGTATTTTGCGCAAGGAGTCTGAGGTGAGCTGTCTGAAATTTCACTTAGGTTTGAGTCGTGACCTGGGCAGGAGGTTTTGGTCAATCTGATTAGTGACCTAGATTCACAACCTAATGAGCATGGTAGGAACGATATTTTCACGAGCGCTGTGGAAAGGTGTATCGCTGGTGTGGGAGCCATGGAAGAGAATCATATGGAACTGTGTCGCGTTCTGAGAAGCCGTGCCCAAGTATTTTCGGAGTCACTGGGGGCAATGGATTTCTGTACCGCTTTATGGGGGGCGAGCACCTTCCGTTCCTTGTTAAGACTTACCCCATCCCACTGGTGCACAAGAGCAGTGTGGAAGCAGAAATAAGTAGGATTCTGGAGCATGGTATAATAGAGCGAGCTAGGAGTTCCTATAACTCGCCATTACTCGTTGTGCCAATGTGGGACAAGTCCGTGTGTTTGGTGTTGGACTCGTGGCAAATAAATATGGTCATCATGTACGAGACAGGCCAGAAAGACTGGAGGAACTGCTGCAAAGGTTTCATGGCATGAAAGTTTTGTCATGCATGACCCTCCTAATCAACTATTGGCAAATTATGCTCAATTCGTCTTGCAGGCAATATACTGCGTTCCTCTGCTATGGGAGTTGCTAGAGTTGCTACCAGTTTAAACGCCTACAGCAGCCTTCATAAGAGGCCTGAATACCATACTACTTGACGACCTAAAAACGCGCGTAACTATGTATGTGGACGACATTCTCATTGCAGAAAAGTCATGGGAGGAACACAACCGGGTTCTAAATCGATTGCTCGAAGTATTCGAGAAAGCATGGCTGACCGTGAATCTGAACAAATCCGAGTTCGGGCGTGAAAGCATAAAATTTCTGGGTCATATTGTGACGGATGGGATTCATCCGGATCCAAAAAAATTTTCAGCGATTATGGAGTGCGCGACACCCACATCCAAGCGTCAGCTCAGGGGTAATTTGGGGCTTTGCAATGTCTACAAGAGATTTATAAATCTCACTGTTTCGTCCACCCCTCGTTTATGTGCACTGACAGATAAGAACGCCGTTTGAATGTGGGACAAACAAGCACAGAGCGAATTTGACGAATTAAAGAATGCATTGGTTAACGCATCCGGATTTGAATCAGGAGTTTTGCCTGACTAAAGATAGTTCACTGACAGGGATGGGAGTGGTGTTGTTCCATACGGATGGTGGAAAGGATCTGTCCACCTGGAAAACTATCTCGTTCGACAGTCATGTGCTCTCACAGAATGAACAGATCCACTCTGTCACGGAGATTGAAGCCCTAGCGATTGTTAGGGCGTTCAAGAAATTCCGCTACTATTTCTTCGGGCGCACGACTAGGGTGTACAACGACCACGGAGCACTATAATTCCTAATGAGCGCCAAAATCAATCACAGTAGACTCAGACAGTGGACAGTGCTGCTCCAGGAATACCACTTCACGATAGAGTACATTCTGGGGCACAAGAACATCGTTGCTGCTGCACTATCTCGGATGCCTATTGGGTTCACCCATCGTGAGAATAACACTTTGGATGAAAACAATTTTAGTGTGTTACATCTTGAAAATGTGGCATTCGAGAATTATGTCACTCCCTGCTAAGATTGAATAATCGTAATTCAATACATTTATAGCAATGAATGAAAGAAACATTAAGAATCATTTGTTGGCACAATTATTTCAATATATTTTAAATGATTACACCAAGAACAATTGATTGATGAAATAAATGCACTTTATCAAAATATTTCATACTTTCTAATAATTTTTTTACAGTAAGACAAGTTTCTGACCTGCTAAATATTTATCAACACATTCTTTATGAAAAAATTGATTACAGGCTGTTTTTAAAAATTAATAATTTTCATTATTGAAGTTTATAGAACATTCGTAATCTTCTGTTCCAAGAGCAAGACAAGGACAAAGTCTTGTGTGATATCAAAGATAAATGGCATGATAAATCCCACGCGGCCATCAGGCAGTACTATATTATATGGAATGGCATCCTTTGTAAAGGGACCTCTGGATGACTCCAGGCGGATGTTTGCGATTCTGGAGGAACTGGTGAACAAGCTTGTGTGGTACGTGCATCTGTGCTATGGTCACTTCGGTGCGCGGAAATGCTTGGAGAAACTGTGGGAAACCTGTTACTTTAATAATATGCTTCGACGTTTACGTAAAGTAATTAGGGTATGCATGCCCTGTCCGAAAGACAAGCCGCCACTGTGTCGTTTGCCACACCAATACACCCGATCGTCCCAAGTAAACTCAGCTAGCCAGCGATGGTGAGGGAAGCAAGAGTGTACAAGAAAATTATGCGAGCTTTAAATTTTTTTATTTATACACTCCTGGAAATTGAAATAAGAACACCGTGAATTCATTGTCCCAGGAAGGGGAAACTTTATTGACACATTCCTGGGGTCAGATACATCACATGATCACACTGACAGAACCACAGGCACATAGACACAGGCAACAGAGCATGCACAATGTCGGCACTAGTACAGTGTATATCCACCTTTCGCAGAAATGCAGGCTGCTATTCTCCCATGGAGACGATCGTAGAGATGCTGGATGTAGTCCTGTGGAACGTCTTGCCATGCCATTTCCACCTGGAACCTCAGTTGGACCAACGTTCGTGCTGGACGTGCAGACAGCGTGAGACGGCGCTTCATCCAGTCCAAAACATGCTCAATGGGGGACAGATCCGGAGATCTTGCTGGCCTGGGTAGTTGACTTACACCTTCTAGAGCACGTTGGGTGGCACGGGATACATGCGGACGTACATTGTCCTGTTGGAACAGCAAGTTCCCTTGCCGGTCTAGGAATGGTAGAACGATGGGTTCGATGACGGTTTGGATGTACCGTGCACTATTCAGTGTCCCCTCGACGATCACCAGAGGTGTACGGCCAGTGTAGGAGATCGCTCCCCACACCATGATGCCGGGTGTTGGCCCTGTGTGCCTCGGTCGTATGCAGTCCTGATTGTGGCGCTCACCTGCACGGCGCCAAACACGCATACGACCATCATTGGCACCAAGGCAGAAGCGACTCTCGTCGCTAAAGACGACACGTCTCCATTCGTCCCTCCATTCACGCCTGTCGCGACACCACTGGAGGCGGGCTGAACGATGTTGGGGCGTGAGCGGAAGACGGCCTAACGGTGTGCGGGACCGTAGCCCAGCTTCATGGAGACGGTTGCGAATGGTCCTCGCCGATACCCCAGGAGCAACAGTGTCCCTAATTTGCTGGGAAGTGGCAGTGTGGTCCCCGACGGCACTGCGTAGGATCCTACGGTCTTGGCGTGCACCCGTGCATCGCTGCGGTCCGGTCCCAGGTCGACGGGCACGTGCACCTTCCGCCGACCACTGGAGACAACATCGATGTACTGTGGAGACCTCACGCCCCACGTGTTGAGCAATTCGGCAGTACGTCCACCCGGCCTCCCGCATGCCCACTATACGCCCTTGCTCAAAGTCCGTCAAGTGCACATACGGTTCACGTCCACGCTGTCGCGGCATGCTACCAGTGTTAAAGACTGCGATGGAGCTCCGTATGCCACGGCAAACTGGCTGACACTGACGGCGGCGGTGCACAAATGCTGCGCAGCTAGCGCCATTCGACGGCCAACACCGCGGTTCCTGGTGTGTCCGTTGTGCCGTGCGTGTGATCATTGCTTGTACAGCCCTCTTGCAGTGTCCGGAGCAAGAATGGTGGGTCTGACACACCGGTGTCAATGTGTTCTTTTTTCCATTTCCAGGAGTGTATATGAAAAATAAATATGAGAAGCATTTTGATAAAAATATGTTATCGAATTAACTGACTTATTTAGATGCTAATAATTGACATGGTTATGCTCTGAGTCACTATTTACCATATTCTGGATTTGAATGGGATGAACCAAATAACTCTGATTGTGCAAAAATAATTGAAATTTCAGATACTGCATAAATTGGATATATATGTGAAGTAGATCTAGAATAGCCAGAAGTATTACGTGATTTGCATAAAGATTCCCTTATAGTTCCTGAAAATAAAATAGTACCAGGAACTAAAGAAAGCAAGTTGTCGACTACTCATAAAGACAAACATACTTATGTAGTTCACTACAGAAATCTTAAATAGTATCTGTTTCTTGGAATGAAAAAAATAAAAATACATAGACTCTTAAAATTCAGTCAATCAGTTTGATTGAAGAAATATATAGACCTAAATGCATATGAGAACTAAAGCCAAAAATTATTTTGAAAAATCTATTAATTGGGGAATAATTCAGTATTCGAAAAAACGATGGAAAAGGTCAGAAATAGACTGGTTATAAAATTAGTTTCAGATGGAAAAAGTGCAAGAAACTTACAGCTAAATCAAACTTTAAAGGAAGATCTACATGAAATGAAAATCTTGTTGCTATTCATGTGAAGTAACAAAAATTGTGTTCAATAAACCCATCTATGTTGGTATGAGTATACTTGATTTATTTCAAGAACTGATGTATGTTTTCACTGTAAAATAATGAAACCACAATATGAAGGAAACAATAAGTTGCATTATCAAGATACAGGTAGTTACATTTACAATATAAAAACTCCACATTTTTATAAAGATACGAAATCGATGATTGATTTATTTGATACAAGTAATTATTCAATAGATAACATTTATGGATTTCTACAAGTAAAAAGGAAAGTGTCATGAAAAATGAAACAGGAATGATCAGAAAAATTCTGTGGTTACAGATTAAAAATGTATGCTTATCAAGTTTGTGATAAAATAGAGAAAAAAATCTACTGGAGTTATTTTCTTACATTAACTTTTTATAATAAAATACACTGAACTAGTGTGGCAGGAAAATTTTAATATGAATTTTTCTTTGTAAGAATGAATTAAATTGTTTCCTTATGTAAACCTTTTATAAAAAAGATATTAAATATTTTTCTTATATTAATCTTTTGTGAGAAAAAATGATTTTTGGTAATGAATGAACATGATAAGGAAAAATATTTATTTTTCTTAATTTTCCATGTAATTTATTATGAAACAAACGTTTTTAGTGAAAATAAGTGAGTTACACCTAAAAACGTGGACTATCATAGCAATATTCAGTAGGTTGTAGGTAAGTTTTTGTGATTTATTGAATGAGTGAGTGAAATGATAGAGTGAGCTAGCTGACAGAAACTGAGCTAGAACCTCCTGTTTCTTGCTACTCATGTAGGATGTCCGCTTCAAAATCATGACAGCATGACAACTCCTCTTGTCATACCTCCACAGAAACACTAGTTGCACACTGTCATAACAGCTTATATATAAGTAAAAAAATTTAAAGCTCGCACAATTTTCTTGTACACTCTTGCTTCCCTCACCATCGCTGGCGAGCTTCAGCAACTACCAATAGATGGATCTGATCTCATTCTGCTCTGGTTCATTCACGAGCACTCATCTAGAACTGCTTGTTCATTTACGTGTAAAGGTAGCATCATAACAGAATAATGTGTTTAATCTTGGACTAAGTAAATAAATATTTTCTAAAGTGGTACAAAATGTCCTTAAACAGTGCAATTCGAATATCATTCTAGCACTCAGCGACTTCTTATAATATCTTATTTGTACTGGAGGAACAAAGCATCGTTTGAAGTGATGAAATGGATTAAAAAATATTATAACTGAGAGTGTGAACCTGTTGAGGTTCATATAATTACTGATCAGTCAGTACTGTGAAGGTTTCGTAATTACATCTCGTTAATGCAGTGGCCATCATTTGGATTCAGTGCCTTTTCCTGTGTACTCGGAAATCAAAGTGATTTCTAGATTAGGTTTCTCTCTTTTCTATGCGCCCTTTGGGCTAGCTGTGGATTTCTCGCCAAAACCATCTCTGTGTATGTCCTACAATCTGATGGTAGTGCTGTTCTGTACAGTGCAAAGAACACGTGGTTCAAGAACTGATGAAGACGACGTATCTGATGTTCTACAGTAGTCGACATCGAAGAAAACAATTCAGAATGATGGAACCACCTGTTCAGCAACAATTATTTGGCTTGGTCTATTAATGTTCATTCACTGATTAAGCATCACGAGGTATGAGATGCCATATAAACCTGCTTTGGAACACATTTTGATGAATTGGAATTGGAGAAAAAGAAGAAAAATGAGAGGGTATTTCCATCATTCTAATATTTGTCGATGACCACCACCTAGAGGTGATTGGTAATCTTAAACTAGAAAAAGAGATGTGGGAGAAGCTCGAGGAAATACACTAATTAACACCATATCCAAGATGAGAGAGAGACTTGGTCAATATCAAGAGAGAAGACGATATGTCTACATATGACAAAGATACTGGCTGTCAATAGATTAGTGAAGGAATGAGGCTTCACCTTTGATGACAGGCTTCATGCTTCTTGGGCTGCCTATGGAGAAGTATGAAAGCCTCATTATAAGTCTAGAAAGAGATGAAGACAGATTGACCACAGTCATTGTCTTCAACAGATTAGAACTAGGTTCCATGTCCATCAAGAGTCGAGAAGAAGCCAAAGCATATGCAGCACAAGGCAGAGGTCAGAAAAAGAACAAGTTCACCCAGAGCCACTACAAACATCATCAACAAAACCAAGATAGTGGAAAAGGCATTCCGCTGAAATAGACTGTTTCTTCTGTGATGAAGTAGGATACATCACAGTTGAATGCCCACATTCTCATTGCCACGAAAAGCCAGCAGGTGGTGCACCGAGCAAGCAAAATATTCTCAAGAAATCAACATACAAGTGCGTTTGGGTGTGAGCTTAACAGTGCTACACAAAGAGCAAAGACTCAAAAAGTGCAAATACAAAGAAGGATAATGAAATAGAGGCTACAACAGTGACCAAAGGTGGAGGAGGTGCTGATGGAAAGCTGTGACTTCTGGATTCAAGAGCATCACATCATATGACTAGACACCAAGAGATACTATATGACTTACAGATAAGTAATTTTGGGGAAGGGGCATTGGCTGACAGGAAAGTTACTAACGAGACTGGTAAGGGAAGCATTATCATGAAAGCAATAATATCATGCTGTGGTAAGTCAATCCAGTTAACAGAGGTGCTTCTAGGGAAAGAACTGGGAGAACTTGTTCTCTATTAAAAAATTGACAAGAAAGAAATCTGCATTAGAGTTAAAAATAATGATGTTATTCTGTCTGTCGGTGAGAGGGAAGTGCTTAGAGGAAGACCACCAAGAGGTGATGTCTTTTGCAAAGTGTATGATAGGACAGTGATGCCCCACAACAACAAAACACATCAACGAGTGGAAAATGAAGCAATAGCCAGACAGGCCCAAAGTATGAAGAGCTATTCAGAAAAATGTGAAGTGTGTGTACAAGGAAAAATAAAAATACTCTCTCCCAAATAAAGACAAACTACTACTTAAAATGTTCTAGAATTGGTGAAAGTGATGTAGACTATATTAGAGAGACCTAGGGTGGAGCATGTTAAGAGTACTACGCAATTTACCTGGATGCTCACTCAAGATATTCGGTAGTGGAAGTGCTAAAGCAGGAAAATGGCGTGTTTGAGTTGTTGCGCAGTTCAAGGTATGTACAGAGTGTGAGACAGGGAATCCAATTGGAAAATGGAGCTGTGTGCATCAACAGCAAATCTGCAGAGCTTTTCAAGGTAGAGGGCATGTTACATTGGAACAGTACAGTTTACCCTCTCCAGCCACTGTGCTTTGATGTTAGCGGAGGGAGGGGGGGCGGAGCTCTGATTTTGGCCTTGTACATTCGAAATAGATGCTCAACAAAAACCTTTGGTGTGAAAGTCCCATATGAAGTCTGGAAGCAGAAATAACTTGTTAAAGAAGATTGAAAATACTCAAAGTGTTTGGCTACAGGGCCTGGAGAAGCACACTGGCATCTGACAAACTCGGGGAAGGAGTAGTAGAATGTGTTTATCTTGGAATAGAAGCAGATTCAAAAGGATATCTCCTGTGGAGCCTTGGATAGAGACAAATCCTTTGGAGAAGAGCTGTCATCTTTGACAAGTGAGTATTCCATCTGAAGGCTGTGATAAAGAAGGAACAGTGTTTTCTAGAGGAAGTAAAGACGAAGCAGACGACAACAGCTGATCCACATCACCCTAAGGTGACAGCAGAGGTGATATGATGTGTGTGAGGAGTGCCAATACGGTGTTGGAAATGGAATTTGCAATGCAAATAGTGAAGTCGGGTTACAACAGTGTTCATGTCTGACGATACCGAAAAAGTGTCCTTTCTACATCTCCATCTACCTCTATACTCTGCAAAGAATTGCCAGGTGCATGACATAGGGTATGTGCCCATGTAATGGTTATTAGTGCGTCTTTCCATTCCATTCGCATATGCTGTACAGGAAGAATTATTGTTTAAATACTTCCCTGCATGCAGTAATTATTCTTATCTTACCCTCATGACCCGTATGTGAATGAAACATAAGGGGATGTAGTATATTCCTAGAATCATCATTTAAGGCTGGTTTTTGAAACTTTGTTAATAGAATTTCACATCAACATCAACATTTATACTCCGCAAGCCACCCAACGGTGTGTGGTGAAGGGCATTTTAGGTGCCACTGTCATTACCTAGCTTTTCTGTTCCAGTCGTGTAAGGTTCGAGGGAAGAACGACTGTCTGAAAGCCTCCGTGCGCGCTCGAATCTCTCTAATTTTACATTCGTGATCTCCTTGGGAGGTATAAGTAGGGGGAAGCAATATATTCGATACCTCATCCAGAAACGCACCCTCTCAAAACCTCGCGAGCAAGATACACCGCGATGCAGAGCGCCTCTCTTGCAGAGTCTGCCACTTGAGTTTGCTAAACATCTCCGTAACACTATCATCGTTACCAAATAACCCTGTGACGAAACGTGCCGCTCTTCTTTCGATCTTCTCTATCTCCTCCGTCAACCCGATCTGGTACGGATCCTACACTGATGAGCAATACTCAAGTATAGGTCGAACGAATGTTTTGTAAGCAACCTCCTTTGTTGATAGACTACATTTTCTAAGGACTCTCCCAATAAATCTGAACCTGGTACCTGCCTTACCAACAATTAATTTTATATGATCATTCCACTTCAAATCGTTCTGCACGCATACTCCAAGATATTTTACAGAAGTAACTGCTACCAGTGTTTGTTCCGCTATCATATAATCATACAATAAAGGATCCTTCTTTCTATGTATTCGCAATACATTACATTTGTCTATGTTAAGGATCAGTTGCCACTCCCTGCACCAAGTGCCTATCCGCTGCAGATCTTCTTGCATTTCGCTACAATTTTCTAATGCTGCAACTTCTCTGTATACTACAGCATCATTCGAAAAAATCCGTATGGAACTTCCGACACTATCTACCAGGTCATTTATATACACTCCTGGAAATGGAAAAAAGAACACATTGACACCGGTGTGTCAGACCCACCATACTTGCTCCGGACACTGCGAGAGGGCTGTACAAGCAATGATCACACGCAAGGCACAGCGGACACACCAGGAACCGCGGTATTGGCCGTCGAATGGCGCTAGCTGTGCAGCATTTGTGCACCGCCGCCGTCAGTGTCAGCCAGTTTGCCGTGGCATACGGAGCTCCATCGCTGTCTTTAACACTGGTAGCATGCCGCGACAGCGTGGACGTGAACCGTATGTGCAGCTGACGGACTTTGAGCGAGGGCATATAGTGGGCATGCGGGAGGCTGGGTGGACGTACCGCCGAATTGCTCAACACGTGGGGCGTGAGGTCTCCACAGTACATCGATGTTGTCGC
Organism: Schistocerca gregaria; assembly: GCF_023897955.1. Classification (NCBI taxonomy): domain Eukaryota; kingdom Metazoa; phylum Arthropoda; class Insecta; order Orthoptera; family Acrididae; genus Schistocerca; species Schistocerca gregaria. The sequence goes on along the minus strand of NC_064923.1, from coordinate 161,125,257 downwards.
CAGTCGTCGGCGGAAGGTGCACGTGCCCGTCGACCTGGGATCGAACCGCAGCGACGCACGGATGCACGCCAAGACCGTAGGATCCTATGCAGTGCCGTAGGGGACCGCATCGCCACTTCCAGGCAAATTAGGGACACTGTTGCTCCTGGGGTATCGGCGAGGACCATACGCAACCGTCTCCATAAAGCTGGGCTACGGTCCCACACACCGTTAGGCCGTCTTCCGCTCACGCCCCAACATCGAGCAGCCCGCCTCCAGTGGTGTCGCGACAGGCGTGAATGGAGGGACGAATGGAGACGTGTCGTCTTTAGCGACGAGAGTCGCTTCTGCCTTGGTGCCAATGATGGTCGTATGCGTGTTTGGCGCCGTGCAGGTGAGCGCCACAATCAGGACTGCATACGACCGAGGCACACAGGGCCAACACCCGGCATCATGGTGTGGGGAGCGATCTCCTACACTGGCCGTACACCTATGGTGATCGTCGAGTGGACACTGAATAGTGCACTGTACATCCAAACCGTCATCGAACCCATCGTTCTACCGCAAGGGAACTTGCTGTTCCAACAGGACAATGCACGTCCGATGTATCCCGTGCCACGCAACGTGCTCTAGAAGGTGTAAGTCAACTACCCTGGCCAGCAAGATCTCCGGATCTGTCCCCCATTGAGCATGTATGGGACTGGATGAAGCGTCGTCTCACGCAGTCTGCGAAAGGTGGATATACACTGTACTAGTGCCGACATTGTGCATGCTCTGTTGCCTGTGTCTATGTGCCTGTGGTTCTGTCAGTGTGATCATGTGATGTATCTGACCCCAGGAATGTGTCAATAAAGTTTCCCCTTCCTGGGACAATGAATTCACGGTGTTCTTATTTCAATTTCCAGGAGTGTATATTGTGAAAAGCAATGGTCCCATAACACTCCCCTGTGGCACACCAGAGGTTACTTTGTCTGTAGACGTCTCTCCATTGATAACAACATGCTGTGTTCTGTTTGCTAAAAACTCTTCAGTCCAGCCACACAGCTGGTCTGATATTCCGTAGGGTCTTACTTTGTTTATCAGGCGACAGTGCGGAACTGTATCGAATGCCTTCCGGAAGTCAAGCAAAATAGCATCTACTTGGGAGCCTGTATCTAATATTTTCTGGGTCTCATGAACAAATAAAGCGAGTTGGGTCTCACACAATCGCTGTTTGCGGAATCCATGTTGATTCCTACAGAGTAGATTCTGGGTTTCCAAAAACGACATGATACACGAGCAAAAAACGTTTTTCTAAAATTCTACAACAGATCGACGTCAGAGATATAGGTCTATAGCTTTGCGCATCTGCTCAACGACCCTTCTTGAAGACTGGGACTACCTGTGCTCTTTTCCAATCATCTGGAACCTTCCGTTCCTCTAGAGACCTGCGGTACACGGCTGTTAGAAGGGGGGCAAGTTCTATCGCGTACTCTGTGTAGAATCGAATTGGTATCCCATCAGGTCCAGAGGGCTTTTCTCTGTTGAGTGATTCCAGTTGCTTTTCTATTCCTTGGTCACTTATTTCGAAGTCAGCCATTTTTTCGTTTGTGCGAGGATTTAGAGAAGGAACTGCAGTGCCGCCTTCCTCTGTGAAACAGCTTTGGAGAAAGGTGTTTAGTATTTCTCTGGGTAGTTTATGTCTGTCTTCAAAAGTCTTCCAATTCAGTTCCGTCAGTATCTCTGTGACACTCCCCATGGATCAAACAGACCTGTGACCATTTATGCTGCCATTCTCTGTATACATTGCATATTACCTGAATTTGGTATGGGTCCCAAACACATGAGAAATATTCTAAAACTGGTCACACGAGTGCTTTGAAAGTGATCTCCTTTGTAGACTGATTGCACTTCCCCATTATTTACCTATAAACTGAATTCTGCCACTTGCTCTACCCACTCATGGGACTACATTATCTTTCCATTTCATATACCTACGAAGTGTTACACCCTGGTATCTGTATGACTTGGCGAATGTCAACACTGAGACATTGATACTATAGTCTTCATGTTGTTATACAGTCTTGATACTGATATTATACTCTACGTTTTTTCATTTTGTTAAGTCCACAGTTTTACATTTCCGAACATTTAAAGCAAGTTGTGAACCTTTTCACCATTTTGAAATTTTATCGAGATTTGGCTGAATATATACGCAGATAGTGCTTCATTGCAGATAACTGCATCATCTGCCAAAAATCTGGGGTTACTATTAATAGTGTCTGCAATGTCATTAATACACAACACAAACAGCAAAGGCGCCAAGACACTTCCCTGGGGCACACTTGAAATTACTTCCACATCTGACGATGACTATCCATCCAAAATAACATGCTGTGTCCTCCCTACCAAAAAGTCCTGAATCCAGTCAAGTTTCGCTTGATACTCAGTATGATCATACTTTCCACAATAGATGTACATGTGATACTGAGTCAAATGCTTTTCAGAAATGGAAAAGAATGGCATATACCTGACTGCCTTGATCCAAGGTTTTCACTACTTCATGCGAGGAAAGTGAGAGTTGTGTTTCATATTATCGATGGCTTCAGAATCCTTCCTGGTTGGAATTGAGGAGGCCATTCTGTTCAAGATACCTCATTATATTTGACCTCAGAGTATGTTCCAAGATTCTACAACAAATCGATGTCAAGGATATTGGACAGCAGATTTGTGAATAACACCTGCTATCCTTTTTGCAGACAGGTGTGACCTGAGCTTTTTTCCAAGAACTGTGCATGATTTTTTCTTCAAGGGATCTGCACTAGATTGTAGCTAGAAAAAGGCCTACCTCAGCCACAAATTTAATATAGAATCTGGCATAGATTCCATCGCACTGAGAGACAGTTTTACTATCAAGAATATGTAAATGTCTAATGTTTTGGCATAACATACAATAATATATGCTACAGATATAAATATTGACATTTATAGGAACTCAATTAACGCTTTTATTGCATAGAATGTATACTGTTCAGCTTCTTTGTTTTAAAAATATTCTACCTCTAATATTTTTAGGGTTACTTCACAATCTTTAATCCTCAGATTCTGATTCAACATATAACATGTTATTTGTTGCATCATTAATCACACATTCCATGTTTAGGACACAAGTAAGCCACTCAGCATTTTGTGGTTTCAAAACTTTGCATAATGATAATACATCTCTTTTTTTCATAACATTTACTCCTGGTTTATACTCATTTCTCAAATTAAGTTCAGTGGAACTTAGGAAAGGGGAACTGTGATCTAAAATAGTAAATGGTCGATATCCTGATACCACATCCTTTGGAGAGTAGTGTAGATGACAATATTTCTGAATCTGTAACTGTTGGCACGTAGCATCTTAAAAAAACATTGGAGCAGGAGCCTTTGACCAGCCTTTTATCAGGGAAGCAGCATTAATGACATTGAATGGTTTGGGGTACACTCTACATTCTTCCATCATTTGCGCATTTTCAATAGGAACTTCAATATCTTCAACCCTCTTTACCAGCATACCAAATTTTCCAAAATTTTGGTCATGTTTGTTGTAGGAATGACCCCTAACAGGGAAGATATGTTCAGTTTCAATCTTAAGATGGTGGGCCAGCCATGATAAAAATATAAGAACAATAATATTTTTCTTCTGTCCACCACAAGAATCAGATAAAAACACAATTTTCTTCACATTCATATAAATGTCCAACATTTTCTGAATAAAATCACACAAACATGAACAGACAGACTGTGGGTTTTTCCTTGCTTCTGTTTCCAAGAAATAGTAGAAAGAGTGGGCACCATCATTATGGCAATCAGTATTAAAATTATACAACCAAAGATGTTGTTCATAAAACTGTGATGTTACATTTAATTTAGATATAGGCAAGTTCTGGGCATAATCAAATTGTAGAAAAAGAATCCTACTGTCACAGATAGATGTAATTTCTTTCATTAAATCTGCCTTCAAAGATTGATGTGCTTTGGCACGTGCCTTATGTGAGTTATTTTTAACTTTACATTGGTCATCAGGATTTTTGCCAAAAGCACATCACACTCAGCACAAAAATCACACCTATCTGATCTTGATTGCCTAAAGGAATATTGATTTTGTTCCTTCCAATATCTGCAGTAAGTACTCTACTTGATTTTAAGGGGTTTCCCATGTAACTCATAAAAATGTTGCCTAAAGCCTTTATAAAGTTTATGAACAGTTAAATCAGGATAATCAAAATACATTATTTCGGTTCCGGCACTGCCTTATGATACAACTATGCCATGTAATGCTCAGAGTGGATCATTACTGTGAGGCAATAGTTGCACACAACAACGTAGTAATATCAATAAAAGTTTATTTTATTACTGTTTAACTAAAATCGACTTAGCTCATACAACATGAATCAATTTTACTGATGTTTAGTTAAAATGAGATTAAACAGTGATTTTACTCATACATGCTTACCTTTGTAACATATACACAGCTGTTCTTTACATGTGTACAAAGTACGCCGCATGCCCACTCGTGTTAGCGTGTAGGGTTAAAGGTACCCATAGGGGAATAAACGAAAAACGTCTTTTGTAAACGTTACGCTAAAACTAATTACTTTTACAGTTCAATCTAAGTATAGCCCTTACAAGCACAGTAGTTTCATAGTCATGCGGCCTGAGAAATGCAATGGTTTAATTGTTTATTGTATGCTGTTAGAATTCACTACATTGTTAGTTGAAATTCATACAGTTTTACAAGTTGTAAGTGCTCGACTAAGCTGATGGTGAAATAAGACCAGTCAATAAGGACTAAAAATGATAGAATGTGGGAAATAATTCATGCAGTCACAAATATTTGTACAGTGGTAGAAGGAACTGCAATGAACTACATACTAGAAATCCTGACCAGTGGTAGCTGAGTGTGGCAGTAGGGGTGAATTTGAATGTCACTTTTGTACGTTTTTCTTGATTACCTTGAAAACTGCGACCTCTAGCAAAAACATATCCCAGTACAAATTTAACTATAAGCAGTTTCTGACAAAAAGGTAATGCTCATTTCTTCTGTAGGACTAACAGTTTGCACATAGCAAGCAAGAAAATATGAAATTCCCACACATGGTTTATGATGCGAAGTTATAACATTGCAGGTTGCATAAAGCGACAGCAGTAGGGACAACTGAATCATCCTGTATGACTGATATCACTTGATAAGAACTTTTGTATGTATATACGTAGGCCTATATATTCCTGGAATCAAATGTAGAAGGAAAGCTATAAGTAATTTAGAATGATCACTCTAATGGAATACAAATGTGAATAAAATAGATACACCTGGACTACCAACAAGTTCAGACTAATGTGAAAAAATGGAAATACGGTTTTGCTGTATATTTTAGTTCATTGGCTTGATCCATCCTTTTACTGTAGTATTAATTTGTTTCACTTCACTTGTAAAATTTACTCTATGTAAATCCTTTTTGTTGAGTTGCTATAACTGCAGCCTGACCCCTAACATGCGTTTAGTTTCCTTCTCTCAAGGCTGTTTGATGAAGTTGCAGATTGATCGGATCACAAACTTGTTTCAGAAGTGCATCACTTTCCGTGCAAACTAATTTTCAGCATGAATCGCGATTCCTCCTTGCAGAAACAGAGAGCACAATTTCAGTACTTGAACTCACTTAGTAAGTTGCCTTGCATGGGGTGTATTAATGGGTTACTCGTTACAGAATAAGTTAAATATAGCTGAGCTGATTCCTCTACCCCAAGGCAAACTCTATTGCAATACACGAATAATCAAAATGGGTAGATAGGTAGTTTATGGTGAGATAAAATGTACATTAACAAAATAACTTTGTTGAAATGTATACTTATATATAGAGAACTCATTTTATATAACGTGTATAAAGACCTTACGTAAATGAGAGAAATTGCTGTTGAGGGTCTAACGTGTGAGATTGGTTCTGATCTGCCTTCCTACCACAGTTGCACAAGGACGCTCTGTGAGTGTTTTAGGAATTTGGTGTTGAACCTACAGTCTACAAGGTAGGAAGATACCATCTCTTGCATGCAGAGTTCAGAAGAGTGCAGCAGTACAGGCAGTAATGTTGTCAGACAATGATCTCTATATCAGTTCCACTACACTCCCAATAAAGGAAATGTTATTGCTAACAGAAATTAGTGTACAGACTCAGGTGCAACATTTTTGCACCTTTTTACTGGCTTTAAATAAAAAATGCTTACTATATAGTTGTTTTACAACTTTACCTCTCTGCTCAAAAGATTTAGATTTGTGTAATGATCTATTCTGTAGATAAAATAACGCTTGAGGAGCAGTTCTATAAGCTTCACATGATAGGTTTCTTCCCAAAATTCAGCTGTGAAAAGATGGTCACTGTTTATAAATAAGAACTTCTTAACAATTCATGAACTTTTGTTAGTTGCTATATGCCTTAGAAGGTAAAAGTGTAGGGTGAGATCAGATTTCCTTATTTGCTGAGAACATTGTGACACTTTACCACTAGCTTAAATTCCCGCAAGCACCTTCAATAGATCCATTACATTTTTAATGTGAAACATATAAGAAACTGAAGTACATAATCTTAACTGAAACCACTTTCTGAAGTTTTTAAGTTCACTATTCTTCTTTTGTGTGACACTATCTGTGCTTGTACATTGATCATTGTGCCTTCAGCTTATCGTAATTGGAGGACAATAAAAGAGGTCATCATAAACATGTACTAGGTACTGAAAGAATGTACATCCTCATCTACATACATACTCCACAGGCCAACATACGATCATGGTGGAGGTTACCATGTGCCACTGCTAGTCATTTCCTTTCCTATTCTACTCGCATAATTTTCTCAGTAGTGTTCCTCAGAAAGAATGTTGCCTTTCTACCAGGGATTCCTATATGAATTCCTGAAGCGTCTCCCTAACACTTTGGTATTGTTCGAACTGGTAATAAATCTAGGTGCCCAGCTCTGAGCCGGTTCGATGTCTTCCTTCAATCCGATCTGCTGTGGATCCCAAACACTCGAGAAGTACTCAAGAATGGGTTGCATTAGTGTCAGATACGCGGTCGCCTTTACAGAAGAACCACACTTTCCTAAAATTGCACCAAAAAGTAAAAACACCTACAGCGACCCTTAAGATTTTATTTTGTCGTTACCAGTTTTGACGCTTCATTGCGTCATCTTTAGCCTGTTACAGGTTGATACGATCCCCATGCATAACCCGCCCATCAGTTGTGAGCATTACTGGATTCGCAGATAATCTGCTTCCTCGGCATTTTCCGAATTTCGTTTTTAAACCACCGTGGGTATTTTCCGTCCTGAACATTCTTTACTCGGCTGACACGTAAGTTTCAGATTATCTGGGAATCCAGTAATGCTGGCAACTGATGGGTTATGCAAGGGGATCGTATCAACCTGTACCGCATTTGACAAACTTGAAGCGCGAACGGATAGCCGCGCATCCGCGCTCCCTGCACTACAAACAGGGAAGAAGGACCTATCAGTTGCTTTTGCGCGCTTGGAACGAGTACACGTGCGTGAAAGATTTTCCTGTTGCTAACGTTTTGTGGTTATAATGCTTCGAAGTGACCACATCGCGAGTTCTGAGGGACTTGTAGCAGATATTACCGACGATTCTCTACACAGCGAGAAATCGATGTTGCTGGTTGAAGATGCAGTTACCCATTTCAGTGTACTGCTGGTTGAAAACGATTTACTAGCGTCAGAAGGTTCGCCGTCAATTCCACACGAAGCTATGCTGACGGCACAGAAGCTGTACAACACTGTGATAGATTTATTGAGTGAAAACACTATCGTAGTTGATGAAGAGTTACTTCACGAGAAGGAAGGTGGTGAAGATGTAGAATTAGAAGAGGTTACAATAGACGATTCTTCGGACGAGTATGAACCCCGAGGGAAAAAATCCAAAGAGGCTACGATTATTCCGCTAGAATACAAAATACAATGCGTCAACATTGCGAAAGCACTTCCTCGGTGGAGTATGCAGGCGCTGAAAAGTAAAGGATGTCATCGTTAAAAACAAAAGGAAGATTTACCACGATGGGAAGACGAAATTAAAAAGGGTGGATCTGTATTTGACAAATACACAGCGATAGATTCGTGGACTTACGATCGTTTTGTCGAAGCTAGGCACAATTACCAGCAAGTTACCTCTCGAAACCTGCAACAATGGGCTTTAGCAGCGGCCTCACAATGTGAAAACTTTGAATTTAAAGCTTCTAGTCGATGGGTGGAGAGATTTAAACAACGGCACAGAATTCGTCAACGGAAAGTAACAAAATTCGTATCACGAAAGGAAACAGTGACATTAGAAGAAACCTAGGCTGTTGCAGAAACTTTCCGGCTACAAACTCGAGATTTAATACCCACTTTTGACGAGGTCTATATTATGTCAGTCAAACCGAACTGGTATTCCATCTATATTCGGCGACGCCTATTGCTATGTTCTCCATAGGGGAGTCTGTACGACAGTCAAACGATGATATGCTTCTGCGATCCTCCTGCATGAATGATTTTTAAAATGGTAAATTTAAAACTTCAGCTTTCCTTTGGCAGTCTTCTTTTGCCACACAAATCTGATCGTGGAGTGACTCTGTGGAGCTTTCGATCCTCTTAGCGATTTCTCATGGGACCAGAATTTTCCCAGGTTCTCAGCAAGACCTTTGGCTAAGGAACGATAGTAGAAGTTGTTGTATGCTTCGTGGATTGTTCTTCCCACAGACGCACAAATTTCTACTACGTTTGCCTGTCAACTAGTAGTGGGTTGCCTACACCAGGGGCAAGTATACATTCCGTGGCAAACCTACTGTAATCTTTTGATTGACAGGTCATTGACCTATTGTTCTGCTAAGAGGATTATGACTCTCTGGAGATCAACTGTCCTTTTGATTGACAGGTCCTTACATTATTGTCCAGTTAAGTGGTTTTCTGGTCAGATTAGTATATCAACACCAGCAGAAAATGGCGTAACAGGAGCAGGATTCGTTATGAATACGAAGAAAGGGCAGAGAGTCAGTTCTGTGAACAGTTCAGTGACAGGGTCGTTCTAATTAGAATCGACTGCAAACCAACACCGACAACGTTAGTTCAGGTATTCATGACAATGTCGCTAACTGAAGATGAACAGGTAGAGAAAGTGTATCAGGATATTGAAAGGATAATACAGTATGTAAAGTGGGATGAAAATCTAATGTTCATGTGGGATTGGAATACCGTGGCAGGGGAAGGAGTAGAAGAGAAGGTTAGAAAAGAATATGGGCTTGGGACAAGGAATCAGAGACAAGAAAGACTAATCTAGTTCTGTAGGAATGAGAGAGGAGAAAGACTAATTGAGTTCTGTAACAAGGTTCTAGTAATAGCGAATACCCTGTTAAAGTATCACAGGAGGAGGAGGTATACTTGGAAAAAGCCAGGTGATATGGGAAGATTTCGGTTAGATTACATCGTGGTCAGACAGAGATTCCGAAATCAGATACTGGATTGTAAGGCATACCCAGGAGCAGATATAGACTCAGGTCACAATATAATAGTGATGAAGAATAGGCTGAAGTTTACGACATTAGTTAGGAAGAATCAGTACTCAAAGAAGTGGGATACAGAAGTACTAAGGAATGACAAGATACACTTGAAGTTCTCTAAGGCTATCGATACAGCAATAAGAAATAGTTCAGTAGGCAGTACAGTTGAAGAAGAATGGACATCTCTAAAAAGGGCCATCACATAATTTGGAAAGGTAAACACATGTACAAAGGAGGTAACTGCGAAGAAACCATGGGTAACAGAAGAAATACTTCAGTTGATTGATGAAAGGAGGAAGTACAAAAATGTTCTAGGAAACTCAGGAATACAGAAATACAAGTCGCTAAGAAATGAAATAAATAGGAAGTGTGGGGAAGCTAAGATGAAATGACTGGAGGAAAAATGTGAAGACATTGAAAAAGAAATGATTGTCGGATGGCCAGACTCAGCATACAGGAAACTCAAAAGAACGGATGGCCAGACTCAGCATACAGGAAACTCAAAAGAACCGTGGGTGAGATTTGTCTCATAAGATAGAAGAAGAAACAGGAGTCGATTTAGAAGAGACAGGGGATCCAGTATTAGAATCAGAATTTAAAAGAGCTTTGGAGGACTTAAGGTCAAATAAGGCAGAAGGTATCGATAACATTCCATCATAATTTCTAAAATCATTGGGGAAAGTGGCAACAAAACGACTATTCACATTGGTTTGTAGAATGTATGGGCTTGGCAACATAACATCTGACTTTCGGAAAAATATCATCTACACAATTCCGAAGATGGCAAGAGCTGACAAGTGCCAGAATTAACGCTCAATCAGCTTAACAGCTCATGCACCCAAGTTGCTTACAAGAATAATGTACAGAAAAATGGAAAAGAAAACTGAGGATACGCTAGATAACGATCAGTTTGGCTTTAGGAAAAGTAAGGGCAAGAGAGAGGCAATTCTGACATTGTGGTTAATAATGGGAGCAAGACTAAAGAAACACCATGACATGTTCATGGGATTTGTCGATCTGGAAGAAGCGTTCGACAATGAAAATGGTTCGAAATTCTGAAAAAAGTAGGGGTAAGTTATGGGGAGATATAGGGGGAGACGGGTCATATACAATATGTACAACAGCCAAGAGGGAATAATAACAGTGGACGACCAAGAACGAAGTGCTCGTATTAAAAAGGGTGTAAGACATGGATGTAGCCTTTCGCCCCTACTGCTCAATCTGTAAATCGAGGAAACAGTGATGGAAATAAAAGAAAGTTTCAGGAGTGAAATTAAAATTCAAGGTGAAAGGATATAAATGATACGATTCACTGATGACATTGATATCCTGAGTGAAAGAGAAGAAGGATTACATTATCTGCTGAACGGAATGAACAGTCTAATGAGTACACAGTATGGTTTGAGAGTAAATCGGAGAAAGACGAAGGTAATGAGAAGTGGTAGAAATGAGAACAGCGAGAAACTTAACATGAGGATTGATGGTCATGAAGGCAATGAAGTTAAGGAATTCTGCTACCTAGGCAGTAAAATAACGAATGACAAACGGAGCAAGGAGGACATCAAAAGCAGACTAGCTACGGCAAAAAAAGTATTCAAGGCCAAGAGAAGTCTACTAATATCAAATATCGGCCTTAATTTGAGGAAGAAGTTTCTGAGGATGTACGTCTGAAGTACAGCATTGTATTGTAGTGAAACATGGACTGTGGGAAACCGGAACAGAAGACAAGCATTTGAAATGTGGTGCTACAGACGAATGTTGAAAATTAGGTGGACTGATAGGGTAAGGAATGAGGAAGTTCTATGCAGAATCAGAGAGGAAAGGAATATGTGGAAAACAATTATAAGGAGAAGGGACAGGATGATAGGATATCTGTTAAGACATGAGGGAGATGTAGAGGACAAAACCTGAAGTTGAAGACAGAGATTGGAATAAATCTAGCAAATAATTGAGGAGGTAGGTTACAAGTGCTACTTGGAGATGAAGAGGTTAACACAGGAGAGGAATTTGTGGCAGGCGCATCAAACCAGTCAGAAGACTGATGACCAAAAAAAAAGTGGTTTTCCAAGAAACTCCCTCTCCCTCCCCCTCCCCCCTATCCCTCTGGGAACTGCCATTGCTGATACAAGCACACTTTTGATATCAATTTGATTGGCTAATTAATTATTTTGATCAATTAATTAACCTCTCCCCCTCTGGAGAAACCCCCAGTCCTCCCCCTCCCCTTCTCACCTGGAATTTGGCGGCAAAAAGACTCAGCTGATTGGTCATTTGGCTCGAAATCGATTGCAATGTATGGAATATTTTTTAAACAATTTAGACACTGTACAGACTATTGTTTATTTAAACAATTTAATCGATACAAGGCACTGTATGAAATATAGTTTATTTATTCATTTATAGAATTTTGTGGGAAGTAGATTGCAGTGTATGGAATTTTGTTTAAGCGATCTCTGGTATACAAGGCAGTGTGTGGAACATTGTTTATTTTACCAGTTGGTGGGATACAAGGCAGAATTTGGAATATACTTATTTCGTTAAAGAGTTTGTCGGGAAAATCACTGCAGTGTGTGGCATAGTGTTTATTTAAACAATTCGTGAGTGACAAGGCAGTATGGAATATTTAAACAATTGGGGCGCTTTTTTATTGTGATCGCGCATGGAATTGCTGAGTGGGCTTAGTTTATATCTGCTGCCTGAGTCAGGGACGTTAAGGCTCTTATTATTTTTTCTCACTTTTTAAGGCACACTGGTGTCTAAGGACAGACGGGAAAATCAGAACAATTACGTATCTAAAAGTTCGTGACATATTTCGAAACCCACCGCCACTTTCCGCAAACGATCAAACTACTTGGATCTCAGTGGCAAATTATTTGGTACAGATAGAGTAACATACAGCAGTCATATTGCGCCGACAGTTTAACTCTGCAAAATTGGTCTACATATCATGAATGGAATGCAGTGCTGTACAGTATCCATCTTTGAGGTCTATCGTCAGGGCGCTGCCACGAATCAAAACGGCACTGAGTCCTAGTTACAGATCACAGTACTAAATACTACCGACTACGGACCTCATATCAGCCTCCTTTGATCTCGTGGCCTCCAAATGATCATTAAGTGGTGGCATTTTGTTGATCGGGAAATTCCAGATGAGCTTCCTTTCTCTGTCTTTCTCAACAGTTTGTCTGTGTGAGCCCACGTCTCGAAACATGTAGACGGAGTTTTTAATCTCTTCTCAGATTACAGTGTTCCTGTTGGCTAATGCTAGAGACAAAGAACGAACTGACGCAATTTCGATATCAGAAACAGAGTGAAATAATCCATCTGCACCGACTTATCAAATCAATTGTTTAACAGTTTACAGGAGTCAAATAGATAGCTTAAAACATTCACCTCCACCTTTCTCTGATCCTTCTTCGTAATAAAACATATTTTCAGTGTCTGGGTATCACACGCAAATATTATGCAAATCAAGTAATTAAATTTCCACAACAAATAGGTCGTAGTGCTAAATATATCTGAGGTCTTGTATGCACTGGGGTTTGAGAGTACAGGCAGCCTCCTCTACTACAACATTTCCACCATACATATCTGGTGCAAAAAGAAATCCTACCGATCACAGAAACTACCAATCGCGAGGCTTGCGCCCTCCGCTGACTACAGGGTAGCCCTATCTGCGCAGGCCAGGAGAGAAACCCACACCCACGCGGGCCATGCCTGCCCTTCAGCCGGGTTCACACAGGCAACAAGTATCTCCACTGCGAATGGCGAACTTCAGTTGCTTTGTAACTGCATGTGTGAACTCCTAGTTTTCGGTGGCGCCATTTAAGAAGCGCAACTTTTGTCACGCCACAAAAAGTTGAACTGGGTTCTACTTTGTTGCGCCATTTGGCCTTCTCCACAATCGAATAACGTCATTCGATTGCTACCTAGCGGCTGGATTCAAACCTTTCTAGTGCGTATTCGTTCGCAAATAGTGCTTTTGTTTGTGCGTTTGCTATTAATATGTCGAAAAAGTGGTCAACAGCGACAAATATCAGATTCTTGGAGGGGTATCAAGAACGAGAATGCCTTTGGAACCACAAAAGCGAATCATACAAAGACAGAATTTTGAGAGATTCTGCATTAATTGCAATAGTAAACAGTATGCGTGAATATGTACCTGGAATTGATGTAGCTACACCAAAGTTAAAAATTCGAAGCTTTCGAAATGCTTACATGAATGAACATAAAAAAGTACTGAAATCACTAAAGAGTGGTGCGTCTACAGACGGTATTTATAAATCCAGCCTTGCTTGGTTTGAAGCTGCAGACCGGTTCTTAAAACATGTTGTGAGACAAAAGAGACGAGAAACATTTTGGTAAGTAATATTTTACATTTATTATGTTTCCAAAACATCTTATTTAGTAATATGTACAGCCATTTAATCATCTGATACAGGGGACGCCATTTTGCAAACTGCGCAATTACGAACAATTTGTGACGTCCTGTGTGAACGGTAGCTCACAGCGCCACTTCATAATGACTTGACTTGTGGCGATACTTTCGTTGCGTGTGTGAACACGGCTTTACAGTCTGTCGCCTGTCGCTAAACTGAAGACGTGAAGGGCGAGCGAGCGAGTCCCCACTCTGCCAACCCAGCTACGTTACAAGGCGGTTCTACAGGCTGTTTCACAACGTAGTATCGGCCCTGCAGCGGCGCGCGCTTTGAATCTGTGGCCACTCCGTGTACACATACATCTCGGCTGCGTTTATTTTTAGACAAATGCATTAAGACCATAAGGAATACAAAAAACGATAGCTTCTTCCAAAACACAACATTATAGAATAAACATTATTAACATAAGAACGGAAGTCAGGATTCTACTAAAACATAGAACCAAAAGCCTTTTCATCTGAATGTATGTCCCTCTATTGCTATTCGTAAAACGAACCCCACATAACGCAATCAGTTTGTAGAATCTAACGCTTGTTCTCATTTTGTGTTTCTACTGAAAGACAGAAGTTTTCTTTGAAGGACTGCATTGAAACTTAACAATTTTTGCAACACGAAAAGTGTTTAACAATTAAGCAGAAATTTATAATTTTGTGTGTTGTGTTAGTCCGATTTGCGCCACTTTTTTGTCATTGCCTTTGCAAACATGCCTCAAAAGTATGTGTTCAATGTTATGCATGTTGGGTATTTGCTCTGTTGTCAGCATGTCAACATGTGTTTTGGCAGCATCAACGACTATTTGTTTTGTATAAAAATAAGTTAGAGACTCTGTATTAAATTTTGTTATAAGAATGGAATAAAGTGTATGAAAGTTTTGGAAATGGTAAATATTGCTTTTGGTGAGCCTATTATGAGTAAACCAAGGGCAGACAAGTGGTATAAACATTTCAGAGCAGACCTTAAAGGACAGCGATTTTACAAGCATGGGTGAGATTAAAAATGCACAGTTAAGAGACCTATAAACTATCCCGAAGAAATAGCTCCTAAAGTCTTTCGAAAACTGGAAAAAACACTGGTATAGTATGTATTCGGGACTATTTTGAAGAGGATAACATTGCTGTAGATTAACAAATAAAGTTCTTACCAAAAAATAAAAATGAATATGTCAACTCACCTCGAATGTCAAGCTTTTTGCTTAGAAGTCCAGAATCGGTGTACATGTTTCGAAGGAAATTTCAGCAGTGTTTAGAATAGCTATTGCGCACTTGTTTTAAGCAATATGTCTTAGAATCAGGTGAATAGTGACCGAGATACAGATTTAGTGTTCCATAAACATCAAAGGTTTTACGTGATTTTGAAACTGTCTATACCGTTGGATTTCCTCCCAAAATTATTAGTTTTCCTCCGTGGCGATTCCAGTAAACCATGTGGCTTATTTTTCTGTTCCTTACTTATGCGTTCTATTGGGTGAGGCTGACGTTCGCATAGATTGCAGCCCTTTAATTTGGACTGGTAATATTAGCCAACAGGTCTTTATGCGCCGCCTCTTTAATACATGCTGTAATAACATTAGAGACGCTCGAACGCTCGTTACTCCGCAAATAGCTCCACTACTTCGTATTCTGCACATTTTCTTGCAATGCTAGACGATTATCCATCACTTGCGGATATCGAAGTATACCAGTAAGTATACAAAGTTAACTGACTGAACTGGCAACTAAGTTCCCACGAACAGAAACGACGTATATCACTGCACGCCGATCTACACTGCTAGACCGATAACGGGCAATAGATTTTGGGTGCCCCTGTAGGCTGGTGGCAGCGGTCTTCCCGGGAAGCCCACTTCCCCCACCAAAAGAGCTGCTCGCTCTTGAGTTTACAGACAGACTATACTGAACGCACGCGTGCTCGCAATACAACTATCGGTAACAATATATTGATCAGTCGCTTATTTGACGTTGCAGCTGGGTTTTTAAAGCATTTCTGAATTCCTATGTTGGTCCTCTCTGCTACACTCGGAAGGAGGAGGAAGGGTCTTCCACATGATGGGATGGTAACAACAACAAATACCTCTACAAGACAGAGTCCACTGCCATGTGTATAGAAGCACTAAACACGACACACTTAAGCCGCAAGCCAGTCCGCAGTAGTAAGTTGACATAACTAGATGCCAGAGATCGCTACCAATCTGAATTTGAAGTCGTGACTGGGTTTTTAAAGCACTATGGGATTTATAAACTGGTTCTCCCCATTACTTTCAGAGGGAGGGAGAGTCTACTGCATGATAGGATAGAGACAACAGCAAATACCACTGCAAGACAGAGTCCACTGCCATGTATTGAGAAGCACTAAAAGTGAGACACTTAAACCACTATACAGTTTGTGGCAGTAGTTGTCGTGGCTAGATGTCGGACATTGCTGAAACATTCACACATCCCGCACATTCATGCCCCGATGTCCACACACAATGTTCCCGCGGTGCCAACACTCAAGAGGTCGCCGAACACTGCCATCTTCAGAGCAATAAATTTATATGCGTCGGCTCACATGTCCTGGTGTGGCCCCAAAATTATTGGCAACCGCCTTACAATTTTTTATAAAGTGTCCTTAGCTAAAGAGCGTTGTATTACCAGCTGGGGATACTGAAATATACAACTATAGAATGGATCGTGTGTTTGAACCTGTGCAGGACTTTTTAAGTGTTTTAAACGTTAAAAATCAATATATACAATGAACTTCTCTCTACTCTGCACCAATCACAAACATGACGTGTCAGCTAACAAACACCTTACAAACAATTGTAATTTTTTGTAACAACGTTCTACTGTATGCCTACCGAGTTAATAGTGATACACGCAAGTTGACTACTGTCTTTGATGCTTTCCTGAAAAGTGAGCCATCAGCCTCTAAATTGACATACAGGTTGATTTGTATTAAAGGACGAAACAAAGTAGATGGAGTGGAGCGATCGGTTGAGAGGGGTTGGAAAAAATATAATTTAATGGTAGACTGATGATGCATTCTGGAGAAAGAGATATGTTGCAGATCTTTCATCAAGTATTTATCATTTTTTTCCGTTGTTCTATCAAAGTGTATCAGTTGTGTGGTATAACCTGCGATCGACTCATATCAAACTGCGTATTCTGTATGACATGGAGCACCATCTACTTGCGATCGTTAACAGCAAACCTCTCCATACCACAGTCATCCAAGGACATCCAACTCATGTGTGATGACGAAACATGTTCATCGATGGAAAACCTGTTTCGGTACCCTCCTCTAAAACGAATGAAGATGAATGCAAAGTACTCCATTTCTATGTCACACCTTGGACATAAATCGAAACTTAAGTTTCATATAGGTATGGAGCGACTGTTACTACGCTTTTAATGTTCATCCTATCCTAAATGCATGGATGTGGATCATTGGGGAGAGAACAAGTCTTTAGATTTTTTAGTAGGTTGATGTATAAGATGTGCAAATATCCTCGTAGAAAATCAAACAGCAATTTGACCATACACATTTGGAAAACTGTGGAAGAAATGTTGTTGTTGTCATCTTCAGTCCTGAGACTGGTTTGATGCAGCTCTCCATGCTACTCTATCCTGTGCAAGCTTCTTCATCTCCCAGTACGTACCGCAACCTACACCCTTCTGAATCTGCTTAGTGTTTTCATCTCTTTGTCTCCCTCTACAATTTTTACCCTCCATGCTGCCCTCCAATGCTAAATATGTGATCCCTTGATGCCTCAGAACATGTCGTACCAACCAGTCCCTTCTTCTAGTCAAGTTGCGCCACAAACTCCTCTTCTCCTCAGTTTTATTCAATACCTCCTAATTCCTTTTCTGATCTACCCATCTAGTCTTCAACATTCTTCTGTAGCACCACATTTCGAAAGCTTCTATTCTCTTCTTGTCTAAACTATTTATCGTCCATGTTTCACTTCCATACATGGCTACAATCCATACAAATACTTTCAGATACGACTTCCTGACACTTAAATCTATACTCGATGTTAACAAATTTCTCTTCTTCAGAAACGCTTTCCTTGCCATTGCCAGTCTACATTTTATATCCTCTCTACTTCGACCATCATCAGTTATTTTGCTCCTCAAATAGCAAACCTCCTTTACTACTTTAAGCATCTCATTTCCTAATCTAATTCCCTCAGCATCACCCGACTTAATTTGACTACATTCCATTATCCTCGTTTTTCTTTTGTTGATGTTCATCTTATATAAAAATATTAAAAATGATATAAAGTCCGTAAAATTCGAGGAAAACCTGGTATAATCACGAAAAATTGATGTGAGATACCTAAAACTTGAGGGAAATACGATGAAATATGTAAAATCACGAAAACCCAGTAAAATTGCGGATATTGACTGAAAAATTAGAGAAAAATACCATGAAATGAGTACTGAGCAAAATCAATAAAAATTACGTGGTCTGGAGTTGGAGAGTAGACTCTAATGCTACCATACATATACACACCTTAATAATGGTGAGAGGAGGCATTCTTGACTTGGCGTCAACGCGAAACGTCAATATTATCCCGCACATGAGCAGGACAACCTAACATCGGACCATGACTTTTGCGTGCAAGAGGAAGGTTACTTGGGGTGATGGTAAACTGCGATAAGACTGTTACAGCTCCTCTGGCTGCTGATCGTCGCGTTTGTTTCCTCGCAAGATATCAGTGTTTCTCCATATGCATTTTCGGCTGTCGACCATCATATTATAGGACTGTTGAGAACAATTAATATTTTCCGAACTGTAGCCGGACTTGTACTCCTTACGAAACCTGTGTAGTGTTTGTGTTACAAAGCACCAATGTTTTATTTGGTGTGCAAGGTAGTTGTTTTATCGTTTGCACTTTGTCACCATAGTTTATCGTACACAAACTTGCAGGGAGAATGTATGTCGTGCACTGGAAAAATACATCTTATATTGGGATATTAACGTCATGGCATTCCACATAACTAATAGGTCGGAAACCTCACCGCTCTACCATTATAATGTTCTTTAAGTAGCCTTGGGAGTTCATGTGTTTATGTTCCACGATCATTTCTCTCCCACCAAAACCTTCTTTGTACAGACACCAAGCACGAGAACAATACTTCAGAATTGACAGTACAGTTCACTTACATAAAACGTTTCGAACTACGTCCGTCTGGAGCTCCATCATGCATAAACCACATGTTCTTTCTTAGTAACCCTCTGTTATATCGCCACAACACTCTCGTACCTGCTGTACATCAATAAGGGGTGCTAACTCCTCGACATGTGTGCATCTGGAGGGATCTCGCACACTTGGATGGGTGTGGATATAGTACTTTCCTAATTCACATCAGCTGCAAATTAAATCAGTGACAGTGTTGCAGGGAGGTTGGTCAAAGAGAATGGAGGGAGATCTTTCAATCTCCAAATTTATCCAAAGAGTGCAAGAACACTATGTGACTCTCATCCGCATAGGGGAGGATGGGCAATAGTAATGGTAATTTACAAAGTGCTAGAAATATGTAAATTTGTATTGGACACTTTCTTATATATATATAGCGATGATACAGAAATTGGGAAGCATGCTGCCGTGTCTTTGCTCGCCATTGAAATTATGGAAAAGCTGGTAAAAATTTGCTGAAATTGATCGCACTTTCAATTGTGCTGCTTATTATAGTACATCACTCCATATTGATAGCGTCTTTTCCATCCCATCCATCCACTGGTATGCTGTTGATTACCATATAATGATTGACTGACATCACTTGTTCGAGATGGAAAGAGAGTCTCGATGGGAGTAGCACCGAAACAGTTATCGCGTACATGATGGAAATATGAGGAATCAATCGAAACAGAACACAGAGACATCTGCTACCTCATCACTGTGAAAGATGAGATTAAATGTAGAGGTCATCAATCACCTTTGGGCAGCTGTTTGGAATCGCTCCATAACGCCGCAAATTCTTCCAGTTTCTATATGTTTGATGTATTCCACATTTTTGTCAATATGAAACACAGTCTTTGTCTTTTATTTCAATCATCCAGTGTGTCGTCAGAGCAGCAGCACCATATTTACACCGTGCAATGTCTATTTTTCTGGATCGAAATATGTTGTCAGTTTAGCACCTGAAACAGACCTCAAAGTCATGGTAAAAAAACAGAATGTATCGCTGTGTACACAGCTGCACTGCTTCAATGTGTTATAACAAAAAAACAATGCATCATACTGCTTATGAAAGAGCAACACAGGGACCCTCCCTTGCATCTGATAGTCTGTGGGACATGGTCCTTCTACAGTAGGGGCGACAAAACTTCATAATGGTTTATGGAAGCGACTTCGATCACTAGTCGTCTACCCTAGTGGATCAATACATGTTTAATTAATGGGACCATCGAATATGGTTAATGCCAGCATGCAGACGGTATTTGTTTTCGATATATTTGAAGACAGAGATGCAGTACTACCTTATCGAGTTCTCTATTGGGTGACGTTAGTGGAACTTTTATAGTTCATAGGTTTCTTTGTGGGATGGTAGAAAATAACGAGGATAGAGAGAATGTAACAGACATGAATTAGTTTGGAGTTGCAACACAATGCAGGGAAGACAGGGCAGAGACTGAGGAGCAGTTACAAGATGCAGAGGGACTGTCTAAAAAAACAGCTCTGGAGCTTTAGCTGTACGGGATCCTTAGCAGATGGGTTCTAAAAAGAAAGGGTGACTTGGTTCGTGGTATGAGAGTGGCACAAATGTGATTCATCTTATGGTATCCCTTGGCCCTTACTAGCTGGTGAAAATGAGCTGATCGGTTCGACAACCTATCTATGTTCAACGACCTTCCTATAGTGATTGGTCTAAAGTCTGCGAGAACGAGATAGTTGTTCCTTGACTTGGCGTTTCTCCATGGCGAGCGAAGAAAAGTAAGAAAATCGGAATGTGACTTGACTTTGTTATGTGACAGGATAACGCGAAGACGTGTATGAAGTGTGTGCAATGAAACGGTCATAGTTAGCCACCATATTATATAATTTGTGTGTTTTTTTTTAGATTCACAAGCGATATGCAATGTTAATGTGGAGTTTAGTAACGCCCAGAATACAGTCTGTTGCATTTCAAAGGTAATTGGGCGTATTTAATTTTGATCAAAGGATTCTGTGATGAACTATTATGTACTTCAAGCTTGTCTAGGACTTCGAACATTTGGTGTCGATGTTTGGTTTTGAACCTGCTTCAAAAACACGGTCAAAAGCATAGATAAAGTTTTCTGTGCTAAAAGGAACTCATTTCACTCGCAGACAATCAACAAATGACCAAATGCGAATGGCAGTCTTCCAATTCGAGAAGACACTATAGAAGTTTTTTTTCTCTTACATTTCAAAAATTTTACAGGCACCGTCTGAGTCGGCAGCTGCTTGGACACCACGAGAGTAACGTGTACACATGTACGAAATTGCGTATGCTGTGGCGGAAGTCGACTCCATATGGGATATTGTCCTTCACAGAGACACAAACAGAGACACTACACACACTAGTCCAATAGCAACGAGTTTAATATTATCAGCTTAAAACATTAATTTTGACCCGCCAGGGCCGCCGAGAGCACTAACGCGCTGCTTCCTGGACTCGGGTAGGCGCGCCGGCCCCGGATCGAATCCGCCCAGTGGATATTATGCAGCATGCAAAGTGACCCTCATGATCAATTTAATTAATTAGCCTATCAATTTGATATCAATGATGCGCCACCTGGAGCGTTAAAGCGATGACTAGTATACCACTGACGTGATTCAGGAGTGGGAGCAGTAGTCAGGCATTTTTTCGTTGTGCCAATATTTTTAACGAAATTTCAATTTTCCGCCTACACAGACAGAGATGGCCATTGCAATAAAATCAGATTTATTACCGAATTTATAAAGTGATGTGTAGTATAACCTGATATTTACAGCTTCTCTGTGCTATTACCTTAAGACATTTCATATGTGGCGAAGCATTTGGTTGCTTTTTAAGGGAAATTGAAAGTGAGGAGGCATCGTGTGACATAGAATGGTCTTAGCACTCCCTTTGAGCCAAGAATTAGTTTAATATTCTAGTCCTGTCGTGCAAGATGTAACAGATATTAGGCGGATTAGAACAATTTTTTTCTAGCTGATGAGAGAATACTTAGAGGAAATGTAGGCTCACGGTCCTTATAAATGTAGTGGTGAGAACCAACTTAGAAATTCTACAGTTCTTTAGAAACGCAGTCACGGTTTCAAATTCCCGATTGATAGAAATCTCTGACATCTAGCCATGACAACTCATTACTGAGTACTGGCTCCCAGTTTAATGTGTCGCATTTAGTGCTTCTCAGTACATGGCAGTGGACTCTGTCATGTAGAGGTATTTGTTGTAGTTACTATACCATCACGTGGTAGACCCTTCCTCCTCCTTCTGAGTGTAGCAGAAAGGACCAACTCAGGAATTCTATAATGCTTTAAAAACCCAATCGCAACGGCAGATTCCCGACTGTTCAATTTATTGTTTCCGGTAGTTATATTGTGAACATGCATGCATTCAGTACAGGCAGCCATGCCTGTGAGTCTCTCTCCTGGCCTGTACAGATGGGGCTACCCGGTAGTCAGCAGACAGCACACGCCCTGCGATCGCTAGTTTGTGTGATCGGTAGGATTTCTTTTTTCACCAGATATGTTAAGTGGAAATGTTGTAGTGGAGGTGGCTGTTTGTACTCTCAAACCTCAGTGCATACAAAATCTCAGATATATTTAGCATTACAACCTATTTGTTGTGAAAATTTCGTTACTTGTTTGCATAATGTTTGTGTGTGGTACTCAAACATTGAAAATATGTATATTACAAAGAAGGATCATCGAAAGGTGGAGTGAGTGTTCTAAGCGATCTATTTGACCCCTGTAATCTGTTAAATTTGATAAGGTAGTTCAAATGTATTATTTAACTCTATTTCTGATATCGAAATTGCGCCAGTTTTCCTTTTGTCTGCGGCATTAGCCAATAGAAACACTGTAGTCTGAGAAGAGATGAAAAACTCCATCTGTATCTAGATGTAGGTTCACACAGACAAACAGCGACTGGCGTCTTGAGAAAGACAGACAGGAAGCGAAATGTTGATTTTACTGATCAACAAAATGCCGCCACTTAATGTTTATTTGGGTGCTGCGAGATCAAAGGAGGCCAGATTGTGGTCCATAGTCGGTGGTCTTTAGTAATGTGATCTGTAATTAGGACATTGGGCAGGTTTGACCTTCGTGGCGGCGCCCTGACGATAGACACGCATAGGGGTACCCAAACGATAGATACTATACCGTACTTCTTTCCATTCACCATCTGTGGACTACTTTTGCAGGGTTTAAATGTCTGCTGTATGTTTCTCGATCTGTACAAAGTAGTTTGCCGCTGAGAATCTAGCAATTAGTTCATCTGCAGGAAGTGGCGGTGGCGTTCGAAATGTGTCATGAAGTTTTGGATATGTAATTGTTCTGATTTTCCCATCTGTGCTTAGACACAAGTGTGCCTTAAAAAGTGGAGGAAAAAAAAGGAGCCTTAATATCCCTCGCTCTGGCAGCAGATATAAGCTAAACCCACTCAGCCTTTCTATGAATGATCAGAATAAAAAAGCGATGCAATTGTTAAACTATTCCATATTGCCTTGTCACCCACAAATTGTTTAAATAAAATGTATTCCATACACTGCATCAACTTCCCGACCGATTCTTTAATTAAATGAATAAAATATACTCCAAACACTGCCTTGTATCCCATCAATTGTTTAAATAAACGATATTCCACAAATTGCCTTGTGTACCAGAAATTGTTTAAACAAAAGTCCATACAATCCAACGGATTTCCCACCAAATTCTGTAAATAAATAAATTAGCTATATTCCATAAACTGCCTAGCGACGCGACGCGACGCACACGCACCCACGCGGCACACGCACTCCGCTGCTCGACTCGCTGCGCCTCACTTCGTTCCCGTCGCTCGCGCACGCCAACGCCACTAGTCCAACGCCATGTCCGGACCAAAGAACTTGTAAAAAATAACTAGACTCACTTATGGCGATGTAGTCGCAGGATAATTTGAACCTTCGGCTGGACGCCATTGTAGTGGTTGTAGTCTGATGTGTGGTGTAGTACTGTTGTTTATAAAGACCCTGATTCAACGCTGTATATTTGTTGGGGCGAACATACAGTATTTGTTTCTCGTAATTCTACTGTCTTTACGTTCCAATCAAAAGAAGTACAATGGTGAAGAGTTATGCAGCGATTAATTGTACAAATAAATTCGAGAAAGGAACGAATATTACATTTCACAAGTATGTGGATGTTTTAAGTTGTTTTGTATGTCAGTTGCACTTGCTTAATAAATGTTTTTGTAACACAGTTTTAGCATAATGTCTGTGCATCTATTTGCAGGTTTCCTTTTTCAAAACCACAGCTGTTACAAAAATGGTTACACACTGTCAGGAGGCAAGATTTCTGACTGACAGAATAACTTCTTATATGTTCTGATCATTTTGAAGAAAGTTGGCTCATCGGTAGTGTTTTCATGGTCTAGGTTAGGTTGAAACTTGATAATTTGGTCGTGAGTTGCCAAAGCATAATGCCATATATAACGCACTTCTCGTCATAAAATATAAAGCAAGGTAGAGTAAGAAAATATCTATTAAAATAGTGGGCAAATCTTTGAGTATTTTGATGCCTTTTTCGTACGTCTATCGTAAATGAACTACGAAAAATGCTAGGGGTCCAGTACATAACTTTTAGCAACGGAAGATTCAATGTAGTACGTAAGATAAATTCATAAAAAGTGACTAGTTACTGTTTGTTCATAATTAAAAAGTATATTGCAGTAACGTATTTAAATGAGGCATTATGTTTGTGACCTAACTCAAGGGAAGGCATTTTATAACCAAAAGCGACGTATAAACATTCGAACTCCGCGCGTCAGTTTATCACTCTAATGGCCGCCGCCCAGCTATTCAGTTTGTCCGCTCTTCACAGTCGACCACTCGTGCGGTTGTGGGGGCCTGGTCCGGACGCGGAAAGGGAGGCAGACTTGCTGCTGTGGCCAAGCTTCCGCTCACGCTGGCAGGAGATGGCCGTGGCAGCAACAAGAAGAAGCGCAGCCGACCGCAGCACAAGAGGCAGTGCTGCCGCTCCCAGAAGATCGGACACGTCGCCAGGACGTGTAGGGAGGCAGTCGCGTGTTTGAAATGTGCCAAGGCACATGACACACGCGATTGCGACAAGCCACCACACGTCGCACCAACGTGCGTTAACTGCGGCGGCATGCACGCAGCAGCACATACTTGAAGCCATGGAGGTAAAATAAGGGGAGATGGTGCTACAGACTTACGCTGTACGTTGTTTTGAAGCCAATGGGCGGCGCCTGCCGCCATCTTGGATCCTCCAAAACATTAGCAGACAAGTGTTTACAATGCCTTCTTGTTCGTTATTTCTGTCGTTTGCACGATATTTTTTATATAGTAAATGCTACACTGTTTTAGTGAACAACACAGCATAAGGAACGAAACTTCAAACGTTTTTCTGGTCTTAAATGCGTATTCGATACAGTAATACGACACGAAAATATGACACTTCTAGCCTCAGTGCTACAATTCCTGTTTGTTTATGTACTTCGAATTACCGAGCAGAGAAGTATGTGCTATGAAAAGCGTGCTTTCATAATTCATTTCTATTCAATTTCATTGTGTTTGTGTCGATAATTGATAAAGCAATGATTGATAGGTTAGAGGCACCGATTTGTATTCGTTGCAGTTTCAAGTCAAATGCAAATTTTAAATGTTCAAGTTTGCAAGAAACTTGCCTTATTTTCTTTGGTGTCCCATAGATGTATCCAGGGATGATATAAACAAGCCAGCTGTCATGTCAACAAAGTGAAAGATTCGTTAAATTACAAAGGCAAAGAACAGAATTTAAGATTCTCAGGCCCATTGTAGTTTACACATCTGCTTTGTTTTTAAATTGTACTTACCAAGTGACATTCAGTGTGGCAAATAACAGCACTTTACAGGGTAACACGACAACACAGTGATTAATGTAATAATCTAAATAACCTGGACATAGACAGGGAACTTTGCTTTAACAAATATGTAACCCTTTAAGTATGTATATTTTAACCACTGCAACAGGTGTTGCACACATTTTACTGAAGATTTAATTAACTACATGTAGTTACATTACTTACGTATAAAATTATCGCATTTTAAAACATTAGTCCCCATTTCTAGGATATTTCTTGCCAGGACTTTTCAGTTACTTGGGAATAACCAAAAAATGAAAACCAAGTGTATTGCTCACCTCTAGAAAGCTCTTCGCATTGGATTGATAGGAAATCTAAATTCAAATCACAGAAATAAAACCATAATGTAAAACTTTATGGTGCATCAGAATTTCAAGTAATATAAGAATTAAATAAGTCCACTTACCAATGAAATGTGATTTGTTTAAACTTTAGTCTACAATCAGAATGATGTCCGCCAGTAAGCAACGCAAGCCGGCATTTTTTATCAAAATACTTCACGACTACACGGAATCAAACTACCAGAAGCGAATGATTTGGGGTAGCTAACATGGCGGGTCTTCACTTGGGTCGGCTTCAAGTTTGTGACGTCATGACAACTCCTTTTATTTTTACCTCCATGCTTGAAGCAGCAGACATCAACCACCAAGAAACGGTACTTGGACAAGATGCAGCCGTCCCGCCAACCCCTCCCAAATGGGGAAACGGGGAGACCGCAATGTCGCCCAGCCCCACCACCGACGACGCCGTGGCCGCCCTCAAAGCAGCGATGGCGGCAGAGAGGGCGGCAATACCGAAGGAGACCGTCGGTCTCCACCAGCAGCTGCAAGAGTTGCGAGAAGAACTCAGGACGCTGCAAAAGAAGACACCCGCCCCCGATGCCACCCCCACGATGGTACGACAGGCTGGGGTGGATGTGTCTGCACATACGGACGTCGCCCTGGAACCTGTAGCAATACAAGAAACCGGAGAGACGCCCATGGACGTGGTGCAGCCTGTACCGCCGCCGATACACAGCAAGATAAACAAGATCAAGAGGGAGGAGGGATCCACTCTGAAGTCATACCTTTCCCGCACGTCACGAACCTGCCAGCGATACTCAAGAAGATCGCAACCAAGCTGCGAGATGGGCGGTACAACGTCCAAAGAAAACCTTACCTTTTCGCGCAAGCGGAAGGGAAACGGAAGCCACCACTTCCACACCGGCCGTTCGAGCTTCGTGGCGGATATCGGGCAATTATGCTTGAATTCGTAACGAAGAAGGACCTTCACGCCATCAACTCGAACCCAGTCTTCACGCCGCGCGACTGGGGCTTTATCTTGGAGGATGCGGTCGCGCGGCTGAAGAAAGAAGTCCGAGATGGAGAGAGGAAGCTCTCACCCGAGCTGGAGTCTGCACTGAACAACATCGCGCGCGAGAGGAAGAAGAACTAGTACAACGTCAACAGCCAACGTCACTGCCAGCATCCCAATAGGCACAACTATTCCAACCCATAAGGGTCTTCTAGGAACAGCTATCCACAGCTTAGACTCCAAAACTCAGGCCAAGGACTAGGCCCGTATGTAGAGCGTCAGTGTCAGCACACTCCTAGCATCCCATAAATTGTATTAATAAACAATAAATAGTCCATACAGTGTCTAAATTGTTTAAATATTATTGCATAAAATCGATTTCCCGCCGAACGGCGTATCAGCTGAGTCTTTCTCCCACAAATTTACACGTGGGGAGGGGGAGGATTGTGCTATCCCACAGGGAGAAGGGTAAATTAACCTATCGATTTAATAAATTAGTCAATCAAATTGATATCAAAGACGCTTGTATCGGCAAGGGAGTTTCCAGAGTTATGGGCGAGGACAAGGGGGTGAGAGAGGAGGAGGGGGATGGGGTTTCTTTGAAAATCACTTATTGAATAGTAGTTAAGGTCCTTGCAATCCAAACTATGGATTATCCCCAAGGGACCATAATCCTCTTAGCACAAAAATAGGTTAAGGACCTGTCAATCAAAAGTGAACAATGGTTTGCCCCTGAATGTATATTTGCCCCTGATATTGGCACCCACAACGTCTGGTGATGCTGGCCTTGTTCCACTACTGACATCTGTATATTATTCTTTTGACCAAGAGTATAACAGTCCTTGCATTCTCAGCATTTTCAGAATTTTCTTATTAAATCATGGTAGATCTTTTCCATCCTTAATCCATCTTCTGAGCACATACTTGCCCCTGCCATGATTTACAATCAGTTTAAATTTTCCCATAATTACTCAATGTCCATCGTATTGGAACTAAATGATGTCCATTCATTGTCTAAATGGGATGCTAATAACTGCTTATCTGTTCTTTCTGACATAAATGTCCCCTAGCCTTCTTGATGAATTTATTAACTTTAGCAACCACTACCTCTCTGATGATGTCACGTGTTTGTAGCTACAACATCTAAAATATTTTCATTGCATGTGAGTTGTCTAACTAGCTGTTCAAGACAGTTTTCAGAAAACATGTTCAAAAGTACTTCATAAAACTATCTATCCTTACCTTATGCCATGAATCCAGTCAATACTCAGTAAAGTCGCCTCCAAATAATATTGTATGATCAGGGTATTTCTGCACTACTGAGTGTGGACTCTCTTTGAATGATTCGACAACTGTTATCATGCAATCAGGTGGCTGGTACAAACATCCAATAATAAATTTTAATACACCTAGGATTGCTACTGGTTCCAGATAACTTCACAGTCAGACTGACTTTCGACTTCAATAGACACAATATTTTTGTTGGCAGCAATGAACATTCCCCCTCCTATGGCATACAATCTGTCCTTCTGATAAACATGCCAAGCCTTGTAAATATTTTTAAATTATCTACTACAGTGATCTGCAACATTGAGTACCCTCCAAGGTGGCCTAGCGACAGAGCCCGTGGTTTAGTGTGGGTCTTGTCATCAACACTGACTGCCATTGGAGCATGAACAAGAGGTAAGTCAGTGACACAACTAGAACATGAATTGTTGATAATAAAAACACTACCCAAAAAGTGAAAAGATATACATAAGACTTCTGAAAAATGCAACATACCTAATGAGCATATCAGTCATATAACTAAAACATGAAACTCTGATATAAAAAACCTCTGAAAAATAAAAATTCATTATGGGACACTGCTGAAAAGTGTAGTACACAAACATATGATAACCTGCTGATACTATTTCCATCACAACCAGTCTAACGCCAGATTCCTTCTCAGTGGAGGTACTGCACTGTATCTGAAAGAACAAACAAAAAACTTACAGCAGAAAAATTCTTTTGCTAACACAAACACAGCATAGGTGGTGCATCAGAATCAAAAGAGCTCAACAATAAACAAGGATGCAGTATTTCTGTAAACTAATATAATCAGTTACATTATAGAAATATTTCTCAAGAAAAAATGTATTTAACTGTGTTCTAAAAGCCGTTTCCTTCTCCTACCTCTTTATGTAAGTCGATAGTGTGTCATAAAGAATTGTATCAAAGTGACTCACATGTCTCTGAGTACAAGTTGTTCTAACTTGTTCTATACATAGGGATCTACAAGTACTATTTACAGCTGTGGTAGCTGGTGTTGATTTGCAGGTCACCTAATCTGGCTCTTGTCAGCAACACACATTTTTATGTATACAAGGAGGGTACAGTTAGTAAAATGGACTTTTTACATAGGGGCTTGCAGTGAGTGCTAGAAGAGCTATCTGGCTAACTAGAAACAACCCTTTCCTGCAATAAAAAAATTTCATTTTAGTAGCTATTAATTTTACACCAGTAAACTATTCCATATGCTACAAGGGACAGGATGTAACCAAAATAAGCTATTCTAGCATTACCCGAGGAGCAAACTTTAGAAATAATTCTGAGAAAAACATGCAAAACTTGAGTAACTGGGAGGGTTTAAGTCATGATCAACATACATTCCGTAAAGGTTTTTGCACCATACCCTTTCTAAGTCATTTTCATACAGTGTCAGGTACAGACCTTGGTTTTCATTCATCTCTCCAAATTGAATATTGAGAGCAAACCAGATGGCACTGAACCATGACTGCAATGACATGAGGACTTGATCAGTTGTTGTAGGCAGAGATTCCTTAACATCACTCACTATTACATCAGTGTCATCTGCTACAACATGGTCTTGGCTGTAGTTTCTGAGGTGTGTATGTCATACAAAAAAAGGAACAGAAGGGGGGCTAACGCACTACCCTGGGATACACCTATTTCGATGATCGTTCAATCAGATACTGATCTGAGCTGATGTGAGCTCCACAACCTGTGGCTGGTTTGCAAGTGTGATTCATACTAGTTGTTTTCTACCCCTTTTATCCCTACTGATCCCAACATATCTAAAGGAATTTAACGAATAACAGTACCGAAAGCTTTATGAACATCTAAAGTAACTCCTACAGCACTACTATTATTATCCAAGATGCTCAATATGTCACTGGTGTAGTCCATTATCATTGTTTCTGTTCCTGTACGTTCTCAAAAGCCATGCTGATTATTATTAAGCAGACTGTGGTCGTTTAAGAACTTGGTGATTCGTTGATTCATTAATTTCTCAATTACTTTGGAGCAGTGGTTGTCGAACTGCAGGCCATGGGCAGCATGCACCTAAAATCAAATATTCATATGATTTGCAGTTCCTCAGCCATATACAACTAGCAACTAACAGACAAATCCAAAAACTTCAGCTCTCGTTACAGCTTTTTGAAGAACATAGTTTTCTCTCTCAGTAAAAAACAAAAATACTTTATGAGACAATACTGTTTTAAAATATTCTCAATGTTAATTGATGAAGGTGAATTCAGCTGTGAGCTAAATACAGTTACTGCTTACCTTAGTGCAGATGTGGCCACTTTGAGGTTAGAGAATGTTTTATTGTTTGCCTTTCAGTAATGGCAACTTAGGGGCATATATGACTAGTAGAACTTAGCTGCTATGTCAGTATAAATTTTGAGACAGAAGTAATATAGATTTGTGAACAAGCATTACAGAGACTGTAGTACACGTTTGTAGCAAGTAATATGAAACTACATTAAGGCTGTTGTAATACAACACTAGAAGAAAAATGTTATTAAAAATATTTAGTAAACAGTTGTGATCATGTCTTACATTGCAATTACGGTTATTAACCAATTAATTTGTTTATGTAAACAAAACAACACTTCATCAGGCAATTACAATGTGTCAGCTTTGGAAAGGCTCAGGAAGGCAGCAATCTGAAACAAAGAACAGTTGACATGAAGTGTTCAGAATGGTGCCGATTTTTAGCTATCGGTACTTGGGGTCCAGCCACCAAACTATTGTGCTTTTGCTATAGCTACGCTGTAGGGGTTCACAACACACTAATTTAAGTGTTTATGAATTAATAATAAGATCGTTATGTATGCAGCTCCAGGTGCCACCCACAGTGTCAGTACAGGCTCTCGAGCAAAAATATTTGCCGACCACTATTTTAGAGAATGCTGAGAGGAGTGGAATAGCTTGATAATTTTCAACTTTATCATTATTACCACTCTTGAATAAAAGTACCACTCATATTTTTAATCTATCGGGGAATGCTCCTTTAGTGTTTGATAAACTAACAATGTGAGGCAAGTACTTTGAAAGTTTTGAAGGAGTAAGGATTGTAAGTGACAGTGGCACTTCATCTACACCTGCTGACATTTTTCATTTGAGGCCTTTAATCATCCTTACTACTTTATGTTTACTAGTTTCACCATCTGGTACCGAGCTAAGCTAATTGACCTGAGGTTCCATCGAGTGTTAATACACTATGATGTTGGTGTGACATGATTTGACCTACCGTTCCGTTGACGTCTAGTGCGAATCGGCCATTATGTTATTTGGAAGGTCTCCAACAAACATTAATTGGACCCAATACGCTGCCATGAGGAACACATAGGTTACATGTTTCCTGTCTGACAACTGCATTACTAAAAATTTGTCATTATCTGACGTGGGAACTATCTCTGCTTTCTGATTCCTGTTTATCAGGTAAGACTAAAGTCACTCGTTTGCTGTTCCTCTAACACCTAGTGCTTCCAACGTGTTTAGTGATATTTCATGGTCAAAACTCATCATCGTCAAAAACCTTGTACAAGTCTACCTGGACACAGTCATCCTTGTCAAAAGTTTCAAGTAGCGCTTTTATGAACATTGTCATAGTCTGTGACTCTGTATGGCAGATACTGTGCTTCTATCTGTATGTGACTTAAAAGTATCTACGATGATGGTCAAATATTATTTTCATGTATTTTAAAATCTTCTAATTTGTGATAGCTGAGAATAAATTATTAAATAAATAAATAAGTAAAGGTCTCTCACGGGACAGTCGGAGGTGGTTCGAGTCTTCAAAATTACTTAGTCCGTTTGATACTGTTGATTAGGAATATCTTGAAGTTGTAATCTTAGATGTTCCGGAATCGGACATGTTTTTACAGTTGTTTTGACTGAGAAGATTTGGTTAGGTATTGTTGTTTGGAAATGGGCGATAGAGCGAGACGTGACAACCCAAAAGTCGTAAATAACCCATTGTTATTTGCTGCTGGGAGTGGCTTTCCATTCGAAAACTTTTCGGAAAATCCTCTTCTAGTGCCTGTCTCTCAAGCGGATCCTGTATTGCCAGATGGTACGTTAAGTTTTTTTTAAAACTGATTCTTTTACTTCACAGGTGGTAGCTGTTGCGAAACTAGTTTGTATGGGTAGATGAATTTGCTAGAATTACTCTAAGGTATTTTGAAAGTATGTTAACAATTGAAGCAAGAAGTTAGTAAACAAAAGCTTTTCTACTTTCAACCTACTTCCTATGTATGCTTTTACACTCTTATGTGCGGCGATTTTTTATAAATTGGTCGTTGCAGGAATGTTAAGTTTATTACAGTATTACCGGTTGTCAACACATAATAACCATAAATAATAAACAAAATTTAAATGATGTTTTACTTTAGTCTCATTTGTACATCTCAAAGATCCTTCAAATGAAGCTGTTATAGTGTGCGTCACTCATCCTGTAACTACATCTGCATCCACACTCTACAAACCACTGTGAGGTGCATGTCATAGGGTACGTCCCACTTACCAGTTCATAGGGTTTCTTTTCACTTTATTCACTTATGGAGTGTGGTAAGAATGATGCTTTGAATGCCTCTGTGCATGCAGTAATTGTTCTAATTTTATTCTCATGGTCCCTATGTGAGTGATATATAGGTGATTGTAGTACATTCCTAGAACCATCATGCAAAGCCAGTTCTTGAAACACTGTTGATAGACTTACGTGGGATAGTTTACATCTGTCTTCTAGAGTCTGCCAGTTCAGTTCCTTCAGTATCTCTGTGACACTCATATGGATCAGACAAACCTGTGACCATTCATGCTGCCACTCTCTGTATACATTCAGCGCCCGCAGTTGGTACTATTTGGTATGTGCCCCTCAAACTTCAGCACTACTTTAGAACAGGACACATGTGTGATTTGTAAGTAGTCTCCTTTGTAGATGATACCACTTCCCTAGTATTCTACCAATAAACTAATGTCTACTACCTGTTTTACCCACAACTGGTCCTATGTGATCTTTCCATTTCATAACCTTACAAGGCATCCTGGTATGTGTATGAGTTGGTTGATTCCAACAATGGTGCATTATTGCACTCGTAGGACACTACATTTTTGTGAAGCAAAAAATTTTACATTTTTGAGCATTTAAAGTAAGTTCCCAATCCTTGCACCACTTTGAAATCTTGTCGAGATATGGTTGAATATTTATAGCAGCTTCTTTCAGATAGTACTTCATTATGGATAACTTTATCATCTGCAAAATTTCTGAGGTTACTGTTAATATTGTCTGCAAGGTCATAATAAACAACGTGAACAGCAACGGTCCAAACACACTTCCCTGACACACACAACTAAAGTTACTTCTACATCTGACGATGACTTTCCATCCAAGATAACATGTATCCTCTGTACCAAAAAGTCCTCAGTCCAGTCACAAATTTCAGTTGGTAGTCTGTATGATTGTACTTTTGACAATAAGCATAGATCATTTTATGGAAAAGGCCAGAAATGCGTAACTATGGGGTCTTAACTCTTATGTTTAGTAGGAATTCTAATTAAGCCAAATCCTGGAGGTTCATATCACTTATGTTTGATACAAAATCAGATGAAACCAAACAGTTATATTAGTTGCAGCAACATTTTTTATTTCACAAGTCATTTCTTATATTTGTTTACAGTCCTCATTCTGGGTCAATGGAAGTACTCGATTTCACCCGTCTGCTTTGACCTGTGACATAAGGGTGTTGTGGTGTGTGATGTCATTAAAGCACAGTGTTTATGAGTTGGCTGTGTTTGTAAATGTCATCTTGATGTGTTTCATGGTGCCCTCTGGTGGTGCGTGATGTGTGTTCCCAATCTTTAACTTATCACTTGCAACAAGGATACATGACTTGTCCTTTCAGGAACCTTGTGGATGAAATGAGTTTCTTTGGTCTCGTGGGAATTCTCTGTAGGTTTCATGTGATTTATTCTTTTCTTCAGCTCAATTATGAAACTCGGGAGATCAATGTCCATTGTAATATGAAGTTCCCAGAAGAATTCTCCTTGTAATTTCAATGTACTACTTTACAACATTTCTGCCACTGCAGAATTGCTTGCATTCCAGAATGTGTAACCTTAGCCCACTAATATTGAGGGTAACATATTACAGCATTTAGTTGTAAACTCTTCAGTGTACAGCAAAGCCTTTTAATTTTTCCATTAGCTTGTGGGTAGTATGCAGCCATTCTAGTCATTTTACCGCCACAGATATTTGCTAAGGCTCAGAATGTGTTAGATTCAAACTCTATTCCCTGATATGTAATTGTTGTGGTATACCCATAAGGTAGTAATCCAGGATTTGAAAATGCTGTTCCTGCTGTCTCTGTTTCAATGTTTCAAGAGGTACAACTTCTATCCAGTTGATAAATGTACCAATATGTGTTAAGCAGTAAGTAAATCTATGGAGGATGGTAGAGTATGCTCCAGGTCAGTATGTACACTCCTAAAAATGTTTATTAACTGTGGGGAATTTTCCAATAGGCAATTTAGAATGCCTTGTAATCTTGCCCTTTTGCCAGGCTGTTCATGCATTACTGTATTATTACACACCCCTCCTCATGTCTAGTCAGAAGAAACTTGGATAATATGAGCTTTACTGAAGATCTAACACTTGTATTAACCATGGTGTTGCAATGCTTAAAAACTGTCCTGCTAAATTGTTTGAGAATATAGGGACAAATGGTTTCAATTGATATGTCACACCATAGTCATAGATCAACAGGAGTAGAGAAGTGCTTCAGTTTCGGTGAAGTGCTGCCACTTGACTTGGATGAAATTGTACACCAGGATCCAAATGTTTCAACATTTTTTAAAATTTTTGTAAGAAAATTAACAGTTTCAGATTGGCACTTCTCCACAGGGTTGAAAGGAGATAGAATCACCAGTTAGTCTGTAAGCATTAACATTTCCATTTTATCAATAAGAACCCAAAATATAAAATTTGTTTTAAGAAATTCATTAATTCTGTAAACCTGTATCATCACTTATTTTACTTACCTATTTCTAAAGATTTCAAGATTAAAATGTGACTATCAGACTTGTTCGAGAAGAAGAAACTGCTTTACACGAAGCCCAGGCTGTGCCTCTCAGCATCACCTGCATCTATGCTCTGTACCCCATTGTACCATATATTAAATTTTCCCACCGTTCCAGTCATATACATAACAAAGGAAGAAAGAATTCTTATATGACTCTGCGCAAGCTGTAATTAGTCTTAGTTTGTCTTTACTGTCCATGCAAACCAAGTTGACACTTGGTGCAGTTGCTGATGGAAGTAACCGTAAAGGCAGTTCCTGTTCAAGGTTGCTCCCATCAGCCACTGTGCTGAGTATAAACTGTATTTGTACAGATAGTACCAATCCTGCAGAAAAAATACATTGGGGGCTGTACTATTTTCACATATCGAACACTTAACATTGTTTCTCAAAGTAGGTTATTGCAGTTAAGTGGCATTGTTCTGCCCTTTTTTATATAGGCCTACATGCAGTATCCCTGTTTAGTTCTATCCTTCAATTTTTCTAGGGTGTGATATGTAAGTGATTTGTAAGCACAACTGTAGAATCGAAGTCTGCCACCTACTTTACCTCCAATTAAGTTGATGTAATCATTCCGTTTCATGTCGTCATAAATTGTTATATCCAGATATTAGTAGGATTTGCATAATCCCAGTTGTTGGTCATTAATATTGTAGGGGAAAAGTTACTAGTCTTTGTGACTTTGAAAACTTACTAGTTTCTTCCTGGATACTTGTTATTCAGATACTTGTTATTCAGATATGAGTAAATATCTACATCACCAAGAAAATCAGTTTGAGCTACCAAGTCATTGGGAAGGAAAACATAGGTACAAAGAAGGTAGCTGCGAAGAAACCATGGGTAACATAAGAAATACTTCAGTTGATTGATGAAAGGAGGAATACAAACATGTTCCGGGAAAATCAGGGATACAGAAATACAAGTCGCTGAGGAATGAAATAAATAGGAAGTTCAGGGAAGCTAAGATGAAATGGCTGCAGGAAAAATGTGAAGACATCGAAAAAGATATGATTGTCGGAAGGACAGACTCAGCATACAGGAAAGTCAAAACAACCTTTGGTGACATTAAAAGCAATGGTGGTAACATTAAGAGTGCAACGGAAATTCCACTGTTAAATGCAGAGGAGAGAGCAGATAGGTTGGAAAGAATACATCGAAAGCCTCTATGAGGGTGAATATTTGTCTGAT
This sequence comes from Schistocerca gregaria, assembly GCF_023897955.1. Classification (NCBI taxonomy): domain Eukaryota; kingdom Metazoa; phylum Arthropoda; class Insecta; order Orthoptera; family Acrididae; genus Schistocerca; species Schistocerca gregaria. The sequence goes on along the minus strand of NC_064923.1, from coordinate 161,088,383 downwards.
GTGATAGAAGAAGAAACAGGAGTCGATTTAGAAGAGATAGGGGATCCAGTATTAGAATCAGAATTTAAAAGAGCTTTGGAGGACTTACGGTCAAATAAGGCAGAAGGGATAGATAACATTCCATCAGAATTTTTAAATCATTAGGGGAAGTGCCAACAAAACGACTATTCAATTTGGTGTGTAGAATATATGAGTCTGGCGACATACCATCTGACTTTCGGAAAAGCATCATCCACACAATTCCGAAGACGGCAAGAGCTGACAAGTGCGAGAATTATCACACAATCAGCTTAACAGCTCATGCATCGAAGCTGCTTACAAGAATAATATACAGAAGAATGGAAAAGAAAATTGAGAATGCGCTAGGTGACGACCAGTTTGGCTTCAGGAAAAGTAAAGGCACGAGAGAGGCAATAATGATGTTACGGCTAATAATGAAAGCAAGGCTAAAGAAAAATCAAGACATATTCATAGGATTTGTCGACCTGGAAAAAGCGTTCGACAATATAAAATGGTGCAAGCTGTTCAAGATTCTGAAAAAAGTAGGGGTAAGCTATAGGGAGAGACGGGTCATATGCAATTTGTACAACAACCAAGAGGGAATAATAAAAGTGGACGATCAAGAACGAAGTGCTCATATTAAGAAGGGAGTAAGACAAGGCTGTAGCCTTTCGCCGCTACTCTTCAATCTGTACATCGAGGAAGCAATGATGGAAATAAAAGAAAGGTTCAGGGGTGGAATTAAAATACAAGGTGAAAGGATATCAATGATACGATTCGCTGATGACATTGCTATCCTGAGTGAAAGTGAAGAGGAATTAAATTATCTGCTGAACGGAATGAACAGTCTAATGAGTACACAGTATGGATTGAGAGTAAATCGGAGAAAGACGAAGGTAATGAGAAGTGGTAGAAATGAGAACAGCGAGAAACTTAACATCAGGATTGATGGTCACGAAGTCAATGAAGTTAAGGAATTCTGCTACCTAGGCAGTAAAATAACCAATGACGGACGGAGCAAGGAGGACATCAAAAGCAGACTCGCTCTGGCAAAAAAGGCATTTCTGGCCAAGAGAAGTCTACTAATATCAAATACCAGCCTTAATTTGAGGAAGAAATTTCTGAGGATGTATGTCTTGAGTACAGCATTGTATGGTAGTGAAACATGAACTGTGGGAAAACCGGAACGGAAGAGAATCGAAGCCTTTGAGATGTGGTGCTATAGACGAATGTTAAAAATTAGGTGGACTGATAAGTTAAGGAAAGAGGAGGTCCTACGCAGAATCGGAGAGGAAAGGAATATGTGGAAAACACTGATAAGGAGAAGGGCCAGGATGATAGGACATCTGCTAAGACATGAGGGAATGACTTCCATGGTACTAGAGGGAGCTGTAGAGGGCAACAACTGTAGAGGAAGACAGAGATTGAAATACGTCAAGCAAATAATTGAGGACGTAGGTTGCAAGTGCTACTCTGAGATGAAGAGGTTAGCACAGGAAAGGAATTCGTGACGGGCCGCATCAAACCAGTAAGTAGACTGATGACAAAAAAAAAAAAGTTCATTAATATACAGCTTCAACAGCAAGAGTTCCAACGCATCTCTGAGGCATGCCTGAGGTTATTCGAGCTTGAGTGTGATAGTGACCAGCACCTGAAATATTGATATGATCTTGAGTTTCTCCCGGCATATTTGATAATCAAAATATCCACGGGTGTTCTGCCAGTCTACAGTGTCCAACGGGCCGCCGCCGCGACCGAACCCAGTTCCCTCTTAGCAGCCATAGCGTACGGATCTCCGTGCTGGCACGTTCACAGGAGCTCAGTCCGTCAGTTCACCTGATGATGGCGACATGTATGATCGCCAAAATATTGTACCCGTTGGACACTGTAGACCGGCAGTACACCCGTGGATATTTTGATTGAAATATTGATGTCGGTGACAGAATGATCTGTAGGGATCTGGTTATCTGTGTTCACATTATATGTAGTCAACTGCTCTTTGCTGTATATAACCCACTTTTAGTCACAAAACTAAAACTGCAAGCTACATTCAGAAAATTTGTATTAGGTAATAGACAAGCATCCAGTGAGTACTTTGGTTGATGCTGCATACAAATAGGTCCCATCACACATAATCTGTGAAAAATTCAGAGATTTGGGGCACTATGTAACTACTACTGTTGTTCTGTACCCCTCTTTAGTTCTCTATCCAAGAAAACATTTTACATCTTGCCTTGCAGGAATTCTCAATATGATCATGCCCTGATGGGCAGGGTGAGCAATAGTCTCTGGCTGTTTGCTGATGACGTTATAGTGTACAAGAATGTATTGTTGTTGAATGATTGTAGGAGGATTCAAGAGGACTTAGACAAAATTTCTAGTTGGTGCGAATAATGGCAGCTTGCTCTAAATGCAGAAAAATGAAAGTTAATGCAGATGAGTAGGGGAAAAAATCCTTTTGTTCTAATACACCACAGTTGTGTGCTGATGGACACAGTTGTATTGATTAAATGTCTAGGTGTAAATTTGTAAAGTGACATGAATGGGATGAGCATGTAGCATGGTAGTATTCCAGATGAATGGTTGATTTCAGTTTATTGCGAGAATTTCAGAGAAGTGTAGTTGATTTATAGAGGAGAAAGCATGTAGCACACTAGTGCGATCCGTTCTCGAATATTGCTCGAGGGTGTGAAATCCCCACCAACTTGAATTACAGGAAGACATTGAAGTCATTCAGAGGCATGCATGCTGCTAGATTTGTTACTGGTTCATTTGATCAGCATACAGGTATTACAGAGATGCTTTATGAACTGAGATGGTAATCTCTGGAGGCAAGATGTTCTTTCTGTGAGGCTCTATTAAGGGGGGGGGGGGGGCATTTAAGGCCGCTTGCAGAACAGTTCTGCTGCCACTGGTGTACATTTCACACCAGGACCAGAAAGATAAGATAAGAGAAATTAGCGATCTTACGGACGAATGTAGATGGTAGTTTTTCCCTCGCTCCATTTATGGGTGGAACAGGTATGGAAATAGCTAGTGGTGGTATAAGGTACCCTCTGCCATGCACCGTATGGTGGCTTGCGGAATATGTATGTAGATACTTTTCAGAAGTCTGCCGCTGAAGCCAAGTGGTCAACATGACGTACCCCCTTGTGGCAGACCTGTGTTCGATTTTCGGTACTGTCAGGGATTTGTCCTTGGTGGGAGGATGGACTGGGTTGCATTCAGCCCCTTGGTGCCAATTTTGTCCACCTCCATAGCTGACAGATCAGCGCAACTGACTGCTATATGGAGACTGCGAGTTTGATTCCCCATGTAGCACAGGATTTTTTTCTAGGTGGGAGGAGTGGTACAGGGTGCATTTAGCCTAGAGACCAATTGAGGAGCTACTTGACTGATTAGTAGCAGAACCAAGGTCAAGAAACCCAATGGCAACTGGGAGAGCAGTGTGCTGACCACATGCCCCTCCCTACTGCATCCAGTGATGCCACTGGCAGAGAAAGACATGGTGGTTGGTCGGATCTAATTGCCCCTTCTAGGGACAGAATGCAGAACTTTACCATCTTACTTACTTTTCAGAAGTCAAGATCCACCTGAATTTCACATTACTGATGTTTTTGGAATCTGTGCTGGATGGTATTGAGGAGATAATGCTTTTCGATATACTTCATTATGATTGAGCTCAGAATGTATTCTAAGGACCTACAACACAAAGCTATCAGTTATAGTGAATATTAATTTTGTGTATCATTTCTGGTGTGCATCTCATAGACACACACAAGTGACCTGCACAATTTTCCAAGCACTGTGCATAGGTTTTGTTCAAGAGATCTATGGTGTATTACAGTTAAGATACTGGTTAATTTTGCATTGTGTATAGAATGGTGATAGGGATTATATTGGTCCCAAGGTCCTTTCTTGATTTTAGCAATTTTATTTGTTTCTCACTGTCTCTGTAGTGCCAGTCACCATTGACATCCTTTATGTAAGGTGAAGGCCAGCACAATGTCCATTGTTTTACATTCACATTTTTCTGAAGTAGGCCTATGCAGAACATGAAAATGATCAAATTCTCTAAATTATGATTTAAAGTTAAGGCCATAGCAGCTGGAGATAGTGGTCATGTTTGCACGAGGTGTGCTTGCTTGTGTGAATGCGTGTGTGTTTCCTTTCTGAACAAGGCTTTGGCCAAAGGCTTATGTGTAATAGTGTTTTTGTTGTGCCTGTCTGCAACTCAGTGTGTCATCTGTACAGTGAGAAGCAGTCTATCTGTATCAATATATTGTCATATATCTAAAAACAAAGATGCTGTAACTTACCAAACGAAAGCGTTGGTATGTTGATAGAGACAAAAAACCCACACAAACATGCACACAAATTACAAGCTTGCGCAACCCACGGTTGCTTTGTTAGGAAAGAGGGAAGGAGAGGGAAAGACGAAAGGATGTAGGTTTTAAGGGAGAGGGTAAGGAGTCATTTCCATCCCGGGAGCGGAAAGACTTACCTTAGGGAAGGTAGGTCTTTCTGTTTGAGCTCAGAATGTATTCTAAGGATCTACAACACAAAGCTATCAGTTATTGTCAAAAGCTTTCTCTAAGTATACAAATGCTAGAAATGTAGGTTTGCCTTTCCTTAATCTTTCTTCTAAGATAAGTCATGGGGGTCAGTATTGCCTCACACTTGCCATTGCCATTCTACATTTTATTTCCTCTCTACTTCGACCATCATCAGTCATTTTTCTCCCCAAATAGCAAAACTCCTTTACTACTTTAAGTGTCTCATTTCCTAATCTAATTCCCTCAGCATCTCTCGATTTAATTCGACTACATTCCATTACCCTCATTTTGCTTTTGTTGAAGTTCGTCTTATACCCTCCTTTCAAGACACTGTCCATTCCGTTTAGCTGCTATTCCAAGTCCTTTGCTGTCTCTGACAGAATTACAATGTCATCTCCGGACCTCAAAGTTTTTATTTTTTCTCCATGGATTTTAATTCCTACTCCGAACTTTTCTTTTGTTTCCTTTATTGCTTGCTCAATATACAGATTGAATAACATCGGGGATAGGCTACAACCCTGTATCACTCCCTCCCCAACCATTGCTCCCCTTTCACGTCCCTCGACTCTTATAACTACCATCTGGTTTCTGTACAAATTGTAAATAGCCTTTCGCTCCCTGTATTTTGCCCCTGCCACCTTCAGAATTTGAAAGAGACTATTCCAGTCAACATTGTCAAAAGCTTTCTCTGAGTCTACAAATGCTAGAAATGTAGGTTTGCCTTTCCTTAATCTTTCTTCTAAGATAAGTCATAGGGGTCAGTATTGCCTCACATGTTCCAACATTTCTACGGAATCCAAACTGATCTTCCCCAAGGTCGGCTTCTATCAATTTTTCCATTCGTCTGTAAAGAATTCACGTTAGTATTTTGCAGCTGTGACTTATTAAACTGACAGGTTGGTAATTTTCACATCTGTCAACATCTGCTTTCTTTGGGATTGGAATTATTATATTCTTCTTGAAGTCTGACGGTATTTTGCCTGTCTCATACATCTTGTTCACCAAATGGTAGCTTTGTCAGGGCTGGCTCTCCCAAGGCTGTCAGTAGTTCTAGTGGAATGTTGTCTACTCCGGGGGCCTTGTTTCGACTCAGGTCTTTCAGTGCTCCTTCAACTCTGTCAAACTCTTCACACAATATCATATCTCCCATTTAATCTTCATGTACATCCTCTTTCATTTCCATAATATTGTCGTCAAGTACATCGCCCTTGTATAGACACGTCTATATACTCCTTCCACATTTCTGCTTTCCCCTCTTTGCTTAGAACTGTTTTTCCATCAAAGCTCTTGATATTCATGCAAGTGGTTCTCCTATCTCCAAAGGTCTCATTAATTTTCCTGTAGGCAGTATCTATCTTACCCCTAGTGAGATAAGCCTCTACATCCTTACATTTATCCTTTAGCCTTCCCTGCTTAGCCATTTTGCACTTCCTGTCGATATCATTTTTAAGACGTTTGTGTTCCTTTTTGTCTGCATCATTTACTGCATTTTTATATTTTCTCCTTTCATGAATTAAATTCAATATTTCTTCTGTTACCCAATGGTTTCCACTAGACCTCGTCTTCTTACCTATTTGATCCTCTGCTGCCTTCACTATTTCATCCCTCAAAGCTACCCATTCTTCTACTGTATTTCTTTCTCCCATTCCTGTCAATTGTTCCCTTATGCTCTCCCTGAAACTCTGTACAACCTGTGGTTCTTTCAATTTATCCAGGTCCCATGTCCTTAAATTCCCACTTTTTTGCAGTTTCTTCAGTTTTAATCTACACATCTGCCACTGGAAATGTCTTACAGTTTAAAACCTGGTTCCTAAATCTCTGTCTCACTATTATATAATCCAGGGTTCTTCCATGTATACAACCTTTTTTATGATTCTTGAACAAAGTGTTAGCTATGATTAACTTATGCTCTGCGCAAAATTCTATCAGGGGGCTTCCTTTTTCAGTTCTTAGTCCCAATCCATATTCACCTACTATGTTTCCTTCTCTCCCTTTTCCTACTCTCTAATTCCAGTCACACATGACTATTAAATTTTTGTCACCCTTCACTACCTGAATGATTTCTTCTATCTCCTCATACATTTCATCAATTTCTTCCTCATCTGCAGAGCTAGTTGGGATATAAACTTGTACTACTGTAGTAGACGTGGGCTTCGTGCTTATCTTGGCCACAATAATGCATTCACTATGCTGTTTGTAGTAGCTTACCCATACTCCTATTTTTTTATTCATTATTAAACCTACTCCTGCATTACCCCTATTTGATTTTGTATTTATAACCCTGTATTCACCTGACCAAAAGTCTTGTTCCTCCTGCCACCAAACTTCACTAATTCCTACTATATCTAACTTTATCCTATCCATTTCCCTTTTTAAATTTTCTAACCTACCTGCCTAATTAAGGGATCTGACATTCCACGGTCCGATCTGTAGAACACCATTTTTGTTTCTCCTGATAACGACGTCCTCTTGAGTAGTCCCTGCCCAGAGATCCGAATGGGGGACTATTTTACCTCTGGAATATTTTACTCAAGAGGACGCCATCATCATTTAACCATACAGTAAAGCTGCATGCCCTCAGGAAAAATTACGGCTGTAGTTTCCCCTTCCTTACAGCCTTTCGCAGTGCCAGCAATGCAAGGCCGTTTTGGTTAGTGTTACAAGGCCAGATCAGTCAATCATCCAGACTGCTGCCCCTGTAGCTACTGAAAAGGCTGCTGTCCCTCTTCAGGAACCACACGTTTGCCTGGTCTCTCAACAGATACCCCTCCGTTGTGGTTGCACCTATGCTACGACTATCTTTATTGTTGAGGCCCGCAAGCCTTCCCACCAACGGCAAGGTCCATGGTTCATGAAAAAACATGACAGTAAAATCAGATATATTTGGAGTGATACGGAGGTTTATGTATAGTTGTTCTTTGTGCACACTATTCCTGAAAGGATAGTATTATGTCCCAAAGCTGGTATCTAGTACGTAAAAAATATAAAAAAACTGCAACTATAGACTAAAACATATAATATATCTATAGAAAAGAGAGGTTTGAATGTATTATATAAAGTGTCCTGCCACACACACCATTAAAAAAGGTAGCAGAAAATATGTGTAGATGTGTATGAAGCTGCACATAGAAAGCAAAAACCTTACCACACTGACAATCAGTTGCAAACATATGAGGATATGGAATATCTTTGCAGATGCAAACTGCCTTAATGGATTTTTGGTGAGCTGCATACGCAACTCTGACTGATTTTAACCAAGTATTTTATTTTGGATTGTGAATGTGTATCAGAAGCAATAGCATTATAAGAAAAGTGTGGGAAGACTCCTGTATGTACATCTTCTTTAAGTCACTGTGAGCTTCATGGCGTAGGATATTTTCTATCATTTTATTTCTTTGTGTTTGTTTTATTTATTCACCTAGGGATCATGTGACAATGATACAGGGTTCATCACTGCAATAAAATAAAAATAAATATTTCAATGACATGCATACATACAGAATACATAACTATGGCAATGTAGTCAGGACAATATAGTCAGCTGTGCAGGCAAATGTGGTTTTGTAAGGGGCAATCAAAGGAAAATGAAACAGGTTAGAAAAATCAGTAATCTGTTGATTATTTCAAATGTAATTGCCATAAATGTTAATACATTTATCCCACTGTGAGACAAGACAGTCAATTCCTTCATGGAAAAATGTTTGTGGTTGGATACAGGGCCGTGATTGTACCCAGACAAACACATCTTTGTCTGAAGAAATATATGGCCACGAATGCCGTTCTTCAGGGCTCCAGAAATACGGAAATCACATGGGGAGCGATTGGGACTATTTGGAGGATGTATAAGGACTTCCCAGCAAAAATCATGTAGCATAGTCAAAACAACCTTGACAACATCTGAACCTGCTGCAGAATTTTTTCCGGGAAGCCCTTAAAAATTCTTCATAGTGCCATGATCTCCCCCAATATGATTTTGGAGCCCTGAAGAAAGACATCCATGCCGGTTGATTTGCTTCGGATGAAGAGCTGCATACTTGGGGACAGTTGTGCCTATGTTTCTGTTTTCTATTTGGTTCAAGGCCTGAGGGAGCCATTCAGTTTCAGTCCCTATTGAACCAGATATTAACGGTACAAATGGTGGAAGAGGATGGTAATAGCATCCCAATGGTAGAAGAGGCAGAAGACATTGGTTCAGGGCAGGCAGAGGTCAAAGCCTGTAGTGCACCTCTAATCTTCTTATCTCACATTGAAATAAAGGTATTAACTGTTATATAGGTTAATTTTGAAGCAATAAACAGTTTACTTACATTTTGTCCATGTATCTCATTTTCATTTGACATAAGGGTACTCTACAGCTCTGAAGAGGAATTCTTGTGAAAGCTAGCTGCATTCTCAGTCTTGTTTATGTGCCACTGATTACTCAATGCTTCAACTATTCATGAGTTGTTACATTTACTCCTTAAATTATTAATTTTCTACCAATGTCTTTCCATTATCAATTTATACTTCACAGATAACACTTTATGGAAGCTAGCAAGTTTTTTTCATATTTCTAGTAGCAGTGATACTTATATTTTGGCACAGTCATATTTTGCAAATGTAATGGTGGAAGTTACTGTAATGGAAGAAAGGAAAAGCTTCTCCATACACCAGAACAAGTTACAGAAAGAAACATCAGAGTGAAGCTAGCAATAAAAAACAAAGAAAACTAGACATGGCTGAGGGAGCAGAGGATAGAAGGAATTAATAGGGAAAGTATAATGATACAGTTACTGATTACTGACATAATATAAGAGGACCTATACAAAAGATAGAATGTGATGATTCAAAAAGTATGACAGATGCCATTGGAGGTGGGTGAAAGACAGAGAACAGCTGAAGAAAGTGAATGAAAGTTAGATAATTTCAGGAGAATCACGTGGATGGCAAGAGTCAAACAAGTGCCATGGGCCAATTTTCATTTCTAGAACACAACAGCATTGCTGTTTGGAGGAGATGCAAATGGTCCTTGTATGAAACAAGTTTCACGAGTTGTTAAACATGCTTAGTAGTATATAACTGCTTGTTGTCAGTGTAGACAGTTTTCTGTACCTGTTTATTCTGAATTATAAGTTGGTGTACCAGAACAGAATGAGGAATAAATTTGCAGGTCACTTTTTTCATAATATTGTCTGCACTTAACTACTTCATGGGATATCTAGTGCCAGAAGAAGGGGGGGGAATATTAATGTGAAGTCATGCTAGGGTATGGGAGGAATAAATATTCAGACCAGAGATGGGTAATAGGGGGAGGTAATTAATTGAACAAAAACACCTCCAAAATCCACTTTTACAGAATTATGGTCACAGTAGAAGAGCTTTATTGTATGTTTAAATGATGTTGGCATTGTCTTGGGTAAAATGTTCCAGAGGTAAAATAGCCCCCTTTAACACCTCCGGGTGGCGACTACTAAGGAAGACATCATTAACAAGAGAAACAATACTGGCGTTCTGAAAGAACCAGAGGTTGTAGAGACTTTCAGAGATAGTAATGATTGACAAGAAAGGGGAAAGAAATACAGTAAAAGAAGGGTGCGTAGGTTTTCAGAGATGAAATAGTGAAGGATCAAGTAGGTAAAAAGTCAAGGGCTAGTAGAAGTCCTTGGGTAACAGAGGAGATACTGAATTTAATTGATGAAAGGAGAGAATATAAAATTGTAGTGAATGAACCAGATGAAAAGGAATACAGATGTCTCATAAATGAGATTGACAAGAAGTGCAAAATGGTTGAGTAGAGAGGGCTAGAGAACAATGTAAGGATGTAGCAGCATATGTAATTACGGGTAAGATGGATACTGTCTACAGGAAAATTAGAGAGACCTTTGGAGAACATCAAGAGTTCAGATGGAAAACCAGCCCTAAGCAAAGAAGGGAAAGCAGGAAGATGGAAGGAGTATATAGAGGGTCTATACAAAGGGAAAGTACTTGAGGGCAATAGTATAGAAATCGAAGAGGGTATAGATGAAAATGAAATGGGAGATATGATATTGTGTGAAGAATTTGACAGAACACTGAAAGACCTAAGTTGAAACAAGGCTCTGGTAGTAGGCAACATTCTATAAGAACTACTGATAGCCGTGGGAGAGCCTCTCGTGACAAAACTCTTCCATCTGGCGAGCAAGATGTATGAGACAGACTCCAATCCCAAAGAAATCAAGTGTTGACAGGTGTGAAAAAGTACCGACTATTACTTTCATAAGCCAAAGTTGCAAAGTACTAATATGAATTCTTTATGGACGAATGAAAAATCATTAGAAGCTGACCCTGGACAAGATCAGTTTGGATTCCGTAGAAATATTGGAGCAAGTGAGGTAATACTGACCCTACGGCTTATCATAGAACATAGGTTAAGGAAAGGCAAACCTACATTTCTAGCATTTGTAGATTTAGAGAAAGCTTTTGACAACGTTGATTGGAATACTCTTTCAAATCCTGAAGCTGGCAGGGGTAAAATATAGGAAGCAGATGGCTATTAACGATTTGTACAGAAACCAGATGGCAATTATAGGGGTTGAGGGGCACAAAAGGGAAGCAGCAGTTGAGAAGGGAATGAGCAGAGTTGTAGCGTCTCTCTCTTGTTGTTCAATCTGTATATTGAATTAAAATCCGTAGAGAAGCAATAAAGACTGTGAGGTTTGCTGACAACATTGTATTCTGTCAGTGACAGCAAAGCACCTGGAAGAGCAGTTGAATGGAGTGAACAGTATCTTGAAAGGAGGATGTAAGATGAACACCAACAAAAGCAAAATAAGGTTAATGAAATGTAATTGAATTAAACCAGGCGATGATGAGGGGATTAGATTAGGAAATGAGGCACGTAAAGTAGTAGATAAGTTTTGCTACACTCCTGGAAATGGAAAAAAGAACACATTGACACCGGTGTGTCAGACCCACCATACTTGCTCCGGACACTGCGAGAGGGCTGTACAAGCAATGATCACACGCACGGCACAGCGGACACACCCGGAACCGCGGTGTTGGCCGTCGAATGGCGCTAGCTGCGCAGCATTTGTGCACCGCCGCCGTCAGTGTCAGCCAGTTTGCCGTGGCATACGGAGCTCCATCGCAGTCTTTAACACTGGTAGCATGCCGCGACATCGTGGACGTGAACCGTATGTGCAGTTGACAGACTTTGAGCGAGGGCGTATAGTGGGCATGCGGGAGGCCGGGTGGACGTACCGCCGAATTGCTCAACACGTGGGGTGTGAGGTCTCCACAGTACATCGATGTTGTCGCCAGTGGTCGGCGCACGTGCCCGTCGACCTGGGACCGGTCCGCAGCGACGCACGGATGCACGCCAGGACCATAGGATCCTACGCAGTGCCGTAGGGGACCGCACCGTCACTTCCCAGCAAATTAGGGACACTGTTGCTCCTGGGGTATCGGCGAGGACCATTCGCAAGCGTCTCCATGAAGCTGGGCTACGGTCCCGCACACCGTTAGGCCGTCTTCCGCTCACGCCCCAACATCGTGCAGCCCGCCTCCAGTGGTGTCGCAATAGGCGTGAATGGAGGGACGAATGGAGACGTGTCGTCTTCAGCGATGAGAGTCGCTTCTGCCTTGGTGCCAATGATGGTCGTAAGCGTGTTTGGCGCCGTGCAGGTGAGCGCCACAATCAGGACTGCATACGACCGAGGCACACAGGGCCAACACCCGGCATCATGGTGTGGGGAGCGATCTCCTACACTGGCCGTACACCTCTGGTGATCGTCGAGGGGACACTGAATAGTGCACGGTACATCCAAACCGTCATCGAACCCATCGTTCTACCATTCCTAGAACGGCAAGGGAACTTGCTGTTCCAACAGGACAATGAACGTCCGCATGTATCCCGTGCCACCCAACGTGCTCTAGAAGGTGTAAGTCAACTACCCTGGCCAGCAAGATCTCCGGATCTGTCCCCCATTGAGCATGTTTGGGACTGAATGAAGTGTCGTCTCACGCGGTCTGCACGTCCAGCACGAACGCTGGTCCAACTGAGGCGCCAGGTGGAAATGGCATGGCAAGCCGTTCCACAGGCCTACATCCAGCATCTCTACGATCGTCTCCATGGGAGAATAGCAGCCTGCATTGCTGTGAAAGGTGGATATACACTGTACTAGTGCCGACATTGTGCATGCTCTGTTGCCTGTGTCTATGTGCCTGTGGTTCTGTCAGTGTGATCATGTGATGTATCTGACCCCAGGAATGTGTCAATAAAGTTTCCCCTTCCTGGGACAATGAATTCACGGTGTTCTTATTTCAATTTCCAGGAGTATATTTGGGGAGCAAAATAAGTGATGATGGTTGACGTAGAGATGATATAAAATGGAGACTGGCTATGGAAAGGAAAGTATTTATGAAGAAGAGAAATTTGTTGACATTGAGTGTAGATTTAAGTGTCAGGAAGTATTTTCTGGCAGTATTTGTATGGCGTGTAGCCATTTATGGAAGTGAAACATGTATATTAAATAGTTCAGACATGAAGAGAATAAAAGCTTTCAGAATGTGGTGTTACAGAATAACGCTGAAGATTAAATAGGTAGATCATGGAACTAATGAGGAGGTACTGAGTAGAATACGGAGAAGAGGGAATTTGTGGCACAACTTAACTAGAAGAAGGGATCAGTTGGTAGGATACTTTCTGAGGCATCAAGAGGTTGCCAATTTATTTTTGGAGGGAAGTGTGGAAGGTAAAATTTAGGGGGAGATCAAGAGATGAATACACTAAGCAGAGTTGAAAGGATGTAGGTTGCAGCAGTTACTTGTAGATGAATAGGGTTGCAAAGGATAGAGTAGCATGGAGAGCTGCATCAAACCAGTCTCTGGACTGAAGACCAAAACAACAACAGGACGACCAATCTGTGGCAAGCATGTAGATGTGTACTTTTATCCCAAATTTCCCCAGTTATTACCTGTTCAGTGCAGACACATATTAAACTATCACATGTTAACTCCTTAAGGTGATAAGTGAGCTGCGAGCTGTTCTACATTCATATGCAGGGTTTGTTACAATATGTGAGATGTTTTTTGACTCTGGCGTTACACAGCACATGATGCCAAGAGTCTTGTCATACAGCACAGCACAACGCAACAGTAGCTTTGCCTGGCAGCACAACATTACTGAAAACACTCAAGATGTTCTGCATACTGTACAAAGTTCTACATTCTCATCACCAATGGCCAGGCACTCTATGGCCATAGTTCCAAAAACAGTGCTTTCCTAACCTACGGTTGCTTGACAATGTTTGCGCAATTCTAGGTGCTCATCAAAACTATTTCAAATATGCATACTTCTGTTCAAGCGAACAGATTTTATGGAAACAAGTGAAGCCTTGATGTAATATTGCAACCACTTATGAGAACCAAACTTGGCAGTGTTTACACTACAATAATTGGACAGTGTTTACACTGCAATAACAGGTTTTGGCTGTCTTGCCTTTCAATTTTAACATATTTATTGGATAATTTTGTGCAAAATTGTTGTAATCAGTTTTATAAGAGTTTCCAGATCCTCTTATAAAATGTGTATCATTTCATTAAAATATATTAGCTTTAGTATATCAGCTAGTAAAAGAGCTAAGAATAGCAACCAGACAACAAAATTACATGCTATTCTGAAAATAGTGCTACTATAATTTGCCAAATCACTGTTTCGACATCTTGAGTTGTTAAAGTCTTCTGAATCTTGTGCTGTATATAATGAACTGTCTCACAGGTGGTTCTTTAATCCATGAATTTTGAATTGTGAATTTTGAAGTGTGGATAGCAGTAATACACTCATTGCAATTATTCAGATATTTATAACTTATATAAAATACTGTGAAAATACATATATTAAAGGGAGTGGGACCAGCATAAAATCTGCGCTCAGTTCATCTTTAAACACCCCTGAAGGGAAAGTTTATTTTCAGATGCGTGTTAATCAAAATAAATTCTAATTTTATAGGTCCTAGACAGATTGTTAGGTACCTGTAAGCAAGTTTACACATATCTTATGCAGTCATCACTCACCCATCTTCTTTTCTTAACCCATCATTCACACCATTTCTTTTCCTGTATCATAGTTCTACCCATGCTCTTAATGACTTCCGCTGATCTTCTTTTCCTTTTGCAATGTTAGATTTCATATCAATTCTACTTTTATTATTGACTGCCTTCATGTCAGTTCACATGATAAAGTGATGTAAGTCATTTCCTTTACAACTTTTTGCTTCACGCATGTGCTTCATAATGCACATTATCATTGCTAGTATTTTCTGTGTAAATGTCTCAGGTTGCCAAAATGTGTGTGTGTGTGTGTGTGTGTGTGTGTGTGTGTGTGTGTGTGTGTGTGTGTGTGTGTGTGTGTGTTTGTTGTTGTTGTTGTTGTTGTTATCATCATCATAATTTTTCCTCAGGATGGGGGGGGGGGGGGGGGGGGGGCAGATACTGGAATACAGGTTTTGCGATGGTGGATTTTTAAAGGAAATAAGAAATGTTGATATGAGTCATATGTTAGGCGATGTCAGGGATGAGTGAACGGGGTATTAGCAGTGCATTTTCTTTTTATTTATTTATGTCATCTTCAAAAATTTTGCACACTATTGATGTTAATACTTCATACAAATTGAATAATATCTAATGGCACATATAATAATAATAATAATAATAATAATAATAATGAAGAAAACAGCTACATCATGTTACAATTAGTATAAGTTAAATTTTTTTATCTTCTTTTGCACAATCAAAAAAGTCCTGCCCATTGTTGTAGGTGAAGAGGACCATGTACAAATCAGCAAACTGAAATTAAATGAAAAATGTTTACAGAAAATTAGTCTGTCAAAAATACATTAATGTGCACAATAGACAGCTGCTGCACTGTGAAGATTCTAGAAATTTTTTGAGTCTCATATGTGTAAAAAGTTCACATAGTCCTATTTAAGTTTCTTTCTTAGAAAAGTCTTTCTGAGTCTGTTCAGTCTCTTGACATGGGGAAACTATGAGATTTCTTCTTTTGATGTACACAAACAATTATTAAAATGATTAACAATATAATAATTATAATAGCTAACACAATAGCTATAATTTCACCAGTTCCAAGAGTAAATCCTGTAATAAAACCGAGAAAAAGGTGTGAGAAGACAAAAATGCATAATATAGTATTGTATAACTTCAACCAATTGTCTTACCTGAAACATTTATTTTGTATCTCACAAAATTTCCAGCTACGTCAGTGACAAATATCTCGACTTCATTAATGCAGCAACTAACACTATATTGGTATGTTATTGTGCCTCTGATGCCCATCACTAAGTGGTCTGATGTTTGTAGTTGAACAGGCTGTGTTGTTATTTTGCGTATTCCTGGTTAAAAAAAAAATGTAAATATTCAGTGAACACACACACACACAATAACAACAAAATAATGTCACAAATAAAGTAAAGATAACTTTTGTGTCTTAAAATTGTCATCTGTGTCACATGTAATCACTGATTTTGTAAATTATTTTGATAAGTAAATGAGATCAGCAGTGAAATGACAGATTTTCATTTAAAGTGTCTATTGGCAAATGGGCAAAAATATGTTTAGTTGTGTAGCCAGATTTCTGCAGAAAGTCCCTTATCCCTCTTGTGTGTCAGGAATATAGTGGATTAGTGACAGCTGTAAAAGTGAACACAAGGTATCAAACAGTGGGAAGTAATCCGTAAGAGACCCAACATTTACAGATGTGCGGAGTTTCTTTTGGATGATGAAGATGTGAACATAGATGTTGATGCCAGCCTGGGGTGACAAACCAGTTGTTGATTTCCTTGTAGTATGTAAGATATCAATGGAATGAGTTTGAGAGATGATAGATTATCTACTATAGGTAACTTGCACTAGTATTGCGAGTCGACATGAGAAGTATGCAGGGCTACCAGTGCTGGAGTCAAATTAGTTAAGGAGAATAGCTCAAAAGAAGCCAACACTAATATAAATTCCAAACCTCAGCATTAGAACACAGAGTGGGTGTAGTTGTGAATTGTACGGTGCCTCAAATGTCATCTAATAATTGTG
This sequence comes from Schistocerca gregaria, assembly GCF_023897955.1. Taxonomy (NCBI): domain Eukaryota; kingdom Metazoa; phylum Arthropoda; class Insecta; order Orthoptera; family Acrididae; genus Schistocerca; species Schistocerca gregaria. Next base: position 161,071,767 of record NC_064923.1, on the reverse strand, counting down.
TACAGAAGACATATTAAAGGGATAGAAATCCTGGTAAATTGGAGATAATTGCAAACATAATTTACTGTGAAACATGTAGCACATGTTACGTGTAAGAAACTACTCCTATGTCAAAAAATTCTATGTCTCGCATATGTCACCACTCATACCTCCATTCACCAGCTCCACATGTGCTCTGTTTATGCCTCCTAGACAGGACTTTAGAAAACACAACTTTTAGAAAAAAAAATCTGCTTGTCCTGGAGATGTCTTACTGCTTTGAAGGTGCCTTAATAGACATGTTGGGAGATTGTAGGATGGGCATGATTACCAGGGAAATCAAATTGTAGCTGGTGAAATGGCTGTGCAATAAGAATCCTTGTGCTTGTATGAAGAAGCATACCAGCCTCCTCATCAGCTGCAGCAGTTGTGGAAATACCAGTGAGATAGGTTTTCCTAGCATACTTTATGGGAAACAGAAGTAAGTAATACAGCGGTAACAGAGGCCCAGAGAAGATAAAATAGTGACAACTAAGAGATGAGGGAACAGCATTTTAGTGTAAAATCACACTTCATATATCTGTACTACCCCAAATTAATCTACCTGATTAGCATTTGAGTACAGCGTTACCACCACAGACATGGACTGTGACATGTTGACAAGGACATACGACTGTGGATGACAAGAACGATGATAGCACAAGAGAAGGATACAGTCCTCAAGAAATGGGAAGCCGTTGTGTTAGAAGAAAATTGTGAGACATGTGTGACAATCAAAAGGAAAGCTAATAGAACTGTTGTAGGCCCAAAGAGAGAACCTTATCAGGAATTATATGATCCACTTGAAATGCCAGGTGGTTATAAGGAAACAAATTGGTTGGTCAGTGCATACATAAGAACTGCCTAAAACACTAAACGTTACAGGAGCATAAAATAAAAGGATGGAAAAATACTACAGGTCAAATGCCAAATCCAGGAAATTTCGGAAGCTTATTTTAATTAGCTCTTCAACACTGAATTCCTTCGTGTCCCAATCTCAGGAAGCACAGAAATTAACGGGTGGAAGTAACTGGAGAAGTAGACAATTTGAAGAATGTGAGGGCCTTTGTTTAAGTTGACATAGCCTCAGATTTTTCAAATTTAGCTGCTCTGCAGGAACTTTTTAGTACAAGTTACCATTTTTCTTTTGATACAAAATGTATGCTCCTGGGTGGTGCTTAACAGTATTAGTTTCTTATTACCCATTCATCAGAGAAATTAACTGTTCCAGTTTCATAAGTAGCAGAAGTGCAGTAACAGAAGATCGACAGACAAATATAGATGCCAAGAAGATAACTACAAATAAACCTTGTTTTACAGAAGTAAGGTTTGGGAAAGAGAAACATAGATGATGAAAATTGTTACACTTATGTAAAATGAGTAAGCTAGCAGTAGGCAATACCTGGCTTACAAAAAAGGAAGGTCATAAGGTAACATGGTACAGCCATGATTTATTGAGCATATCTGTAGTGAACTACATAATATGTGACCGTGTCACAAAGGTAACAGTCACAGATATCAAATTAATACCACCCAAAGCCCTAGATAATAATCATTGTCTTTAGGCAGTGACGATTAGAGGGATTAAAGAGGCAAAGGAGCCAGAAAGACTGGAAAGAAGGACAAGAGTGTGAAAGTTATAAGCAGAGAAATGTAAAGAAGAATTTCATAAAATAGTAAATGGCAATCTACTGAGTTACGAAATGCAGTCGGCAGAGGAGGAATGGGGAAGTTCAAGACAAAACTACTATTGTGGAAGCAGCAGGAAAATTGCACGGAAGAATCAGTGATAAGAAAAGTGGAAAGAAACACTCTTGTGGAATAGTAAACTAAGGAAGGATGTTGCTAAGAAAAACAAAACATTTTGTACTGTCTATGCAAACTAAGCTGACACTTGGCGTGAGGGCTGGTGGGAGTGACTGTAAATGGAAGATGTCGTACGGTCACTCCCATCAGCCAACGCTTCACGTATCAACTTAGTTTGTGCGTGTAGTATATGGTATCGAGAGAGATCAGAGGAAGCAAGAAATGAATACACTGAGAAGAAAGTGGCTAAGAGAACAGTCGCAGGAGAGAAGAGAAAATGGATGGAAGCGTGGACAAAAATGATTAAAGAGGACAGTGAGGGAAGTAAGAACATCCACTATGGAATGGTTAAGGCTAAGAAGAGAAGCTAGATGGAAAATGTCAGGATGATCAATAAAGAAGAACAAGAAGTTGGGAATGTATACATTGTTAAGGAGATGTGGAGTGAATAAGTTGAAGAGTTACTGAGTGTCAGTGGAAATATGGAAGAGGAAAATGAGGAGCGAGGGAATGTATTGGATGCTGAGATGTACGTAACCGGGATAGTTGTAAAGGAAGTGATAAAACCATGAAAGGAGGGAAAGCACATGGACTACATGAAATAAGTGTGAAGATGATGAGAGTAGTTGGCATTGTTGAGGAACAGTGGCTCTGTCGGGGTATGGGATCAGTATCAAAAGAAAGAAGATACCTGAAGACTGGAAAAAGAGAACCATAGTGAGAATTTCTAAAACGGGCTGTAGTAAACTGTTAAAATTATTGTGGAATTTTTTTTCTGTCATGCTGTCAAGGTATTTGAGAAGACCCAAGAAAACAAAATATAGAATATAGTGTTTGGGGGGGGGGGGATCATTGAGAGAGGAACAATGTTGTTTTTTGACCCGGAAAATTGACATTTTTAGGGTAAGGCTGCTCTAAGAGAGAAACTACGAATATTGTAAGAATATAGTAGAGGTATTACTGGATGCTGAGAAGGCGTGTGATAGTGTAAATAGAAGCAAGGACTTGGAGACCCTTCAGAAAAGAGAAATTTTAAGGTTGATGATGAGAAGAATAAAGGAAATTTATCAAGTAAGTGTGAATTGTGTAAAAATAGGAGAAGATAAGACAATGATTTGAACATAAAGATGGACTAAATCAAGGACATGCAGAATCCCCTATACTTTTTCATCACTATTATGGATGAGGTAATGACAGGAGTGGAATCATGAATAGGAGATGAAAATATGACGTTTGCAGATGATTTAGTGGTCTGAGAAAATGGAAGAGGAGGGGTGGAAGAAAGGCTAAATCAGTATATAGAAGAAAAATGTGGGACAGTGCGAATTGAAAATTTAATCCAAAGAAATGTGAAGTGATGGCAACAATGAGGAATAAGAGGAGAGTATCAGTGGAGATAAGTATGGAGCAAAAGTACAGAAGAAAGCAGAAAGCTTCAAGTAAGTGTGGAGCATAATAAAAAGACAACGGGAGGAATAGTAGCAAGGTTAATTTAAGGGAAAGGCAAGCCAAGGTTACTTGCATCAGAAATGTGGGTAATAAAGAAGAGACAGGCGAGCAGGATACATGTTTGTGAGATGAAATTTCAAATGTAGGACTTAAGGGCTTAGAATACTGGATACAGTAGGAAATGAGACAGTGAGAGAAATAGTGAAAGAGAAGCCCCTGCAAGAGGTCATAGAAAAGACAAGTTTAAGACAGTATGAGAATGTTAAAAGAGTGGGAGTTGGCAGGATACTGAGATGTGGCCACAAAATGATGATAGGAGGCAAGATACCTAGGGGAAGAGCAGACAGATGGATTGTTAGAGTGAAGGAATGTTTGATTAAGAGAGAGGAGAAGATTGGGATGGATTGGAGAGAGAAACATGGTGGGAGGACAGGGAAACAATTGCGAAGCTTATGTTCTAAATAGTCTCAGCCAGGGGCTGGAAACTGTAGATGATGTTGGTAAATTTAAATGTCCCATTGCATAAACAGGATGTTTTATATAGTGAAAGAAATAATAAATTACATTGTTCATCCTTACCAGAACTGTCATCCTTCACTGTAGCTTCAAAAGTCCAATTTCTGTAAGAGCATGTAGTAGGTTCTAGTGCTCCATCACAGTTTTTGGTGACTCTGTGACTTACGGATGGCTGAGTTGTGTCTACAACCTGCAAACCATGAACTTTGATACAACTTTTATATTACATAGTATAGATAAGAACCTTGCTGTTGGTGGGGAGGCTTGCATTCCTCAGCGATACAGATAGCTAATACAGTAGGTGCAACCATGACGGAGGGGTATCTGTTGAGAGGCCTGACAAGTGTATGGTTCCTGAAGAGGAGCAGCAGCATTTCAGTAGTTTCAGGGGCAACAGTCTGGATGATTGACTGATTTAGCCTTGTAACATCAATCAAAACTGCTTTGCTGTGC